>NC_056505.1:52855010-52859740 GCF_014905685.2 Nematolebias whitei | reverse complement strand
TAGAAAGCTCGGTTAATTGCTGATTTATCTGTCCACAGAGACAGAACAGCATCGTTGGTGTGGGACCCTTGGATCTCTACACCTTTAACTACCAGTGGTAGGTAGTGTTTGGTGGACTCTGACTGCTCCAGCTCACAGAGGAGGCTGTCCTGTTGGGTCAGAGTTTGGACCACCAGGTGGGTCTCTTTGGTTTCACATGATGTCAGAGGAGTACTCACCGGGCTCGTGTCCTCAGCTGAGGAGTCCTTTGCGCCTTCCGCGGTACCTGCTGTTAGGCAGTTTGTTTTACACTCCGGAGGCGTATCTATTGGCAGTGGTTTGCTCATTTTGGTCCACATTGTTTGATCACCATAATCTATAATCGCGTCAAAGCGATTTATATAATCCTGGCCAACCAAAAATGGGAATGAGTCAACACGAGACACGTGTACCGGGTGGTATAGTGTCATTCTGCCAACCTGCATGTGAACCATTGCTACAGCTGTCAGGGTTGTCCTCTTCTCTGAGAGACCCTGCATTTCTATAGCACATTCAGAGAGAGGTATTATCCTGTTAACACCGGCAGCAGCTGTCCTCAGCTCCTCGAACAGTTTAGCTGACATAATTGTTATGTCTGCCCCACCGTCCAGAAGTGCTTCGTGTGTGAGGACACCTTCGAGTGTCACTGACAGGTACGCCTTCTTGGCGACCCCCCTTCTGATAAAATTACACAGAAACCTCTTGGGTTTTTTCTGATGCTTCTTCACACGTTCAGCCTTGTCTGTGTAATCTTGGTTTGTCTGAACCGTCAGCACAACAGTAGCTGTTTCTGAGTGTTCAGCTTGCGATGACTCGTCATCGTTTGTGTGTGAGTGTACCCCCCCTTCTTCCGATGAGGGGTTGTTGGAGGCAACAACAACAATGTCTTGGTGTGTTCCACCGACATCTGTTATGTTGTCATTCGCGCCCTCAGATGCAATAGTGATCACATCACTGCATAGTGCTCCAGGTTGGGTTCCCGTGTCAGTGTGTTTCAAAGTTTCTAAAAACCTGCGTAATTTCTCTGTCTCTTCCGAGCTCAGAGGTGTAGGGCCTTGTTTCTGGAACTTTTGTGATTTTTTCGCCTCAGTTCGCTTCGTCCGAGGTGGGGGACGGCTAGGTACGTCTTTTGGGGGTTCCTTTTCGGACTTCCCCTGATAATATGGGTCACTTTGGTTCCCATATCTTTGCGTCCTACGCACACCCCATTTATGATAATCACGTTCATCCTCTGAAAGAGGAGCTTTTTTGTCCCAGCGTGCACCTTCATGACACGGTTTGTTAGTTTGAAAAGACTGCTTTTTCTCGCCTTTTTTCGGAGGAGGCAGCGAAGCACGCCGTCCTTCCAGTTCTAGGGAGTGGGGTTTAACCTTTACACCAGGAAACACTTCTATGGGCGTCTTAGCATGAGAACATGCCTCAAACACATTCACAGCACACTGTTTAATCTCATTGATGGATTTTTCTCTGAAATTTGCCATCATTTGCACTGACGTTTTAAAGTCAGTGTGGAGATTTTTGCTGAAAACAAATTTAAAACCTTCTTCCTCCTCCATTCCGGTTTCATTTCTGTTACAAAAATAAGCTTGGAAGATTCTTTTGTAATAAACTTTTGGATGTTCATGCTTGCCCTGCGTGACCTTGTCAGCAGCCGGGAAACCAGCAGGTCCCGTGCAGGGGTCGTACTCCCTGATCAAAGCTTCGCACAGAAGGTTGTAATCCCTTCTCGTTGCATCGGGTAGACGCTCGATGAAGGTGAACACCTCTCTGTCCGAAGTGAGCCTTATCAGACTGATTTTATCCTCAACCGTAGCATTAGGATAACCTTTCAGTCTGAATTCAAGGTCTTTCAGGTACGCTTTTGTTCCAGTTGAACCCATTGGTCCCGGTACAAAGAGTTGTACATATTTTGAGATTTTTTGCAAATCATCCATTGAAGGAGGAAGTATCAACGGTCTCTCTTGCATGGTTGGTAGTGCAAATTGGTGCAGGTCTGTCACTATCACCCGAGATGAGGGTGGAGGTGTTTCTCTACACACATGTGGAGGTGGCAGAATGGGATTAAGAGCAGGAGGTGCAACAACATCCTTCTGAGGTGGTTGTGGGTGACCTGGACTCTGACCTTGGTCTTCTTTGAGTTCCAGACAAGCTCACTCCACGTCAGAAATCTTATTTGTTGCTGCGGCTAGTTTCTCCTCACAAGCTTTCAGGCGTTCCTGTGATGTTTGACATTCACCTTGTAAACGCACACATTGTTGGAGTAATGCCGCTTTTTCCAGTCTACATTCGTCCAGCTCTTTTGATGCGAGCTGCAACTGTTGTTGTAGCACACAGTTGTCTGAACACACAGCTTGGTACTGAAGCTCTTTATCCCTAATGTTCTCCTCAAATGAGTGAGCCTGTAATGACAGCTGATTTTCTACGTGCTCCCTCTCACCTTGCACCTCAACAGCACGTGTCTGTTCATCAAGTTTAGACTGTTCCATCAATTTGTCAAACCTCTCCTTTTCAGTTGCATATGCTCTAGACAGCACGACATTTCGTGCAACCTGATGATCCAATTCGTCTTTGAGAAGCAGAAAAATTTTTGCTAACCGTTCACGGCTCAGCTTCTTATTCTCTGCAACCGTGGCACCTTTTGCCAAACTTCTCAGTTTTTCCGCTCTTTGAGCTTCATCAAGGTCTTCTAATGGTGCACCAATAATTGGATTTGTTAAAATACATAAGGCTCCCTGGATGACATCTTGGGAGCTTAAAAGGTCAACGTTTACGTCTTCTCCTGCCATTATCTTCTATTTAAAAATTAAATAGGAAGATGTATTGTTTTAGGTGGTAAAAATAAATCAGAAAAGTTTCCTTTTTCTGATATAATTACGCTTATTTAGTGTTCTAGCAATTAAACGTGTATTATCTTTTCAGCAAATGAGTAAACTTTATCAACTCTGTGAATATCTGGACCGTATCTTTAAAAAGTTTCTAATTTTTCATTTTGCCCCTCCATCAGAGGAATTACCAGTGAATGAAAAATGTTTTGGTAAATGCCCTTCTGGCATAAATACCTTCATCACTTTTTAAATGCAAGATAACAGTAATAATTCAGCTTGAAGAACGTTTGTTAACTCAAGAATGCTTCTGACAGAAAATAAAAACGTTTAATTTCACCAAAATATCCTAAAAACGAAGTGAAACTGTGATTTCAAGTTTCTACAGGAGGTGGCAGTATAACCTTATTTTATTTTAACCCAGACACTGTTAGTGATGACCAGTAGGAGTCGCGATGACTTCCTGTGGCATCCGGTGACATCCGGTCATTAGCTGTGAGCTTAAAATTAGCATCGGCTAGCATGGTCCAAAAACACCATTTAATTACGGATTTAAAACTTAAATGTGGCAAAGTTTCAGCGATTAGGCTTCAAAGAAACGGAGCAGCGGATCAGAATGCAACTTTAAAGCGTTTTTCAACTTTAAACAGCAGATTGAAATTCCCTATGAAGAAGAGCTTCATTTCCAGGTTACGTGACTGAATCTACCAATGACAGAACAGCAACGGGGTGTGTTTTTATATCGCTGACTCAGAGGAAGTGACGCAGACACGTCACTCATTTCTCAGCGAATCAGGGCGTACCACACAGCGGTTTTCAGCCAATGACGGATAGTTTTTCCAGCTATCTTTGTTAGCATTAGCCTGAACAAGTCCGGTCAACTTTCTGTCCATTAACATTCAAAATGCACTATTTTCTGTTAAAAATGTAACGAATAAGCTCAAAAGCTCACGGAGACGGCGCTCCGTTCTTAAAAACGTCTCTTTCTTCAAACACGACTCGTTCGGACCGAATCAGAACCGAGCCGGACCAGAACCAACGTCTGGAACACAGTTTAAACAGAATCTACTTTTCCACAGCTCATCAACTTTGTCACACACAACAGACGTACATTTCAGCTTTAAAATGACTCATTGACTCTCAAAGCTCAGCCTTCAAAACAGCACAACTGCAAGCTTTCTCTGAGCCCCGCAGCTGCGTCAACGCTGCGTTTCACACAGCCACAATCTGCACTTTTCATTTCATGCCAACATGATAAATTCCATTGTTACACGAATAACAGTCTATTTATGAAGCGTACGGGCCACCAGTATGTAGATGAACATATTCTGTGATATATTCATAAATTAAACGGATTTATGCATTTTTCTGGACTGAATAATATCGTGCATTGAATTTAATTAAATGTAACCTGAGACGTTAATTTTCTTTGACCCATCAAATGAATCGGTCATTTATTTACAGAATTAAAGTTTAACATCAAACATTTACATTAATTTGGCAAAATTGAAAATAACAACATGGCTTAGTTAGCAAGCTGTACAATTAGAAAACCATACGGCGATGGTTTTCCGTTGCTTCACAACAGACATTTCTGAAAATATCTGGAATGATTTCTAGCAGATAGAAGAGTTTTAAAGATGTAAATGAAGTTTAGAGGGAGGGAGATGGTGTGTGAGGGAAAGTGTTGAACAGAACGGCACCCTCCATTCGAACCCAGCTTTCCTCGGTACGCTTGGTAGTAAACTCGACTCATTACCTCTCTGAAGATGAATCAGCGGATACGGAGTTCCAGTTAACGCTACCGGTCCAGCGTCTCCGTAGGATGGCAGAGAACCGTCCGGAGTGGTGGCGGTACTTCATCAACAACAGTTCACCTCACGAGTGGAC
>NC_056505.1:52837059-52853792 GCF_014905685.2 Nematolebias whitei | reverse complement strand
ATATATATATATATATATATATATATATATATATATATACATACATATATATACATACATACATATATATATATACATACATATACATACATACATATATATCTATACATACATACATATATATATACATATACATACATATATACATACATACATACATACATACATACATACATATACATACATATACATATACATATACATACATACATACATACATACATACATACATACATACATACATATACGTACATACATGTATATATATATATATATACATATACATACATGTATACATATACATACATGTATACATATACATACACATACATACATACATACGCACGCATGCACGCAAGCATGCAGGCAGGCAGGCAGGCAGGCAGGCAGACAGGCAGGCGTGCGTGCTTGTGTGCGTGCGTACGTACATACGTACATACATACATACATACATACATACATATGTATGTATATATTGTCAAAGAAGAACGGAGATCAGACTTATTTTATGGGAGAGAACAAGTCAGAACATGTTATTCTGTGTGTTGATCTGCTTAGTCATAGTTTTGAAGGCCTCACCGCACACACACACACACACACACACACACATGCAGGTCCGCTTGGAGGAACACATACACACAAACACACAGACATGTAATGAAAAATTGAAACTTTCATATATTTCAGATTCATTGAACACCAACTGAAATATTTCAGGTCTTTTTTTTTTTTTTTTTGATGGCCTCACTTCTCCCCTTACAGCCATCCTCTCCACACCATTATTATGAAATATTTATTATAGTGACTATCTAGTGTAGGTTTTTTTATTTTTTTATTTTCTTGGCTGAGAAAAACCCCTAATATTGAAAAAACACCTCGCACAAACAAGCACATATTTACGTAGACATTCTGCAGAGCAGAGCAGGAAGAAGGAAGAGACGAGACCGGTCAACAACGTCTACAAATGCTCTCGAGGTCACTGTAATCAGTCAATGTCCTCCGGTGAGATCCATAAACATTCTCGAGGTATGTCGAGGAATGGCCAAGAATAACCCCCGAGTATCCAAAAGTCCTGAAACGATGACAAAGTTTTTTCAGCGGGGTTTCATCTGGTTATCAGTTGGAAATTCCTCAGGGAGGGGGGTGGTGAGCGTCAGATCACATTTTCTCCAGGCGAAATTCAGATAAGGTGGCCTTCAAGGACACCAAGGCGACCAAAATTTAGATAAACACACAGTTGTTTTGGGGACAGGCAGAACTTAATGACATCAACCTTGAGTCTGTGTTTGGTCCACTCGGTTCCGAAATGTCCAAATTAACATGGTCATACTGATGGAACATGTCTGAGTAAAAATCCCCAAGATCTGATCCATTTAGCCCAAAGCATTTGAGTCCGGGTACTCAAGACGAAACCAAACCATCATAAAGGCAAGCAGCATGATCGGGTCCAAATTTGCTGCTGACGACTTCCTTGATTGTAGATAAATACCAGGACCAGCTGAATCCAAAAAGCAGGAACCGGTTATCGCGAATCCAATTAAATATGTGTCTTTAAAATCCACAGATGGCAGCAGAGATAGACACATCATCAAGTCTTCCAGTCGATGAGATATCCAGCTGCGTACGTGCCAACAGGGTAAATTGGCTCGCCTAAAGCCTGTATTCTCGTTATGCAGCGTTTTCTGCCACACTTTTCCCTTCCCACAGACTTCCCACTGAGGTGCCTTGATACAGCACTCTGGGAACAGCCTATTCGTTCAGCAATTTCATTCTGTGTCTTACCCTCTTGCTTGAGGGTGTCAATGATGGCCTTCTGGACAGCAGTCAGGTCGGCAGTCTTACCCATGATTGCGGTTTTGAGTAATGAACAAGGCTGGGAGTTTTTAAAAGCCTCAGGAATCTTTTGCAGGTGTTTAGAGTTACGTCGTTGATTCAGATGGTTAGGTTAATAGCTTGTTTAGAGAACCTTTTCATGATATGCTAATTTTTTGGGACAGGCATTTTGGGTTTTCATGAGCTGTATGCCATAATCATCAGTATTAAAATAATTAAAGACCTGAAATATTTCAGTTGGTGTGCAATGAATCTGAAATATATGAAAGTTTCATTTTTATCATTACATTATGGAAAATAATGACCTTTATCACAATATGCAAATTTTTTGAGAAGGACCTGTCTGGAGACAGGCCTACTGCAGGTGTTGTGTTTTGCCCTGATTGGTGCTCTGCTGCTTTAAAACTGCAATGCACGCAGCAGAAGGAGAGAGGCGTTTTTCCCTCTTCCTCCTCAGAACCCCGTTTGGTTTGGTTTGTATCTGATGGTTGGGTTTTGTTAGGTTTGTTTTGCATTTGCTTATCTCTGGTTAGTTATGGGTTTTGCATTAATCTATTTTGGTTTCTCATTTCAGGTATTCCTTTTTCAGGTTTTATTTCTTTAGTATAATTTAATAAATTAAATTTTCATTTAATCAGAAAATCCTTGTGTGGTCTCCTTTAATGTTACCCCACCAAACGAGCCTGGTGGACGTAACAGGTGTGTAATAAAATATTATGATCAACTGTATGAAATGCAGCACTGAGGTCTAACAGGACCATTGTAGACACATGTCCATTGTCAGAGGCCATGAGAATATCATTAGTAACTTTCACCAGTGCTGTTTCTGTGCTATGATGAGCTATAAATAATTAAAAATGTTAATATTTATAATAAGATTATACTAGGATAACCCCCGTTTCTTATCTAAAACTTACAAATTTCCAAAGAGAGTATTTGAAACAAAACTTGTTTTGTTTGTTAAATAGTAAATTTTCAGTATGTAATATTTGTGAAGGGGATTTTGATTATATTATGTCTGTGTTAGAGAAGTGGAAGACTTATAGAAGAGGAGAGAGGAAGGAAATAGACTAATAGAAAGAAGAGCTAAAGAGAGAGAAGAAAAATACAAAGACTGAAAGAAGAATAAAGCAAAGAGAAGGAAAAGAGCAGAGTGTTGCAAAGAAAAAGGAGGAAAGGAAAGAAGAAAGACGAGACTGAATGACAAGATGCTCTTTCAAATAAGAGAAGTGTCATTTTACTGATAAATTACCAGCAGTTTCCATTTTACGTCCTGGTCGGCTCTTCAGGTTGTTGCTCTTCAGATAATGTTCAAGTTTATCTGTGTCATGTTTATGATGTCAAATATTTACAATTAAAGCTCAAGTGATGAACTGATGAAGTGTTTTGATTGGCAACGTATTGAGTGATGACAGAGTGTCTGTATACTGGTGAAATGTTGCGGCTGGTGCAAGTTGAGAGGACAGAAGTTCTTCCTCTGTGGTGAGCGTCAGGTTCATGTACTTCTCTAACCGCAGCAGTGTGAAGAGGCAGTTGTTTGAGTGATGATGAAATAACTGGAAGAACAAATAAAAAGAAAATACAAACTGGATTCCAAAAAAGTTGGGACACTAAACAAATTGTGAATAAAAACTGAATGCAATGATGTGGAGGAGCCAACATCTAATATTTTATTCAGAATAGAACACAAATCACAGATCAAAAG
Organism: Nematolebias whitei; assembly: GCF_014905685.2. NCBI lineage: Eukaryota > Metazoa > Chordata > Actinopteri > Cyprinodontiformes > Rivulidae > Nematolebias > Nematolebias whitei. Next base: position 52,850,254 of record NC_056505.1, on the reverse strand, counting down.
TTTAGACCGAGCGAATGTATCACTTTAAGGGAAAAATCTGCTGTTTCCAAATTTCACGGCGTCAACAAATCCCAAAAAAGTTGGGACAAGTCCATTTTTACCACTGTGTGGCATCCCCTGAAAGGGTTGTTTCCTCGTAACACCTTTGTAAAGAATTAACACAAGACAGAGTGTAAGATTCTGATAAGAGCCTCTGCAAAGGTGGGAGTTCTTGCCCGACCAAACGTCAAAGGAAGAAGTCCGACAGTCCGACTGTGGCGCTCTTATTTTATTAGGTGAAGGGGGTGTGGGAAGCAAGGCACAAATCAGCAGATACAAACTTCTCCGACGCAGCGGAGACACAAAAATGATTACTAACAGAGAGCTTGATACGAACACAGGATAGCAGAGTAGCGAGGTCAGATCTGAATAACAGCCATGGTTGTTTAAAAACCCAAGGTCTGTGGTCTTAGTACACACGCACATGAGCTGAGAACAAAACTCTGGATGTTTGGGGCCTCAGCTGGGCTTCAGTTCACATGGCTGGAGTTTTAAACAAAATAGCATGAAGTCTAAAAACAGTTTTAAATTATAACATTTTTTAATTTATCCAACATCCCCCCTTCTTCTTACAATACTCACCAGACGTCTAGGGACAGAGACCAGTTTCCCGAATGCTCTCCCATTCATGTCTAATACAGGCCTCTAACTGTTCAATCGTCTTGGGCCTTCTTTGTCGCACCTTCCTCTTTATGATGTGCCAAATGTTCTCTATAGGTGAAAGATCTGGACTGCAGGCTGGCCATTTCAGTACCCGGATCCTTCTCCTACGTAGCCATGATGTTGTGATTGCTGCAGAATGTGGTCTGGCATTATCGTGTTGAAAAATGCAGGGTCTTCCCTGAAAGAGATGACGTCTAGATGGGACACTGACACTCTGAGAAGCTCTTTTTATACCCAATCATGTTGTCAATTGACCTAAATAGTGTTAATTGGTCTTCCAGCTGTTCGTTATATGCTCAATTTCCTTCTTCCAGCCACTTATTGCTACTTTTCCCAACTTTTTTGTGATTTGTTGACACTGAAATTTTGAATCAACATATTTTTCCTTTAAAATGTTACATTTCCTCAGATTAAACTTTTGATCTGTCATCTATGTTCTGTTCTATTACGAATAAAATATTGACATTTGCCATCTCCACATCATTGCATTCAGTTTTTATTCACAATTTGTTTAGTGTCCCAATTTTTTTGGAATCCGGTTTGTAGGTATATAATCATATTACTAAATTCTGTCTTATTTCTCATGTTTTAAGTATTTCTCTTTACTATTATCTGCTCTTTCAGTTTTGTGTGTAAACCTTTCTGCTCTTCTTCTATTCCAGACCTCCATGGCCACCATGGCTGATGGTTCTTCAGACAGAGGCCTCACTGAACCAGAGATGAGCTCATAGTGGACTACCAGACCTTCACTCACCTCACCCATACACACAATATAAATACACATCAGCTACGTAACCATACACTGTGTACTTATACACACCTATGTAAGTTCATACATGTTCTCATTCACTCACAAGGTATGCATGCTCACTTACTAGTATATACCCCTGACCCTCCCCCCAGTTTTAGTAGTCTATTACTACAATTAATTTATTCATTTTATTACTCTTAGGAAATGTTAACAGTGGAAAGGCACATTCCTGCTGTTATATTTGAATTTTATTGTTTAAACATGAATAAATAACTTCACCACTTGCTCTCGACGAGATCGGATGCTTCCCTCCCTCTCCGCCTTGCTGCTCTGTCTGTGAAACTGCTTCTGAGCCTCTCTTGCATCTTCTGAACCATAACTATGGACTTGTTTTGACCAGTTGGTCCCTCAACTCAATTTACAACATTTCTTCGAAAAGAAGACAGGCTTTAGGCGAGCCGATTTGCCCTGCTGGCACACACGCAGCTGGATATCTCATTGACTTGGAAGACTTGATATGTCTATATCTGCTGCCAGCTGGAGATTTTAAGGATGCATATTTAATTGGATTTACGATAACTGGTTCCTGCTTTTTGGATTCGGCTGGTTGCTGGTTGTATCTACAATCAAGGAAGTCGTCGGCAGCGAATTTGGAATTTGGTTCATGTCTCGAGTACCCGGACTCAAATGCTTTGGGCTGAATAGATCAGATCTCAGGGATTTTACTCAGTCTCGTTCCATCGGTGTGGCCATGTATTTTGGACATTTCGGAACCAAGTGGACCAACACAGACTCAAGGTAGATGTCATTAAGTTCTGCCTGTCCCCAAAACAACTGTGTGTTTATCTGAATTTGGCTCCCGTGGCTGGTCTTGAAGGCCATCTTATCTGAATTCGCCTGGAGAACATGTGATCTGACGCTCACCACCCCCTCCCTGAGGAACTTCCAACTGATAACCAGATTAAACCAGCTGAATAAACTTTGTGTCATCATTTCAGGACTCTTGGATTTTCATAGACGTTATCCTTGGCCATTCTTCAACATCCCTCGAGAATGTTTATGGATCTCACCTGTGGACATTGACTGATTATCTTATCAGAACACTTACAGTGACCTCGAGAGCATCTATAAGCGTTGTTGACCACTCTCGTCTATGATTGCAGAATGTCTACGTCACTATGGGCTTGTTTGTGCGAGGTATTTTTTTTAATATTAGAGGGTTTTTTTTCTCTGGCAAGAAAAAAAAAGTCTGATAGGATTTTTTTTGCCTCCAACTCCTCCATGTGTCCAGTTAACCACTGTTTTTGTCCGTCCAAACAGGTCTCTCTTGTAATGAGTCTTTGAGGCTCAATGTGATTTATCTGTTTAAAAAAAGGTTGAATGAATGAAAAATATGTAAAAATAAATTAAACTGTAAATGTCCCCATTTTTTATTTCATCTTTTTAAAATTCAATTGTTTTTGGTCTCCGAGCTGGAAATGTCCCGATTTCACGTCATCTTACCCTAAAAGACTCTGGAAAACCATCAAATCTCTCAGGCAGCCCCCAATCATCTGACCTCCCAGCACAACTTCTCGTTAACTCTGTTTCTGTGTCATATAAGCACGAGATCCTGAACTGTTTCAACAAACATTTTGTTGCTTCTAGTTCTTTATTTGACACTGTTACTAATGGAAAATCAGCCACTTCACTTAATAACCAAACTTCTACAAATCAAATCCCTCCTACAAGTCAATCCTCAGTTAATCACAGCTTCTCTTTTTCTCCATTCTCAGTCAGTGAGGTCAATAAACTGTTAAAAGATCTTGATCCTAAAAAATCTGCAGGTCCAGATGAACTTCCACCTTATTTCTTAAGGCTGGCTGCTCATATCATCACAGTCCCTGTGACCCACATCTTCAATCTCTCCATAAGACAAAACTCCATCCCAGTCGCTTGGAAAACAGCCTTTGTTCTTCTTTGCTGAAGGGAGGTGACCCCACCTCACTGAACAACTATGGACCAATCTCTAAACTCTGCATTTTAGCCAAGGTTCTAGAAAAACTGATAAACTCTCAAATCAAAAATGACCTGGACTCATTTAACATCTTACCTCCACATCAATCTGGTTTCAGGAAACAACACAGCACCACCACTGCTTCACTGAAGGTTCTTAATGACGTTGTTGAAGCACTGGATGCTAAGGATTATTGTGCTGCACTTTTCTTAGACCTGTCTAAAGCTTTTGACACTGTGGATCATAACATCTTGTGTCATAAACTCTCAGAAATCGGTTTCTCAGATCGCACCATTGGTTGGTTCTCTAACTATCTTTCAGACCGGAGGCAATGTGTTCAACATAATGGTACTTCCTTCAGTTATTTAACAGTCAATGGTGTATCACAAGGCTCAGTCTAAGGACCCACTCTCTTTACAATGTACATAGGCAACGTAGGTCAGAGCACCCTTGATGCATCCCTACACTTCTACGCTGATGCGGTTTATTGTCGAGCTAAAACTGTTGCTAAGACTTTCCAGCTTTTGCAATCCACTTTCGACATCATCCAGTCAAATGTGTTCTGCCTCAAGCTTGTTCTAAATGCCAACAAAACCAAAGAGATGCTTTTTCCAAACAGGAAGCCGGTCCCAGCAGTTCTTCCTCTGATTTTATCTTTTAATGGTGTCCCGATTTAGTTTGTTGATTCCTATAAATATTTGGGTATCTTGGTCGATTCACATCTCTGCTTTAAGATCCACGTGGAAAACCTAGTAAATAAACTGAAAGTTAAACTGGGTTTCTTTTTCAGAAACAAATCCTGTCTAACCCTGAATGCTAGGAAACACCTTGTATCTGTGACTTTCCTTCCCTCCATTGATTACAGTGACATTATTTACATGAACGCTCCTACAAGAACCCTGCAGATGTTGGATGCTGCAGATGTTGGATGCTGTCTATCATGGTGCACTAAGATTCATAACTGGCTGTGATTATCATACCCACCAATGCACCCAGTATTCACTGGTTAACTGGTCACCATTAACTTCACGCAGACTCTCTCACTGGTACATTTTCATCTTTAAATCACTTCTTGGTCTGCTGCCTTCATACATCTCCTCCATGTCTCTGTGTGAGTGCAGCTACAGCGTGCGCTCTCAGGATATTATTACCTGCAGTGTTCCCTCAGTGTGGATTGAACTAGACAAAAGGACCTTCTCCTACTCCACTCCTGTTTCCTGGAATATCTTACAAAAAGATTTGAAGCTCTCAACTTTGATCTCTCCAAGTAGCTTTAAACATCTTAAGTTCCTGGCAAGAACCAATGCAAACATGTTCCTGTTTTTAGTTTTCTACACCGTCTCGTAACCTGCTTTTTCCCCCACTACGTTTTTTTCTCTTTTAATTTTCATTTTTTCAATTGTTAAAAAAATAAAACAAAATTGTACAAACCGTTTGTGAATGTTTATTGTTGTCGTTATCCACTGTTGTCATCATTCTTTGTTAAAGTCCAGGTGTCTCTTTTAAATAAGTCCTTGTGGCTCAATGGGACTAACACGTTTAAATAAAGGTTGACTCTTTACCAATCAGTCTAACATGCATGTTTTTGGTCTGTGGGAGGAAACTGGAGTACAGTAGTCCCTCGCTACTTTGCGGTTCATTTTTCGCAGACTTGATCTATTATGTTTTTGTCAAAATAAGATTGGACATGACAGACAGTTGGCTGATTGGATGAGCCGCACGTTTGGCATGGAAATTTTTATTTACAATGAATTTTTTTTCATTATTTAGCACCTGCTGCATAGTATGCAACCCACACTGCAGGAGAAACTTCCTCCTGCAGCTCCTCCTCCCTCAATCTCTGTTCTGCAGTGAAGTGGGCGTGGCCTAGAGAGCAGCTGTGGCACAGAGCATAGTTCATGCTTAGAGATATCAGTTCGTCGGTAGATACACTAGCCACCGGTAGGATCCCACCGTATCTAGTCTCTCTACAGATGGTGAACGACATCCTCAGCTCCGCTACGCACGAAAAAGTTACGCAAACACAGACACACCTGGCTTACACTCTCGGTAGCGCAATCCCAATCTACGTCAATCACAAAACGTTGGAAATGGCGTTCATTATCAACCTACCGATAATTCCCTCAAACGGCATATATAGACTCAGGGACGTCGTAAATGTTGGCAATTGGCACGACGAAAACCATGTTCAAATTGACACACCAAGGATGGTTGCGTACCACGACGACAACCCCTCAGTTTACCTAGCTCCAAACCTGCAGATGTGTGTTCTCACTCGGGAGATACACTATCTGTGCCCGAGCAAACCGTTTATGTGGAATAAAACCGCGGGCATATGCGGATTAACACCTATTCCGGAAACTTCTAAGTGCTCAACGACCGTAACGCCTCGACACCTGGCTAAAGATGCAAAAGCGGAAATAATTGGCTCTCGTTGGCTAGTGAACGCTCCTCAAAGAAAGGCGATCATAGCCTACGACCAACCCGGGGCAAATAGACCTTTGACGTTACCGGACAAAACGATGTGGATCAGTGTTCCCCAGGGAACAACCATACACATTGGTGATTTGACGCTCTATCACCTCGATCCGGAACGATGGGACGCGACTCTGGATGACTCAGAGTACCTGGGAAATATGTCTATAGACATAGATCCAGAGACTCTGGGAAGGATCCGTTTTGAAGGCACCCAAGTCGTCGACGTGGAACCAATAAACCGAGTTCTCAAGTCCCTCAGGTCCACAACTAAGAACCCGATCCAACCAATTACCTATGCGTGGTCAAGCGCGGACACATTAATCATAGCCCTGCTAATGACGATAACCCTCGTATTGTGTGGGATACTCGCATCCCTGTTCCGGGGCCAAACGTCACTCCGAGTCGACGTGGATCGCCATGCAGCGCACCTCGATATGATTATGCCTCGCGTAAGCGGGTCCGCAAAGAAGCCACTCACACGGGACAGCGCGACTGAAACTGACAACCAGGGTGAGGAGAAGCAGTGAAACGATGTTTCTAGATGCTTAGTCACTACTCTTGTCGGTGTTGAAACGTTGTTTAGTTGATTTTGGTTGTTTCTGTGGTAAGAATGTATCTTGTGTGTAAGTTAAGTTAGAGACTAAGAGGCCTTTAACCATGCCAACATGCAGTTCATTCGCTAAATTGCAATCCTTGCGGAGTCAATGTATATTATTGTTACCTTAAGTACCATAATCTACATTGGTCTCACATCGCTTAAGCCGAACCTACTCGAACAATTCTATTCGGGGGGATAGCTAATTCTTTTTGATGAGTCTCGCCATAGACTTCCAAAACATTTATGGGGAAACCAAACACCCAATCTCAGGTCGTTCGTCTAAAAGACAACAGACATTTGAACCAAACTATATTTTGCCATGTAAAGCTAACTTAACCCAAGTTAGAAATGGAAAAGTAGTTTGGGACCCTTTTCTATAGGCTTAAACCCCTGTAGTTACCCCTTTTCAGCATGCTCCACCCCTTAACTGGTAGTTGTAGCTGTTCCCAACCATAATAGCTTACACACCAGGTGCATATAGTTTAAGGCCTTATGTAAAATCCCCTTCATAAGCCCACCTTAAACCACATAATTGCATGACACATTTGAACCAGAACGACACAGGCTGGACGTCGCTGGAGACAACCTTCACTGGAGGCGACCTGCAATCCTGACGTTGGTCTCCACTCTTCATCCAGTGGCCGCTTCTTCAGTTCAACCCAAGGGTACCCCTCTGTATGCTGATTAATCAACACTTCCAATCGTTGTGGATTTACCATTGTGGATTATATGACTTTTTCCAGTGGATTACAGACTCTGTTTCCAAGGGGTTAAAGCATTGCTACAATGGAATTATCGAGACGATATGGGATTATAATCAACACAATGGAATTACCGAGAACATTGTGGAATTACCTTGACTTTTGTTTTCCTTGCTGGATTACTTTTGACTTTTGTTTTCCTTGCTGGATTACTCTTGACTCTGGTTTCTTTGCTGGATTACATCACGCTTCAAGGACAATCGAAGGCGTAAGTCCATAGTTGGAATTCATCCCCATGGACAGGTGATGATTTCCAAAGGGGGGACTGTAGTGGACTAGGCCCATGTCAAAAACTAAGTCTAAGGTCAAAAATCTTGACCTTAAGAACCTTGTGGGACAGGAACTGTCATTTCATTGATTTGAATCCAGAAATACAGGTTCACCCATCCTGAGACTTTCTCTCTTGAAGATTCAAGTGAAAAGAACACTCTCTGTTTTATTATCATTACTATTTTACAAATGTTGATAATCAAAGTGTCTTAGTTCAAACCATTTTAGATGTTGCAGTGAACTAATCAATTTTATTAACTGTGTAATGATTTTTTCTCACGCAAAAGTTAGAACTCATGTCAAAGCTGTAACAGAGTAATTATGCCTTTTCTGATTTCTGCTTTTGAATGAGCAAGTGTAAGTTGGTCCAAGGTTGGAGTCAAACGCAAAACAAGTTGTTATGTTAAAACTGTCATGTTTTTAGAATCCTCTCAGACGTAATATAGAGGTTTTTGGCACCTGTTTCTGAAACGCGCCAAAACAAAACTCTCTCTGTCTGTGAGAACATTTCTGATCTTTCCATAACAATTCTTGCTGCCTTCTAACCTCTTACGTCACAAAACACACCCCGTCTGGTCGGTTCTGACCAGTGGTAATACTCCCAAAAGTGAACCGGGAAACAGCTCTTTAAAATGTCAGTACTTCCTGGTCTACTCAGTTCAGTGCAGGTTCTGCTAGAGAGTTCTGTTCAAGTTCTGGAGAAGTTCTGTTGAGGCTCTGCTCGAGATCTGTAAACTACACAGTTCTGTTAGAAGCTCTGGGATGATCCTGACATGACAACAGAGTTCTTCCGAGTTCCATGGGAATATAACACTTTCACTCGCCACTACTTCTGACGAGCTACAGCCATCCTAAGGAGACGCTGGACCGGTAGCGTTAACGGAACACCATATCTGCTGATTATCATCAGAAAGGTAATGGGTCAAGTTTCCTACCAAGCGTACCGAGGCGAGCTGGGTTTCTGATGGAGAGTGTCGGTTCTGGTGAACACTTACTTCCCTTCACACACCCTCTTACTCCCTCTTAACTTCTTTCATCTTTAAACTTTTCTCTCAAGTAGAAATTCTTCCAGATATTTTAGAAATGTCTGTGTAAAATGCTCACCCACATCCATGTGGGTAAAAGATCATAATTGTACAGTTTTCATAAATGTCTGTGGTGAAGCAACGGAAAAATCATGGCCGTATGATTTTTCCTGATTGATTGCTTATGTTGTTATTTTCATAATTTGCCAAATTAATGTAAATGTTTGATGTTAAATTTTGATTCTGTAAATAAATGACCGCATTCATTTTGATGGGTCAAACGTAAATGACGTCTCACGTTTGCATTTCCTTAAATTCAATGCACGTTTTATTCAGTCCAGAAAAATGAGGAATCCGCGTTAAATGATGAATATATCTGAGCATCTGTTCATCTACAACATGATGTGCTCTTTTAGAGCGTTTAGAGATTAGAAATACAGTATTGTTTAAAATATTGCAAGCATGTGGGAAAGGTTTAAAATGCCTTTATATATAAATAATAAAATAAACTACTACTTGCACTACTTTTCCTACTTCATTGTTTTTCACTTATCACAGGGCTTCAGTGTATGGATCCCCCGTGATAAGCGAGGGACTACTGTACCCAGAGAAAACCCATGCATACATGGAGAGAACATGTAAACTTCACCCAGAAAGGTCCTCGGCCGAGATTTGAACCAGCAACCTGCTTGCTGAGAGGCATCAGTTCAACCAACTGAGCCACCATGCTGCCCTGGAAAAGAACATCTCATATAAATAATTAAAAGTCCAAATAATATGGAATTTGTAGTCTAGATGAGGGGATGTAAACTTTGATGTGTTCAAATAAAGTGGCTCAATGAAAACTGATACAAAACAAAATATTTACTGACATTGAAAAAAAGCATTAAATTCCACTTAAACTTTCAAAGTAAATACCTACAACATTACAATGAAATTATCACCAACCACATAAAAAACATGGATCCAGAGGAAGAAGAGTATAAAGAAAAAGCAGCAAGAGGAGTATTTAAATTTAAGTAAAAGCAAAGGCCATGCTGTTAGAAACGTTGGTTCAATGAAAAATCTAGATTTTTCTGTAGTTTTTCCTGATTGTTGCACTCGTTGAATCCTTGTCTTTGAGGCAAACTATCATAGATATAAAGAAAATCATTTCAGAGCCTTGGGTTTTAACCAATTAAGCTTAAAATAAAAATTCAACATCATCACGTGCAAATATATGCAAGCTCACCTCAGGCAGTGGAAGACAAGTACAAGCACCAAGCAGCCTGGGGCTGTTCCTTGTCTCTAGCATTTGTTACTTATTGTCTTTCTATCATATCGCCTTCTTTAACCCAAAGGACGGGGCAAAAATACAACAGGAGGAAGAAAAAACTAAACGGCAATCTAATAAATGATGGCAGAGGAGGTTCTGAAGCCTCCAGTATACTCGCGTGCACGTGGGTTTGCGAAGGTCCGTGTGTACCGGAGTCGAAGCGGACGCCCGCAGGGCATGTCCGTGCAAAGCTATATTTTTACGAATGCGTACTCTCTGTGTTCCACAATAAACTGCCCGGCGACAGACTGTTTTGTATGCGACACCAATGTATTAAATTCCCCTTCTTAATCCCTGATCTGGTTTAATGGTCTTTTCTTTGTTTTGTTTTTTGCCAAGAGGCAAGCGATCTCTTCCTCCTCTGTTGACGCCATGACTGAAATGGTGAGAAATGAAGGAATTTGTCCCGAGCGAATTAAAATCAGGTCCAGCGTGGCTGACAGGACGCACGAGTATACTGGAGCTTAACACCTAAAGCTGAGCACAGAAACACATGAATTCATCAGCAGAACACGATGAAACACATTTTGAAGTGTAGGCACTCATGGCTCTTCAACAGTGCACAGCAGCCAGAGGGGAGAGGAAAAAAATTAATCTCACCAAAGTTCAGTTCTCCTCCCAAAGCCAGGCTGCTCCTCTCAGACTTATGGCTTTCATGTTTACAAAAAGTGTTTTGACATCACAAATGTTTGATTAATGAAGTTGAACTAAATGCTTCATTGACTGACACACACACACATACAGGAGTGAAAACAGAATGATGTGGAAAGTCTTTGGTGCTCAGTGTGGCAGATGAACAAAAACACACAGCATGCATGCGATTCAAAGAACTGTTGGCATCATGCTCCCATCAAGTCCCAGCTTGGCGTTTCAAGATGAGACATCAGAAATGGAGTGCTGCACACCCAGAGTCATCCTTCATTGACTGCTCAGGCTCTACTCAGGTCCCCTGGTCCTCTGACTTGGGGCGCAGAGATGAACGGGTCAGCCACCATGATCCAGACCAGGCTGGGCCCTCTTTAGACACAGACCAACCAAAGCCCTCCTTGTTAGAGTCTACTCTGGCTAATATTATCACAACTCCATTAGTACTAAATCAGTAAAGGATGTTGAAATTCAAATATTACTAAGTACCATGAGAATTTTATGTAAAAAAAAAAAAAAAAAAAAGAAAAGAAAGAAAAATACATCACAGCATATCTACAGGTTTTGTCTGAGTAATTTCTGGGAACAAATGTCTGCACAGTAATCGGGGTCTCTCCTCGCTTGCATATTGAATAGCATGCTGTGGATGAACGTATTTCAAATCCTTTTCAAAAGGATTTTTAGTTTCCCTTTAAAGAAACGTGGTAGAATAAGGGAAACAACCGGCAGACTGAAAGTGCTGAGAAGTCCCAGGTGGGTGAACCACAGGCTGGTGCTTCCATCACTCACAGCCTGTGGAGGGATAGGGGGCCTTCTCTGGCTGAGCCACACATCAGGGCCATCTCATCTACATTTGTATTTAGTTGGGGGGCTTGGTTTCAAGTTAGTGGTGAGCATGGATTCCTAGAGGATACGGAGATCTGCCTCAGTAAATGTGTCCAGACCAGCCGTTGAAGGTCTTTTTTCATGTTTTATGACTAGTCAAAATCCAAGAAGGCAGATGACATTGAAAACATGTTCTCTAAGGAGTTCCAGTAGCGAAAAAGACACAAAATTATTATTTTTCCTTTCAATTTACTGCAGAATGAAGCCAGGTTGCGAGGCCATGCGAGGTGAGGGCCTTTGAGGCAGAGCAGGGGGATACTGAGAGAGGAAATGGCTGGGGAAACCAGAGGACACACTGGGGAAAGGCAGCCCTGTTCTGGGAGGGATCGGGGGGTATGGTGATGCCGAGTAGAAAACAGGAGAATCCAGGACGGAGGCTGGAGTTGGAGCTGGATTCAGAACAGGGGCTGGCTGAGATGGAGGAGGTGGTGGCTTTCTTTTGGGCTGGGGGAGAGGAGAAGAGTTGTCGTTGCCATCCATCAGCTGGGAGGTTGCTGCTGGCACATCCTGAGGTTGGGCGGAAGAGACAGGCACCTGAGGGAGCCGCTGGCCCTTCAGCACCATTTCTTGCAGCTTCTCGATCTTCACTCGTCTTAAATGGGCCAGCTTCCTCTTGCTCTGGTAGGCATCGATAAAGGAGTCCAGGGTTATGTCACCATCCAGGAAGGAGTCAGCCATGTTCTGTTGACAGAAGTAAAAGAGGCTTTAGACAGAATTCTCTCCTGGCTGAACCAATGCAGAGCTCTGAGCCAACACCAGATTTTTTTTTTTTTTTTTTCATTTTAGCCTTTATTTATCCAGGTTAGTCTCATTGAGCCACGAGAACTCATTTTCAAGAGAGACCTGTTTAGGGAGCACATGGTGGGGTTAAGGACCTTGCTCATGGGCCCAGAGTGGGGCGAATGAGGGTGGGGGCAAGTGTGGGTGTTTCACCTACCCCACCCACAATTTTTTTGATGTTGTCGGGGCCGGGACGTGAACCGGCGATCTTCGGATCACAAGCCCACCTCTCTAACCTCTGCGCCACCACTCCCCTAATGCAGAGGTACAAATAAAATGGGCAGGAAGTCCACCACGATTTTGTTTTTATCTATATAATCAAACTGTTTGGCCACAATGCAAAACGATGTTTGGCGTAAAAGCAACACAGCTCATCACCCTGAACACACCATCCCCACTGTCAAACATGGTGGTGGCAACATCATGGTTTGGGCCTGCTTTTCGTCAGCAGGGACATTGATTGATTGATTGATTGATTGATTGATTTTATTGTCAATTCTGCATATGTACAGGACATACATAGAAATTGAAATTGCGTTACACTCCTACTCAAGTTGCAGCAAACAACAACATTAGCAAAAATAAACTAACACAACTAGTTATATAAAAAATATAAAAGTGAACAGCAGCAGGACCTCTGATGCAACGTGCTCAATAGTGACCAACAGGAGACAAAGGGACGCTGACTGAAGACAATAACGTGATGAGAGGTAGATAATGGATGTGCAAGGCCAGAGTAAACAATAGTGCAATATAAAGTATAAACCTGAGAAACTTAGTAAAGTGAAGGTGTGCATACCGGTTCTATATAGAGTCACAGTTATGTACTGATGAGGTGATTAAGTGGAAATGACAATACCAGAATTACCAGAATAGACAGGACGAGTTGATCATAACAGTAGTGCAAAATATAATGCAATAAACAGTAGAGTGAGCTTGTAGGCTGTTAAAGTGACCGAGTTCATAAACTATTCATGAAAATAAATAAA
>NC_056505.1:52835111-52836959 GCF_014905685.2 Nematolebias whitei | reverse complement strand
TTTGTTTTTTTTGAATGTCCAGAGGACCAGATTTAACTTTTTTAGATTTAGTTTTTTAGTTTGGTTTCACCAGAGTGTGTAGAGTTGAGATTTAAGAGTAGGTTTTTATACATGAAACATTGTTTGGTGTGCTCATGTTTATTCTCTGTGTGTTAAGTGAGAGCAGCTCTGCTGATTGCATCACAACGTTTATTGTGACGGGTGAAACACTGAACATGCCCTCACTGCTTTCTGGCACAGCCCAATCATAACCTTTGTGGTGTTTCTCTCTTGATATTTAACAGACCACAAGTCAGGAACCAGCTCCCTGGACACTCTGCTGGCCCTGCTGCAGGCAGAAGGAGCCAAAATAGAAGAAGAGACTGAGGTAAGCTCTCTCATTGGTGACCTTATGCATTCCGAGGCATTCATTCATATACAATGAGAAAAATAAGTATTTGAACTCCCTGCGACTTGGCAAATCTCCCACTAATGCCCCTTTTCCACTGTTACGATGCGGATCAGGTCAGTTTGGGTCGGTTCAGATCGGCTCGTGTGTCGTGCTTCCATTTACACTTCTGGACCGGCTCTGTAGGCGGGGACCAGAATCCAACTCGTCTTACCACCTGGTGGCGGTAGTGCTCCCTTAAGCTACTTACTAGCCACCACTAAACATATTAGAAGAAGAACACCCTGAAGGTTTTGTCTCAAGATGTTGTGGAAGAGATGTCATGCTCTAATGGAGTACCTCATGAGCTGTAACTTTTAACCTGATTCATAATCCTACCTTACTGCCTTCCCTGCTTTAAATCCATGTGTTTTTCATTTTAGTATAGATTTTTACAATAAAGATGTATTAAAAATATCTTCACTTTTATTATTTCCAGATATGCACAAGGTTCATGTTAAAATTACAAAACATCACACTGTGCTGTAATCTTTGAAACTGCTTTTACAAGAAGATACAGACGTGAAAACAATTTGGTTAAATTTGGTTTTTAAATTTTAAAGGTTTGTCCATCCATCCATTCCATCCATTTTCCTCCGCTTATCCGGGATCGGGTCGCGGGGGTAGCAGCCTAAGTAGGGAGGCCCAGACTTCCCTCTCCCCAGCCACTTGGGCCAGCTCTTCCGAGGGAATCCCGAGGCGTTCCCAGGCCAGCCGAGAAACATAGGCCCTCCAGCGTGTCCTGGGTCTTCCTCTGGGCCTCATTCCGGTGGGACGTGTCCGGAACACCTCCCCAGGGAGGCGTCCAGAAGGCATCCTAAACAGATGCCCAAGCCACCTCAACTGGCTCCTCTCGACGTGGAGAAGCAGCGGCTCTACTCTGAGTCCCTCCCGGATGATCGAACTTCTCACCCTGTCTCTAAGGGAGAGCCCAGACACCCTGCGGAGAAAACTCATTTCGGACGCTTGTATCCGAGATCTCATTCTTTCGGTCACAACCCAAAGCTCGTGACCATAGATGAGGGTGGGAACGTAGATCGATCGGTAAATTGAGAGCTTCGCCTTTTGACTCAGCTCTCTCTTCACCACGACAGACCTGTACAGCGCCCGCTTCACTGCAGACGCTGCACCTATCCGCCTATCGATCTCACGCTCCATTTTTCCCTCATTCGTGAACAAGACCCCAAGATACTTGAACTCCTCCACTTGGGGTAGGACCTCCTCCCTGACTCGGAGAGGGCACTCTACCCTTTTCTGGCTCAAGACCATGGCCTCGGATTTGGAGGAACTGATCTTCATCCCGGCCGCGTCGCATTCGGCTGCGAACCGCTCCAGCGAAAGCTATAGATCACGATCTGATGAAGCCAATAAGACCACATCATCTGCAAAAAGCAGAGACGCAATCCTAAGGCCACCAAAAC
>NC_056505.1:52834511-52835011 GCF_014905685.2 Nematolebias whitei | reverse complement strand
AGAATCGGTGACAAAGGGCAACCTTGGCGGAGTCCAACTCTCACCGGGAACAAGCCCGACTTACTGCAGGTGATGCGGACCAGGCTCTGACACCGGTCATACAGGGACCTAACAGCCCGTATCAAAGGGCCCGGTACCCCATACTCCCAGAGTACCCCCCACAGGGCCCCCCGAGGGACGCGGTCGAACGCCTTCTCCAAGTCCACAAAGCACATGTAGACTGGTTGGGCAAACTCCCACGCGCCCTCCAGGACCCTGCTGAGAGTGTAGAGCTGGTCCAGTGTTCCACGGCCAGGACGAAAACCGCACTGCTCCTCCTGAATCCGAGGTTCGACTATCCGACGGACCCTCCTCTCCAGAACCCCCGAATAGACCTTACCAGGGAGGCTTAAGAGCGTGATTCCCCTGTAGTTGGAACACACTCTACGGTCCCCCTTCTTGAATAGGGGGACCACCACCACCCCGGTCTGCCAATACAGGGGAACTTCCCCCGATGTCCA
>NC_056505.1:52833968-52834411 GCF_014905685.2 Nematolebias whitei | reverse complement strand
CCAGAGCCTTAAGGAACTCTGGGCAAATCTCATCCACCCCTGGGGCCCTGCCACCGAGGAGCTTTTTAACCACCTCGGTGACCTCAGCACCAGAGATTGGAGGGCCCGACCCAGAGTCCCCAGGCTTCGCTTCCTCAGTGAAAGACGTGCCGGTGGGATTGAGGAGGTCTTCAAAGTATTCCGCCCACCGACCCACAACATCCCGAGTTGAGGTCAGCAGCACACCACTCCCACTGTATGTACATGTGTATGTGTATATATACGTGTGTGTATGTACATGTGTATGTGTATATTTACGTGTGTGTATGTACATGTGTATGTGTATATTTACGTGTGTGTATGTACATGTGTATGTGTATATTTACGTGTGTGTATGTACATGTGTATGTGTATATTTACGTGTGTGTATGTACATGTGTATGTGTATATTTACGTGTGTGTAT
>NC_056505.1:52832015-52833868 GCF_014905685.2 Nematolebias whitei | reverse complement strand
TATTTAAATATAACGGGTTCTCTCTTTTCGAGTTAAATTTCTGCCATGTGACGAGGTAACTGTGAGTGATTGTTTAAATCAGTGACATGAGACGTCAATTCCCTTTGACCCATCAGAATAAATGTGGTCATTTATTTAACAGAATCAAAATTTAACATCAAAACATGTACACGTGATTAGCTGATCTGGTTCTGATCAATAAAACTTGGCACGCTTTACTAATAAGACAACAAGACATTTCTGAGGGCATCTAGATAACTGGCAAAATAGAACAGTTTTAAGGAAGGATGGGTGAAGAGAAAGATGGGTGAAGGGGAGGTGTCTGTTAGGACCAGAATTAGCATGCTTCTTTCAAAACCAGCTCAAACCTCCGGTACACTTAGTGCGCGACAACTCGTGACGCCTCATTACCTTCGCAGATGATGGATCAGCTCCGGTCTAGATGTCCCTATGCACACTACCTTTCAGCGTCTCCGGTAAGAGTGGCTGGCCATCGTCAGAAGTCGTGTGGTTTACTCCGTTAAACAGAACCAGCTTCCTTCGAGGTTGTAGGGCATTATGCCCAGGTGAGTTCACAGCGAGGCTGCGAGTCCATCAGTTTCCACTCAGGAGTGGAAGACTCCATCAAAGACTGAGTTCAACTAAGTAGACTGCAGAACACTCCAACTCGACTGAAGACTCAGAAGACTCTGTAGTTCCAGCAAGTGTGGACTCTTTAAGAGTTCTCACTTCCGGTCACTTAAGACTTCCTGATTGGTTGAAACAACCAACGAGGGTGGTTCTAGTGATGTCAGAGGGTTATTACAAGTCAAGAGGACAGCAGGACTGTTTAGAAACTTTTAGTACAGACAGAGAAATGTTTTGAAGAAGTGAGAAACTTTGCAGGTGCCAGTTGTTCTTATTTACTTTCTGCTAGGTTTAAAAACAAGAAACTTCGTTCTAATAACTTCTTTCTGACTGTCTCTGACTTTTGACCGACATCACTACTTCTCTTTTAGACAGAAAATCAAAATGCATAATTACTTTGTAAATAGACATTTAACTTGATTTCTACATTGAATGAGGATTAAAAATCATTAATACTGTTTCATAGTTGATTTAAAATGAGTGGTTCATTTCAACATTAAAAATGGTATGAACTAAACACACTTTTGATTATCAAGATATTGTAAAATAGTAATGATAATATAAAAAGAAGAGTGTTCTTTCAATTGATTACTTCAGGATACAATTAGACAGTCTCTGGATGAGCTAATTTGTATTTCTGGATTCAAATCAATGAAATAACTGTTCCTGTCCCATGAAGGTCTTCAGAGGCAGGATGTGGTCGGAGGCCGAGATCACTACATATATACACGTGTATATATATATATATATATATATATATATACACACACACACACACACACACACGTACATACACACACGTAAATATACACATACACATGTACATACACACACGTAAATATACACATACACATGTACATACACACACGTAAATATACACATACACATGTACATACACACACGTATATATACACATACACATGTACATACAGTGGGAGTGGTGTGCTGCTGACCTCAACTCGGGATGTTGTGGGTCGGTGGGCGGAATACTTTGAAGACCTCCTCAATCCCACCGGCACGTCTTTCACTGAGGAAGCGAAGCCTGGGGACTCTGGGTCGGGCCCTCCAATCTCTGGTGCTGAGGTCACCGAGGTGGTTAAAAAGCTCCTCGGTGGCAGGGCCCCAGGGGTGGATGAGATTTGCCCAGAGTTCCTTAAGGCTCTGGATGTTGTAGGGTTGTGTTGGCTTACACGACTCTGCAATATTGCGTGGACATCGGGGGAAGT
>NC_056505.1:52827224-52831915 GCF_014905685.2 Nematolebias whitei | reverse complement strand
CAACTGGCTCCTCTCGACGTGGAGAAGCAGCGGCTCTACTCTGAGTCCCTCCCGGATGATCGAGCTTCTCACCCTGTCTCTAAGGGAGAGCCCAGACACCCTGCGGAGAAAACTCATTTCGGCCGCTTGTATCCGAGATCTCATTCTTTCGGTCACAACCCAAACCTCGTGACCATAGATGAGGGTGGGAACGTAGATCGATCGTAAATTGAGAGCTTCGCCTTTTGACTCAGCTCTCTCTTCACCACGACAGACCTGTACAGCGCCCGCTTCACTGCAGACGCTGCAACTATCCGCCTATCGATCTCACGCTCCATTTTTCCCTCATTCGTGAACAAGACCCCAAGATACTTGAACTCCTCCACTTGGGGGAGGACCTCCTCCATGACCCGGAGAGGGCACTCTACCCTTTTCCGGCTCAAGACCATGGCCTCGGATTTGGAGGAACTGATCTTCATCCCGGCCGCGTCGCATTCAGCTGCAAACCGCTCCAGCGAAAGCTGTAGATCACGATCTGATGAAGCCAATAAGACCACATCATCTGCAAAAAGCAGAGAAGCAATCCTAAGGCCACCAAAACGGATCCCCTCAACACCTTGGCTGCGCCTAGAAATTCTTTCCATAAAAGTTATGAACAGAATCGGTGACAAAGGGCAACCTTGGCGGAGTCCAACTCTCACCGGGAACAAGCCCGACTTACTGCAGGCGATGCGGACCAGGCTCTGACACCGGTCATACAGGGACCTAACAGCCCGTATCAAAGGGCCCGGTACCCCATACTCCCAGAGTACCCCCCACAGGGCCCCCCGAGGGACGCGGTCGAACGCCTTCTCCAAGTCCACAAAGCACATGTAGACTGGTTGGGCAAACTCCCACGCGCCCTCCAGGACCCTGCTGAGAGTGTAGAGCTGGTCCAGTGTTCCACGGCCAGGACGAAAACCGCACTGCTCCTCCTGAATCCGAGGTTCGACTATCCGACGGACCCTCCTCTCCAGAACCCCCGAATAGACCTTACCAGAGAGGCTTAAGAGCGTGATTCCCCTGTAGTTGGAACACACTCTACGGTCTCCCTTCTTGAACAGGGGGACCACCACCCCGGTCTGCCAATACAGGGGAACTTCCCCCGATGTCCAGGCAATATTGCAGAGTCGCGTAAGCCAACACAACCCTACAACATCCAGAGCCTTAAGGAACTCTGGGCGAATCTCATCCACCCCTGGGGCCCTGCCACCGAGGAGCTTTTTAACCACCTCGGTGACCTCAGCACCATAGATTGGAGGGCCCGACCCAGAGTCCCCAGGCTCCGCTTCCTCAGTGGAAGACGTGCCGGTGGGATTGAGGAGGTCTTCAAAGTATTCTGCCCACCAACCCACAACATCCCGAGTTGAGGTCAGCAGCACACCACTCCCACTATAAACAGTGTTGGTGGCGTACCGCTTTCCCCCCCTGAGGCGCCGGATGGTGGACCAGAATCGTCTCGAAGCCGTGCGGAAGTCGTTCTCCATGGCCTCTCCGAACTCCTCCCATGCCCGAGTTTTTGCCTCAGCAACCACCCAAGCCACATGTCGCTTGGACTGCCGGTACCCATCAGCTGCTTCCGGGGTCCCACAGGCTAAAAAGGCCAGATAGGACTCCTTCTTCAGCCTGACAGCATCCCTCACCGACGCTGTCCACCATCGGGTTCGAGGGTTGCCGCCGCGACAGGCACCGACAACCTTGCGGCCGCAGCTCTGGTAAGCCACCTCGACAATAGAGGCACGAAACATGGTCCACTCAGACTCAATATCCCCCACCTCCCTCGGAACATGTTCAAAGTTCTCCCGGAGGTGGGAGTTGAAACTCCGTCTCACAGGAGACTCTGCCAGACGTTCCCAGCAAACCCTCACAATACGTTTGGGTCTGCCAGGTCTGACCGGCATCCTCTCCCACCATCGGAGCCAACTCACCACCAGGTAGTGATCAGTTGACAGCTCCGCCCCTCTCTTCACACGAGTGTCCAAGACATGTGGCCGCAGATCAGATGAGACGATGACAAAGTCGATCATCGAACTGCGGCCTAGGGTGTCCTGGTGCCAAGAGCACATATGGACACGCTTATGCTTGAACAAGGTGTTCGTTATTGACAATCCATGACGAGCACAGAAGTCCAACAACAGAACACCACTGTGATTCAGATCAGGGGGGCCGTTCCTCCCAACCACACCCCTCCAGGTCTCACTGTCATTGCCCACATGAACATTGAAGTCCCCCAGCAGAACAAGGGAGTCCCCAGAAGGTGCACTTTCCAGTACCCCCTCCAAGGACTCCAGAAAGGGTGGATAATCTGAACTGTCGTTTGGTGCATAAGCACAAACAACAGTCAGAACCCGTCCCCCCACATGTAGGCGGAGGGAGGCCACCCTCTCATTCACTGGGGTTAACCCCAATACACAGGCACCAAGTTGTGGGGCAATAAGTACGCCCACGCCTGCTCGGCGCCTCTCACCAGGGGCAACTCCAGAGTGGAAGAGTGTCCAGCCCCTCTCAAGGAAACTGGTTCCAGAGCCCGAGCCATGCGTAGAGGTGAGTCCGACTATTTCTAGCCGGAACCTCTCAGCCTCACACACCAACTCAGGCTCCTTCCCCACCAGTGAGGTGAAATTCCACGTCCCAATAGCCAGCTTCTGTAGCCGAGGATCAGACCGCCAGGGTCCCCGCCCTCGGCCACCACCCATCCCACATTGCACCCGACCCCTTTGGCCCCTCCCACAGGTGGTGAGCCCATGGGAAGGTGGGAGAACTTCACAAAGATAAAAAATGAGAAACATGCAGCTTTGAAAAGTGACGACACGACACGAGAGAACCACGGAGATAAACGTAAACATGTGGGAGTTACGAGGAGGAGGAAGGAGCTGCAGCTGATACAACTCTTCATGTGTTGCAGGTGAGTCTCTACAATTTAACACATTGTTCTGTTTCAAGAGAGAAAACGTAACGTCAGTCTGTCTGGTAGATGAAGCTGCTTGTTTTGTTTGTTTGTTGATTAATAGAGAAAGTGTGTTACTTTTTATTTAATTTAATTGGTACAAGCAGTGTTTAATAGTGATTTATAAATAAATCTAACACAAAGATAATAATTTAATGATTAAGCTTCAACTTTTAATTTGCTGGCAAAGTCTGAAGACACTGCAGGTATGGCAGGATGAATTGCATTTAAACAGGAATTAAAGTAATTTATTATATCTACTCAAATGTGTGTAATTAAATATTTTATATGTGTGTGTGTGTGTGTTTAATTGCTCTTTTAGCTACTTTTGTCTGAACCTAACGCTGTAAGTGAAACAAGGCATTTTTTGAGTTGCTGTAAATTATGCTATAAAACATATTTACTGTCTCATTCCAGAAAACAACAACACTTCATGATGGACAGACATCATGGACACCACAGCAGCAGCTGTCTTCACTGAAACATCCTGAACATGAACGTCACTGACATGAGGCCTCTGTCGATGGTTGAAGACGAAGGCTTCACTACAATGATCCACACTTTTAATCCAGGTTACAATAATCCACACTTTTAATTCAGGTTACAATAATCAACACTTTTAATCCAGGTTACAATAATCAACACTTTTAATCCAGGTTACAATAATCAACACTTTAAATCCAGGTTACAATAATCAACACTTTTAATCCAGTTACAATAATCAACACTTTTATTAATCCAGTTTACAATAATCAACACTTTTAATCCAGGTTACAATAATCCACACTTTTAATCCAGGTTACACTCTTCCATCAAGAACACATTTTACAAAGTAACTACATATTGTGCAGGTATAAAGACACATTGGTATATATTTTTGTGTACATTTATTTTTTTAAGCTATGTGACTAACTTTTATTTTTTTAGTATTCAATATTTTACTAACAGAATATTCAAATAGCAACCTGTTTTTGTGTGAATTGCTATGTCAGTCAAATGTTCAATTTTGGAATAAACGGGTGGAAATTAAAATGTTTTTTTTTTTTGCCAATTCATCGATTAATCGGAAAAATAATCGGCCGATGAATCGATTATTGAAATAATTGTTAGTTGCAGCCCTAAACGCAAGGGGGCCCAATAATATTGCATGCCCCACTTTTCAATTTTTATTTGTTAAAAAGTTTGACACATCCAATAAATTTCATTCCACTTCACGATTGTGTCCCACTTGTTGTTGATTCTTCACAAAAAAATTAAAATTTTATATCTTTATGTTTCCTTAGATTCCTTAGATAGAGAACTTTACTAATTGGCTTTTATGTGAATGTTCCTGTAAAGTGCCCTGAGACAATTTTGTTGTGATTTGGCACTATATAAATAAACTGAATTGAATCATGTTTGAAGCCTGAAATGTGGCAAAAGGTTGGAAAGTTCAAGGGGGCCGAATGCTTTTGCAAGGCACTGAATATATTTTTATTTTATTTTTATTTAGCCTTTATTTATACAGGTAGTCACATTGAGCCACGAGAACTCATTTTCAAGAGAGACCTGTTTAGGGAGCACATGGTGGGGGTTAAGGGCCTTGCTCATGGGCCCAGGGTGGGGTGAATGAGGGTGGGGGCAAGTGTGTATGTTTCACCTACCCCACCCACAATTTTGATGTTGTCGGGGCCAGGGCGTGAACCGGCGATCTTCGGATCACAGGCCCACCTCTCTAACCTCTGCG
>NC_056505.1:52816607-52827124 GCF_014905685.2 Nematolebias whitei | reverse complement strand
GTGCTAATGATCCATTGTTAGGCTGATGGTCCTTCTTGAGCATGTGATCAGCTGGTTTTGGTTGTCAGCAGCAAAACTGGTTGATCCACCCTGAGACGGTGCTATTTAAGAGACTGAGCTGAATACAGCACCTCAGACTGAGGAAGTCTCTCGGATGAGAGACGAAACGTTTCTACATTTTTTTGTTGATTTGCTTTGTTTTGTTTTTTTGAATGTCCAGAGGACCAGATTTAACTTTTTTAGATTTTTCTACCTGGATTATTGAGCATGCATCAGGTTACCTAATTAGTGTTAATTGGTCTTCCAGCTGTTCATTATTTGCTCAATTTCCTTTTTCCAAACACTTATTGCTACTTGTCCCAACTTTTTTGGGATTTGTTGACACTGTGAAATTTTGAATCAACACATTTTTCCTTTAAAATGTTACATTTACTCAGATTAAACTTTTGATCTGTCATTTATGTTATATTACAAATAAAATATTGACATTTGCCATCTCCACATCATTGCATTTAGTTTTTATTCACAATTTGTTTAGTGTCCCAACTTTTTTGGAATCCGATTTGTGTATGTATGTGTATATATATAGATAGATAATTTCTTGTAATTATCAAATCATATGTTTTTTGTTTTTTTTATGATCGTCTACTGTTGTACTGATAAATATCTCCTGGAGGGTAAACTATATCTTGGCTGCAAGTATCAAGCAGTGAAATCCTTCGTTTTCTACAACTGATAGCGGTTTGTCATTAATTATG
This sequence comes from Nematolebias whitei, assembly GCF_014905685.2. Classification (NCBI taxonomy): domain Eukaryota; kingdom Metazoa; phylum Chordata; class Actinopteri; order Cyprinodontiformes; family Rivulidae; genus Nematolebias; species Nematolebias whitei. The sequence goes on along the minus strand of NC_056505.1, from coordinate 52,826,366 downwards.
ATGAAGTTTATCAACTTCTCATTAAACATTCGAGCTCAGGGGATTCAGCGATGTCTTCTTCTTGGTCAATCCGAAGCAGGCAGCCTGATTTCGGTCAGCAGCGCTCAGTCTGTCCCTCTTCAGAGACGGGCAGATTTAGTGGGTGGCCGGGGTCGGGCTGCCCTGCTACGGGTTCAGCGAGAGTAGCGCCAAGCTGAAGCCACGGAGCTCGAATGTCCAATGTAAAACTAACTATCGCGTTTATCGTCATTAAACAGGGGTGGAGCCTCCGAGTCCAACTGTCCCCCTCTTACAATGCTGTTATTGCTAGTATCACTCAACCTCCTGTGAATAATAAACAGCCATCAGGTGCTAATGATCCATTGTTAGGCTGATGGTTCTTCTTGAGCATGTGATCAGCTAGTTTTGGTTGTCAGTAGCAAACTGGTTGATCCACTCTGAGAAGGTGTTATTTAAGAGACTGAGCTGAATACAGCACCTCAGACTGAGGAAGTACTTCGGATGGAAGACGAAACGTTTCTACCTTTTTTTTTTGTTTGTTTTGCCTTGTGTTTTGAATGTCCAGAGGACAAGATTTAACTTTTTTAGATTTTTCTACCTGGATTATTGAGCATGCATCAGGATAACTTTACCGTGGTTTAATGTGGTGCTACGGCTCTGCAGACATTGGACGTTGCTGTCTTGTGTTTCTAGTGTAAAATACTTCTACACAGTGGACATGTTTAGATGAAAAGTTGGTTAGCTGTTAGCCACAGTGCTGCTAACTCAGTCCTCACGTTGTAGCTGGCTGCAAACTATGAAATGGATTTCCTGAATGTGAGGCGGGTCTTATTACTCAGGGTTCATGAGACACGCCTCCGTTCAGGAAATCCATTCCATAATTTGAAGCCACGGTGTATCATGGATATGAAGTTTCTGCAGGTTGGATTGGAAAATGGATCGGTCACATTGTCAGCGATACCCGATCCAGAAGTTTTTCAGATATCGGTACGGATATTGATATTGGATCGGTGCATCTCTAACCAAATTTAAACAATCCCTTCCATCAATGTTTCCTCTGTCTTGCAGAGTAATACATCAGTGAACAGTGACTTCGATCATCTAGTTGATAATTTAAAAACTTCAATGCAAACTTCACTTGATAAAATTGCTCAGCTGAAAAACAAAGTAATTGGTCAGAGGAAACTGGCTCCTTGGTTCAATTCTGAGTTACGTACTTTAAAGCAGCATCTAGAAACAAGGAGAGAAAATGGCGCTCTACTAATGTTGAAGAATTTTATTTAACTTGGAAAGATAGTCTGTAACATATAAAAAAGCTCTCCGTAAAGCTAGAACTTTACATTACTCATCTTTAATAGAGGAGAATAAAAATAACCCTAGGTTTCTGTTTAGTACTATTGCTAGACTAATTAAAAGTCCCATTTCTGTTGAACCATGTATCCCTACAACTATAAGTAGTGATGACTTCATGAGATTCTTTATAAATAAAATTATTTCAATTAGAGAGAAAATTCAAACCATCCTTCCTTCTACTATCTCTAGTCCCCTGTCAAATGAGGCAACTTTAAAAATTTCACTAGAGCCTGATTTACGTTTGGACAGTTTTTGTCCTGTTCAGCACTGAATTGTCAAAAATAATACCTTCATCCAAACCATCCACATGCCTGCTAGATCCCATCCCAACCAGACTGTTTAAAGAGGTATTTCCCCTAATTAATGTCCACATTTTGGATCTACTTAATTTGTCTTTAATGAATGGTTATGTACCACAGCGCTTTAAGGTTGCTGTAATTAAACCTTTACTTAAGAAGTCTGATCTGGATTCAGAAATTCTGGCCAACTATAGACCTATATTTAATCTAACTTTCATCTCAAAAATTCTAGAGAAAAAAGTTGCAGGTCAGTTGCGTGAACATCTACAAAGAAATAATCTGTTTGAAGAGTTTCAGTCAGGGTTTAGAGTTCATCATAGCACAGAAACAGCACTAGTAACATCAATAATGATATTCTCATGGCCTCAGACAATGGACTTGTGCCTATACTGGTCCTGTTAGGGTTAGGGTTAGACTTCCTCAGTCTGAGGTGCTGTATTCAGCTGAGTCTCTGAGAGACTGAGCTGAATACAGAACCTCAGACTGAGGAAGTCTCTCGGATGAGAGACGAAACGTTTCTAAATTTTTTTGTTGTTTTGCTTTGTTTTGTTTTTTTGAATGTCCAGAGGACCAGATTTAACTTTTTTAGATTTTTCTACCTGGATTATTGAGCATGCATCAGGATATGTTCATTTATGCACTCAATACTTGGTCGGGAATCCTTTTGCATGAATGACTGCTTCAATGCAGCGTGGCATGGAGTCAATCAGCCTGTGGCACTGCTGAGGTGTTATGGAGGCCCAGAATGCTTCGATAGCGGCCTTAAGCTCACCCATCGTGTTGGGTCTTGCGTCTCTCAACTTTCTCTTCACAATATCCCACAAGTTCTCTATGGGGTTCAGGTCAGGAGAGTTGGCAGGCCAATTGAGCACAGTAATACCATGGTCAGTAAACCATTTACCAGTGGTTTTGGCACTGTGAGCAGGTGCCAGGTCGTGCTGAAAAATGATATCTTCAACTCCATAAAGCTTTTCAGCAGATGGAAGCATGAAGTGCTCCAAAATCTCCTGATAGCTAGCTGCATTGACCCTGCCCTTGATAAAACACAGTGGACCAACACCAGCAGCTGACATGGCACCCCAGACCATCACTGACTGTGGGTGCTTCACACTGGACTTCTGGCATTTTGGCATTTCCTTCTCCCCAGTCTTCCTCCAGACTCTGGCACCTGGATTTCCGAATGACATGCAAAATTTGCTTTCGTCCGAAAAAAGTACTTTGGACCACAGCGCAACAGTCCAGAGCTGCTTCTCTGTAGCCCAGGTCAGGCGCTTCTGCCGCTGTTTCTGGTTCAAAAGTGGCTTGACCTAGTGAATGCGGCACCTGTAGCCCATTTTCTGCACAGGCCTGTGCACGGTGGCTCTCGATGTTTCTACTCCAGACTCAGTCCACTGCTTCCGCAGGTCCCCCAAGGTCTGGAATCGGCCCTTCTCCACAATCCTCCTCAGGGTCCGGTCACCTCTTCTCGTTGTGCAGCGTTTTCTGCCACACTTTTCCCTTCCCACAGACTTCCCACTGAGGTGCCTTGATACAGCACTCTGGGAACAGCCTATTCCTTCAGCAATTTCTTTCTGTGTCTTACCCTCTTGCTTGAGGGTGTCAATGATGGCCTTCTGGACAGCAGTCAGGTCGGCAGTCTTGCCCATGATTGCGGTTTTGAGTAATGAACAAGGCTGAGAGTTTTTAAAAGCCTCAGGAATCTTTTGCAGGTGTTTAGAGTTACGTCATTGATTCAGATGGTTAGGTTAATGGTTAGGTTTGTTTAGAGAACCTTTTCATGATATGCTAATTTTTTGAGACAGACATTTTGGGTTTTCATGAGCTGTATGCCATAATCATCAGTATTAAAACAATTAAAGACCTGAAATATTTCAGTTGGTGTGCAATGAATCTGAAATATATGAAAGTTTCATTTTTATCATTACATTATGGAAAATAATGACCTTTATCACAATATGCTCATTTTTTGAGAAGGACCTGTATGTGAGGACACAGGGCTGTGTCTCTGACATGCTGGTCCGCAGTACGGGGGTGCCACAGGGAACTGTGCTGGCACCGTTCCTCCTCACCCTCTACACTGCAGACTTCACCATCGACTCCCCACACTGCCATCTGCAAAAGTTTTCTGATGACTCTGCCACAGTCGGCCTCATCACAGGTGAGGACAACTCAGAGTACAGACAGCGGACTCAAGACTTTGTGGACTGGTGCCAGCAGAACCACCTCCTATCTACACTGCTAAAACTAAGGAGCTGGTTGTGGATTTCCGCAGGCACAGGTCCACCTCACTGACCCCGGTGAACATCCAGGGTGTGAACATCGAGATTGTGGACTCTTACAAGTACCTGGGTGTTCACCTGAACAATAAACTGGACTGGTCTCACAACACTGATGCACTTTACAGGAAGGGTCAGAGCAGACTCTACGTGCTGAGGAGACTGAGGTCTTTTGGAGTGCAAGGGGTGCTCCTGAAGACCTTCTTTGACTCTGTAGTGGCATCAGCCATCTTCTATGGTGTTGTGTGTTGGAGCAGCAGCTTATCATCAGCTGAGAAGAAGAAGCTAGATAAGCTCATCAAGAAGACCAGCTCTGTGCTTGGACGCCTGCTCGACCCAGTGCAGATGGTGGGAGACAGAAGGACTCTAGCTAAAATAACATTGCTGGACAACGTCTCCCACCCCATGCATGAAGCTGTTGCTGTACTGGAGAGCTTGTTCAGTGACAGATTCCTGCATCCTAAATGCACAAAGGAGTGTTACTGCAGGTCCTTCCTCCCAGCAGCTGTTAGACTCTACAACCATTACTGCTCCCAACAAACTCAATAAGTATTAAATACATGTTTACCTCTGCTTAAACATACACTCTGCCTATAATACTGTACTGTAAATAGTCTGCCATTCTCAATGTTCCAATACATATTGAATATTATTATTGATATTGTTTATCTTATTTCTTATATATTGTATTGTTTATTAACATATTAGGAACTTTTGTGTGAAGTCTTTAAATCTTTTTATCTTTTTATCTGTTGCTGCTGATACACTGGAATTTCCCATCCGTGGGACAAAACAGCCTGTTTCTATTCTATTCTAGTCTATTCTATTCTATTCTATTCTATTCTATTCAGGAAGGCCCCGTTAGGATATCCACATTGCTCTAGAGCCTGTCTTGTGTAGGATTTCTCCTTCTGCCTGGCTCCGGAGCTAGTGGGGACGCTGTCTGCTCTGTGGTACAGAGTCCTGATGACTCCTAACTTGTGCTCCAAAGGGTGATGGGAGTCAAACTGCAAATACTGGTCTGTGTGGGTGGGTTTGCGGTACACCTCGGTTTACAAATGTCCTCTATCAGAGACTGAGACCTCACAGTCCAAGAAACCCAACCTGCCATTTTTTACATCTTCTCGTGTGAACTTGATGTATTTATCTACAAAGTTGATGTGGTCAGTAAAATGTTGGACTTCCTGAGATTTAATTTTAACACAGGTGTCGTCAACATACCTGAACCAATGACTTGGTGGTGTCCCTGAAAAGGACGTCAAGGCTCTCTTTTCTACCTCCTCCATGTACAGGTTGGCAACAATAGGCAAAACTGGAGACCCCATAGCACACCCAAGTTTCTGCCTATAATAGCGCTCCCCATATGTGAAGTAGGTTGACTGCAGGCACAGTTTCCTGTGGAAAGCAGGACCACGCTTTCCACAGAACAACTGTGTCAACTCTTGAAATGAAAGGCGATCATGTGAGCAGCTGGTTTTGGTTGTCAGCAGCAAACTGGTTGATCCACTCTGAGAAGGTGCTATTTATAAGACTGAGCTGAATACAGCACCTCAGACTGAAGAAGTCTTTCGGATGAAAGACGAAACGTTTCTACATTTTTGGCTTTGTTTTGTTTTTTGGGGTTTTTTCAATGTCCAGAGGACCAGATTGAACTTTTTTAGATTTTTCTACCTGGATTATTGAGCATGCATCATGATGTTATGTTACAAACCAACATTTTTCAGTCAGGTCATCTGGACAGTTTCTTTTGTTGTGCTGAAACGTTTCGCCTTTGATCCGGAAGGCTTCATCAGTCAAGGAAACACACAACAAAGCTGATTCTTCCCCCAACAGCTCACTCCAAAATGGAACAAATCAGTTTTGCTTGTTTTCAACCAGTTTGACACGACTGTCAACAAGGAAGAGGGCCGGCAATGGAGGAGGGACGTACCAAAGAGACCATCTTATCACAAGCAAAACTGGTTTGTTCCACTTTGGAGTAAGCTGTTGGGGGAAGAATCAGTTTGGTTGTGTGTTTCCTTGACTGATGAAGGCTTCTGGATTGAAGGAGAAAAATTTCAGCACAAAAAAAGAAACCGTCCAGATGACCTGACTGAAAAATGTTGGATTGTATACCTGGATTATTGAGCATGGACTTTGTTGTTATGTTACAAAGTATTTAGTTGAACTTTGGTTACTGAACAAATACTTATTTTCCACCATAATTTACAAATAAAATTATTTTAAAATCCTACTATGCAATTTCCTGGATTTTTCTCCTAATTTTGTCTCTCATAATTGAAGTGTACCTATGATGAAAATTACAGACCTCTCTCATCTTTTTAAGTAGGAGAACTTGCACAATCAGTGGTTGACTAAATACTTTTTTGCCCCACTATTAGGGCTTTAACAGACTACTCCAGTAATCTACACATCGATTCCTAGGACACCTATCGAGGTTTTTAATTTCACGTCGAGTATTCGTGGTGACGTCATTACGCCACCGTTATGTCATCGCGTCACGTGATCCGCACCGGGCGCAGGTTACAAAATGGATTCCTCCAAGCAGACGGATGGAGCAGAGCAGGCCCATTCTTGACAAACAGGTAGAAATGCATCAATAGTCTGGAAATATTTCACTAAAGATGAATCTTCTGGTTCAACTACCGTAAGGAAACAGAAAATGAATAAACTTCCTGACTGTTTTGGAGCTCGTTGCGAACCAGTGTTACACCATATTTTGTGACTGTAGGGAGCGGTGTTGCATGCACTGTTGCAGGTTACAGAATATGGTGTACCACCGGGTCCAATCGACCGAACCAGAACCAGCTTCTTCTGACCTTGTTTAACAAAAAGCAAAGAATATTAACCTCTAAAACTAAACTTAATGCGCACCACAGCTGGCGGTGGTGCGGGGTGGGGTGGTCGACCCCCCACTATTTTTAGTTTCGTTTTTGACGTGCTGCACGTTTCTTCACGTTTGCAGCTTAATAATAAAAACTAATAGTTTAGTTTTTCCTGTGACTTATTTGCTGTATGATAAATGGTAGGAGCATAATATATGCTCCCAATGTTATGTTGGTCTTTTTTTTTTTTTTTTTTTTGGTAAATGACCTTTTTTGCGGTTTTATTTATTTATTTATTTTTGTATCTTTAGATCCTATGTCATCAAGTACTCAAGTTCTACTCTAGTTTTATTATGTTAATGTTGAGTTGAAAAATTATGTAGTTGTTCAACCCCTACCCAAACATTGGCAACAAAACAGAAAGTGACAATAACTACTGTGTACAGTGGGGAGAACAAGTATCTGATAGACTGTTGATTTTTCTGGTTTTCCCACTTGCAAAGCTTGTAGATGACTGTAATTTTTATCATAGGTACTCTTCAACTGTGAGTGATGGAATCTAAAACAAAAATCCAGAAAAATACAATGTATGATTTTTAAATAATTAATTTCCATTTTATTGTGTGAAATAAGTATTTGATACACCAGAAAAATGAAACTTAATATTTGGTACAGAAACCTTTGTTTGCAATTACAGAGATCAGACGTTTCCTGTAGTTCTTGACCAGGTTTGCACACACTGCAGCAGGGATTTTGGCCCACTCCTCCATACAGATCTCCTCCAGAGCCTTCAGGTTTCGGGGCTGTCGCTGGGCCACACGGACTTTAAGCTCCCTCCAAAGATTTTCTATGGGATTCAGGTCTGGAGACTGGCTAGGCCACTCCAGGACCTTAAGATGTTTCCTACGGAGCCACTCTTTAGTTGCCCTGGTTGTGTGTTTTGGGTCGTTATCATGCTGGAAGACACAGCCACGACCCATCTTCAGTGCTCTTACTGAGGGAAGGAGGTTGTTGGCCAAAATCTCACGATACATGGCCCCATCCATCCTTCCCACGATATGGTGCAGTCGTCCTGTCCCCTTTGCAGAAAAGCATCCCCAAAGAATGATGTTTCCACCGCCATGCTTCACGGTTGGGATGGTGTTCTTGGGGTTGTACTCATCATTCTTCTTCCTCCAAACATGACGAGTGGAGTTTAAAACAAAAAGTTCTATTTTTGTCTCATCAGACCACATGACCTTCTCCCATTCCTCCTCTGGATCATTCAGATGGTCATTTGCAAACTTCAGACGGGCTTTGACATGCGTTGGCTTCAGGAAGTGCACCTTGCGTGCACTGCAGGATTTTAATCCTTGACGGCGTAGAGTGTTACTGATTGTTTTCTTTGAGACTGTGGTCCCAGCTCTATTCAGGTCATTGACCAGGTCCTGCCGTGTAGTTCTGGGCTCATTCCTCACCTTCCTCAAGATCAATGATGCTCCACGAGGTGAGATCTTGCATGGCGCCCCAGACCGAGGGAGATTTTCCGTTATTTTGTATTTCTTCCATTTTCTAATAATTGCACCAACTATTGTTGCCTTCTCACCAAGCTGCTTGCCTATTGTCCTGTAGCCCATCCCAGCCTTGTGCAGGTCTACAATTTTATCCCTGATGTCCTTACACAGCTCTTTGGTCTTGGGCATTGTGGAGATGCTGGAGTCTGATTGATTGAGTGTGTGGACAGGTGTCTTTTATACAGGTCACGAGTCCAAACAGGTGCAGTTAATACAGGTAATGGGTGGAGAACAGGAGGGCTTCTTAAAGAAGAACTAACATGTCTGTGAGAGCCAAAATTCTTACTGGTTGATAGATGATCAAATACTTATTTCACAATAAAATGGAAATTAATTATTTAAAAATCATACATTGTATTTTTCTGGATTTTTGTTTTATCAATCAACCTTTATTTATACAGGTAAATCCCATTGAGCCTCGAGGACTCATTTACAAGAGAGACCTGACTTTTAGATTCCATCACTCACAGTTGAAGAGTACCTATGATAAAAATTACAGTCATCTACAAGCTTTGCAAGTGGGAAAACCTGAAAAATCAACAGTGTATCAAAATTATTTTTATTTTTTTTCATTTAGCCTTTATTTATACAGGTTAGTCTCATTGAGCCACGAGAACTCATTTTCAAGAGAGACCTGTAAATACTTGTTCTCCCCACTGTAGAAGGTCGGATTTCAGCCAAACTTTTTTAAGACTTGCAGCTGGACTCGTACCAACATGGGCAGAAGGTGATTTTTCAAGATTTGCCAAATGCGTCCCCGGTGGACATGTGCAGGTATGGCACGAGAGCATTCACGATAGTGACTGGGAGGCGTAGCTGGAGCTCCGGTGGTCGCCATATGGTCGAAGTGGCGCTTTGCTGCGAGGGCCTTCAATGCTGCTTGCAGTTTTAATAAGATTGTTTTTACATTTAAATAGCCAAAAAGCTGCTGCATTTGAGCATTTTCTTTTGCACTACAAGAAAACGTAAAACTCCACACACTTTATTGGTTGTTTAAGTTGTTTTGTTAGTTTGTCCTTGTAGTGAACTAGGCCTCCGATATCAACCTGTCTCTGAAGACCTTCAGGGGACAGGAACTGCTATTTCATTGATTTGAATCCAGAAATACAAATTATCTCATCAAGAGACTATTTAATTGTATCCTGAATTAATCAATTGAAAGAACACTCTTCTTTTTATATTATCATTACTATTTTAAGATATCTTGATAATCCAAAGTGTGTTTAGTTCATACCATTTCTAAATGTTGAAGTGAACCACTCATTTAAATCAACTGTGAAACAGTATTAATGATTTTTAAACCTCATTAGACCTTGATCATACAGTTAAATGCCTATTTACGAAGTAAGTGTGCATTTAGTCTTCTGTCTGAATGAGGGTAGTGGACCTGATGTAGGTCGAAAATTAGAGACAAGTTATGAGAACGAAGTGTCTCGTTTTAAAACTCTCAGAC
>NC_056505.1:52803190-52816507 GCF_014905685.2 Nematolebias whitei | reverse complement strand
TGACCTTTATCACAATATGCTAATTTTTTGAGAAGGACCTGTATATACACCAAATCTAAGAACACTGCCTCCTGTTTTCATTCACACCTCAGGCTCTTTAAAAGGACAATCTTCTGATGCTGCTTTTGTAGCCACAGTTAGCTGCCTAGCCCATAACTGTTACAGTCACATAACAGAAATTTAACTCGAAAAAGAAAATAATCCGTTGTAATTAAACAATTAATATTCTTTGTGCTTGAACTAGCTTTAAGAATAATTAATTAGTAGTGTGTCCACAGCAAAGCTGTCCTGACATACTACATAAATGGTGGCGCGAACGTGTTTTAAATAACATAATTGGTGGCTTGTAACGTTTCTGAAGAGATAAATTATGTGTGACCTGAGATAATGTGGAAAACTTGTCATGTTGGCATAAAAAAGTCCAAGTTTTGACCTTGGTAAAGACATTTTTAACGGCTGTGGTGTTCAGAAAGATGCAGAATTGCGTTGATGTTCATTTTGAAGCTGGAAATTGTCATTCTGGGTGTGTAATTAAGTTGTAAGCAGAGAGAAAGACGCATCATTCATTTTGAAACTCTTTCATGACCGGGGGTTCTGCGAGTTCGACCCGGTTCTGTTTATTGGACTCAATGAGTCGTGTTTTAAGTGGTGAAATGTTGTCTGTGAAACTGAGCGCCGACTTAGAGAGCTGCTTCTATGCTGATTCGCCACATTCCCACAGTTAATTGTGCATTTTCGAAGCATTAAGGGGCGATATTGTAGCCGGACTGTTGAAGCTAACTGCTAGCTTAAGGCGAGTACACACGAGCTGTGATTGGTCGAGAACCGCTGTTTGAAACATTCTGATTTGCCGAGAAGCTGGTGACGTAACGCCGTGTACGTCCACTCTCTGGCGTCAGTGCGAAAAGCCCACCCCTGATGTCCACGTGTCTGTAAAGTCACGTGACGACCCCGGAAATGAAGCTCGTTTTTAACAGAGTCTTCCTTAGTGGTTAAAACAGCTGAATAAAGCCCTGACATTCGTTCCTAACCTGAGGAGTCTATGCCTAAAGACCGTGCTTTTGAAGTGACGCCACAATCAAGATTTAAATCTGTCTATAAATGCTGATTTGGACCGTGTTTGTCTGTTGCTAATCGAAGCTAACGGCTAACGATCGGATGTCAACAGACGGTTCACAGGAAGTCGTCAGTGACTCCTACCGGTAAAAGTAAGCTTGCACCACCACCTGCTATTGAAAACAGAGTATTACAGTTTTTCAGAACTGAGAGCTGTAAACTCGTTTTTCATTTTTATTTTGTTAATCAAGCTTGGTTTATGAATTACTGTTTTAAATAGCGAATTCTGGTAAATTAAACGGCTTAAAGAGCGTTTCAAACTACAAAGTTGTTGTCAGACTTTTTAGAAAAAGTGCAGGTTTATTAATTTTAAGTGCACTGGAGTAAATAAACACTGAAATAGCCTAGTTCATTGTATCTGTTAGAATTAAGTTCATATTAAGTAACACTGCCACAGGAAGCATTTACTTACAATATTCATGGGGTAAAGCCTAAACACAGGTGCCCAATTATTGAAAAGTTGGCTTATAACAGTACTGTTGATTCAATTCAATTCAAAATTCAATTCAATTCAATTCAATTCAAAAATACTTTATTAATCCCAAAGGGAAATTATTTGTTGTTGTAACTTGTTATCCTCATTTCATTAAGAGATGTTGTAGATGCTGATGGCTGTAGACATGAAGGATATCTTGTAAAGGTCCATCCCACAGTGGATCCTAAGAAACTGGCTGCAGATGCTGTCCGATACGTCCACCCAGAAACCAATGGAACCCAGAGCTAAAATAGTGTGTGAAACTCACTGCTCACTTAAATACAAACATTTAACTGTTGAAAAACTCAAAGATTGCGACAGTTTAAACAGATAGGTTTTGCTGAACAGTAAATACAAACCGGATTCCAAAAAAGTTGGGACACTAAACAAATTGTGAATAAAAACTGAATGCTACGATGTGGAGCTGCCAACATCTAATATTTTATTCAGAATAGAACACAAATCACAGATAAAAAGTTTAAACTGAGAGAATGTATCATTTTAAGGGAAAAATCTGTTTCCAAATTTCATGGCGTCAACAAATCCCAAAAAAGTTGGGACAAGTCCATTTTTACCACTGTGTGGCATCCCCCCTTCTTCTTACAACACTCAACAGACGTCTGGGGACAGAGGAGACCAGTTTCTCAAGTTTAGAAATAGGAATGCTCTCCCATTCATGTCTAATACAGGCCTCTAACTGTTCAATCGTCTTGGGCCTTCTTTGTCGCACCTTCCTCTTTATGATGCACTAAATGTTCTCTATAGGTGAAAGATCTGGACTGCAGGCTGGCCATTTCAGTACCCGGATCCTTCTCCTACGTAGCCATGATGTTGTGATTGCTGCAGAATGTGGTCTGGCATTATCGTGTTGAAAAATGCAGGGTCTTCCCCAAAAGAGATGATGTCTAGATGGGAGCATATGTTGTTCTAGAACCTGAACATAGTTCTCTGCATTAATGGTGCCTTCCCAGATATGCAAGCTGCCCATGCCACAAGCGCTCATGCAACCCCATTTCATCAGTGATACAGGCTTCTGAACGGAGCGTTGATAACAACTTGGGCTATCCTTGTCCTCTCTGGTCCGGATGACATGGCGTCCCAGTGTTCCATAAAGAACTTTAAATCGTGACTCTTCTGACCACAAAACAGTCTTCCATTTTGCCACACTCCATTTTAAATGACCCCTGGGCCAGTGCAAACGTCTGAGCTTGTGAAGCTTGCTTAGAAATGGCTTCCTCTTTGCACTGTAGAGTTTCAGCTGGCAACGGAGGATGGCACGGTGGATTGTGTTCACTGACAATGCTTTCTGGAAGTATTCCTGAGCCCATTCTGTTATTTCCTTGACAGTGGCATTCCTGTTTGAGGTGCAGTGACGTTTAAGGGCCCGGAGATCACGAGCATCCAGTAGAGTTTTACGGCCTTGACCCTTACGCACAGCGATTGTTCCAGATTCTCTGAATCTTTTGATGATGTTATGCACGGTCGATGATGATAACTTAAAAGTCTTTGCTATTTTACGCTGGGTAACACCTTCTGGTATTGTTGCAATATCTTTCTGCGCAACAATGATGGAATTGGTGATCCTCTTACCATCTTGGCTTCTGAGAGACACTGACCCTCTGAGAAGCTCTTTTATACCCAATCATGTTGTCAATTGACTTAATTAGTGTTAATTGGTCTTCCAGCTGTTCATTATATGCTCAATTTCCTTTTTCCAGCCACTTATTGCTACTTGTCCCAACTTTTTTGGGATTTGTTGACAGTGTGAAATTTTGAATCAACATATTTTTCCTTTAAAATTTTACATTTACTCAGATTAAACTTTTGATCTGTCATCTATGTTATATTACGAATAAAATATTGACATTTGCCATCTCCACATCATCGCATTCAGTTTTTATTCACAATTTGTTTAGTGTCCCAACTTTTTTGGAATCCGGTTTTGTACAACAATGGCAGATTTAACAAAAGCTGAGAATGCTAATGCTGCTCCATGTGTTACAAAGGACTGGCTTGAGACAGCTTTGGGGCTGCTCACAGATTCCTTAACTACATATGGTGACCAGGTGGACAGCATGAACTCAACAGAGTTATTGGACGATAAGAAGGAAGTTGCAGGCACTGTAACTTCTACAGCCATAACGAAGTCAAGCTATGAACAGCTAGCTAAAATAGCACTCTTGCTAAAAGCTGAATTTTACCTTGAGGCCAACAGGGCAGAAGCCCTTGAAATAAAGTTGAAACGCGAGACAGAGGCCCGCGAAACAACACTTGATGAGTGTCTACAACTCGAAGCACAGTTTCAATTGGTGAAGGAGACCTGGGAGGATAAATTGAAACGTGAGAAAGAGCTCTCACAAGCTCAGCTGTTGTTACAAGCAGATTCGTATGAGAAAAAGCTGCATGAAGGAGGGATGAAGTACCAAGCACTGTCTAAAAAAGTTAAATCTGGTCCTCTGGATTTAACTTTTTTAGATTTTTCTACCTGGATTATTGAGAATGCATCAGGATACCAAGCACTGTGTTCAGACTATGATGCTCCGCACCAACGGTTGCAGCTCACATCAAAACCTCTGGACGAGTGCATATTGGAAGAAGCGGCGTTAGTCCAACAAGGCGTGCGTTTACAAAGTGAGTGTCATACATCACGTGAACGCTTAACAGCCTGTGAGGTAAAACTTGCCGCAGCCACAAATAAAATCTCTGACGAGGGGAAAGGATGTCTGGAACTCAAAGACAAACTGGGTCAGAGTCCAGGTCAACCATGACCACCTCAGAGGGATTTTGCTGTACCTCCTACACTAAATCTCCTTATGCCACCTCCACGTGATTCTGGTGAATCACCTCCACGTGATTATTTTGTTCCGCCTCCACCAATCCCTCAGCCTCCGCTCTCAATAGCGGTATTGCAAAAAATAGCGAAATATGTCCAACGCTTCGAGCCAGGGCCGTTGGGTTCGACCGACACTAAGGCCTATCTGCAAGACCTTGATTTCCAAATAAGAAGCTATCCCAACGCTACAGTTGAAGATAAAATAGGTTTGATCAGGCTCACTTCAGCCAGGACGGTGTTTTCCTTTATAGAGCGTCAACCTGATGCCACAAGAAAGGATTACCGCCTGTTATGTGCTGCTCTAATAAAAGAGTATACCCCTTGCGCTGGACCTGGCGGTTACCCAGCCGCCGACAAGGTCATGCAAGGTAAGAATGAGCACCCAAGAGCATATTATTCCAGAATTTTGCAGGCTTATTTTGGTTACAGGAACGAAACCGGCATGGAAGAGGGGGAAGCGTTTAAGTTTGTTTTCAGCAAAAGTCTCCACCCTGACATAAGGATGTCAGTGCAGATGATGGCTAATTTCAAAGAGAAAACCATCAGTGAGATAAAAAATTGTGCTATGAATGTCTTTGAGGCCCGTTCACAGACCAAAACACCCATTGAGGTGTTCCCAGGTGAGAGGATTCCTGCCCAGTCATTAGAATTGGAAGGGATGAGAACTTCAGCTCCCCCTCCCAAGAAAGGCGAGAGGAAACGAGATTTCCCAGTAGCCAAACCACAACAGATGAGTGCCCCCTGGTCCAGACAAGATCCTAAATGGTTTCTCAAGAAACCAGAGGATGAACAAATGTACCAAAAAGGGGGCGCACGCCCTAAGGTTAAAAAGTATGGCACCCAAGGTAACCCATACAACCAGGGATCCCACTGGGAACCCCAGAGGAGGGGACCTGCTCCCCCTCCACATCGGCCTGAACAGCCTGAGACGAAAAAGAAACAGCGGGTCCAAAAAGAGAGCCCCGAACCTATGAGCTTGGATGAGACGGAGAGTGTGCGTCGGTTCTTGGAAATGTTGAAGGGTATTGCCACGGACTAACAACCTGATGCGTTGTGTGGCAATATCATTGCTGATGAGTCAGAACACACAAACAACACCGTTACTACTGTCACAGACAGTCACCATGACATTGTTGTTGTAAACTCTGACAGGCCCTGACCAGAAAAAGGGAGGGGGTACATTCACACGTCACCGACGGTGACCCGTCACAAACTGAAACCTCAGTAACAGCAACAGCTTTGCTAACAGTTCAGACAAATCAAGGTGACACAAACAACAACGTTGCCGCTGTCACGGACAGCCACCAGGACCTTGTTGTTACAAACAATGAGAGCCCCTCAACACACAGAGAGCGGGTGATCTCATACATCAATGACGGAGGCCTGTCAAAAACTGAACTCTCAGGAGAAGCAGCGACTGCACCAACGGTTCGGATAAACCAGGATTACACAGGCAATGGTAAACGTAAGAAGAAACATTGGCCAAAACCTACAAGGTTCCTGTGTAACCTTATCAGAAAGGGGGTCGCTAAAAAAGCTTACCTGTCGATCACACTTGAAGGGGTCCTCACACAAGAAGCCCTACTGGACGGTTGAGCCGACATAACTATTATGTCAGCCAAACTGTTCGAGGAGCCCAGGACCGCTGCTAACGGTGTTCACAGGGAAATACCTCTCATATAATGTGCTATAGAATTGCAGGGCATCGCAGAGACGAGGACAACCCTAATAGCTATAGCTATGGTTCACATGCAGGTTGGCGAGATGACTCTATACCACCCGCTACATGTGTCTACAGTTGACTCATTCCCATTTTTGATCGGCCAGGATTTTATAAATCGCTTTGACGCGATTATAGATTATGGTGAACAGACAATGTGGGCCAGAGTGAGCAAACCCCTGCCAATACTCATGCCTCCTGAGACAGTCACAGACTGACCAACAGCAGGCACCGCAGAAGGCACCGAGGACTTCTCAGCAGAGAACACAGTCCTGGTAAGTAAGCCTTTAAAAGCATGTGAAACCAAAGAGACCCAACCGGTGGATCCAACTCTGACCAAACAAGAAAGCCTCGTCTGCGAGTGGAGCCAGTCAGAGCCCACCGGATACTACCTACCATTGGTAGTTAAAGGTGTAGAGATCCAAGGATCCCACACCGAAGATGCTGTACTGTCGCTATGGACAGATAAATCAGCTATTAACCAAGCTTTCTACGAAACATTAGTTAAAAAACATTTGGGTCCAGTTCTGATAGAGAAAGCTTTCCGCTTTCCATTGTATCCCAACAGTTCATGAGTGATGACTGCGAAAGGAGTCATTAACCTGAAACTGATCTGGAACCAACGGGAACTGGTCCACCCATTCCTCGTGGTCCCACACTTACCACATGCAACCTACATAGGCTCTGACATCTTGGTAAGATTAGGTGTCCGAGTGGACACCAGCCACAATGTACTGTGGTCACTAAAACCAGCCACAAAGGATCCTCCTGTGCTAGACACAGCAAACCTTACGGCTGGACAGACCATCCCAGAGGTCTGCCAGGTTGCTAGCAACCAAAACACCTCAGTACCACTTCAGGTAACAAACCTAATGGTACGAGTCCACATCGTGGCGGGACAAGCTATTAGCCTTAAACAGGCGTACTTTCAACCATCTCCTACGTTTTTCAAACTAGGACTGTCCATTGAGGCCGCAAGCCAAATGAGCCTCGACTCCAGAACCACATCTGTTGCTGTGTGCAACACAGGCACAAAGGAGGTACTGATCCCGAGAAACACAAGGCTAGGATGGTTGATCTCCACATATTTTCACGATTTTGAACTTGGCATTCCATTTCTGGGAGGACTCCCAGACAACCTGGTATCGAGTCAAGAGACTGGTCCAGTTTGGTTCACGAAACCAACACAGGCCATTTATCTCTTCTCAACCAATGATGTCGATTCAGGACCTCAAACCTATAGTGTCTTACCTATAGACAGGTCTAACGACACAAAAAGGGACTCACTGGAGCTCCCCACACATCAAGAACCCCTAGCAATCTCTTCACAGATTGAACAGGTGGTCGCCCAAGCCGACGCCCTGACAACTGATGAAGAAAGGGACAAACTCCGCCGAGTTCTCATGAAATATGAGAAGTCATTCTTGACTGACTCAATGGATTGTGGGTTGACCTCGCTCCACACAGTGAGCATCCCAACTCTGCCCAACTCACCGCCTACATTTGTCAGACAATACAAGATTCCCCTGGCAGCACATCAACCTGTCAAGGAAATCATTGATGACCTTTTAGATAAAGGCATAATCAGACAATGTAATAGCACCTACTCTGCGCCTTTATGGCCAATTTTGAAACCAAATGGTAAGTGGAGACTTACCATAGACTACAGAAAGCTAAACAAACAAGTTCCCTTATCTAGGTGGCCAATGACCCAGATCCAACAGGAACTGCCCAAGGTCACCGATGGCAAGTATTTTTCCACCCTCAACGTCGCCTCTGGTTTTTGGACCATTCCTGTGTGCGCCGAAGACCAACACAAACTAGCTTTCACTTTTGGTAGCCGACAATACACCTTCACCAGGTGTCCCTTTGGCTACGCTAACTCACCAGCTGAGTTCAACATCTTTTTGAACAAAGCATGTCCAGACTAGGGGTTGAGCGAGTATATAATTTTTAAACTCGACATTAACATAATAAAACCCGAGTAGAACTTGAGTATTTGATGACGTCATAGATCTCAAGATACAAAAATAAATAAATAAATAAAACCGCAAAAAAAAGGTACTTATTTACAAACAAAAAAAAAAGACCAACAAAACATTGGGAGCGTATATTATGCTCCTACCATTTATCATACTGCAAATAAGTCACAGGAAAAACTAAACTATTAGTTATTATTATTAAACTGTAAACGTGAAGAAACGTGGGCGTCAAAAACGAAACTTAACCGAAACTGGTTCAGTGGATTTGACCAGGTGTTACACCATACTCTGTGACCTGCAACAGTGCAACACCACCCCCTACGGTCATACGGTGGTCACATAATATGATGTCACTAAGGATACTCGATGTTAAATTTTTAACCTCGATAGATGTCCTAGCAATCGATGTGTAGATTACTCGAGTACTCTGTTAATGCCCTAGTCCAGATGCCCATGAACGAGGGACACTGATCTACGTGGACGATGTCATTTTGAGGCAGCCAACACTGGACTTACACTTGGCTGGGATCGACCACGTTCTGAATCAACTGACTACTGCTGGTGCTAAAATCTCACTGTCAAAATGCCAGTGGTGAAGGACCAAGGTGGACTACGTTGGCCTACTAGTGGGTCCAGACGGAGTACAACAACAATTGACTCGCACCCAAGGCCTAGACAATCTCAAAGTCCCCACCAATCTCAGAGAACTACAAAGTTTTCTGGGCGTGTGTAACTACTCACGCCAATTCATAGAGAACTATGCAGACCTTGCGAAACCACTGACTGAACTCTTAAAGAAAGAAGTCCCATTTGTCTGGACTGATAACCAACAGCAGGCAATGAACGCTCTCAGGGACAAACTCAAGTCAGCCCCATGTCTAGTCTATCCAGACTAGAACAAAGAGTTTCACTTGGAAGTGGACTTTTCAGCTCACTGCATAAGTGCAGGTCTGTACCAGATGCACGACAAAGACAAGCGTGTGGTGGTCTACACCAGTAAGACAATGGCAGGCCCCGAATTAAAGTTCTCAGACTGTGAGAAAGCTCTACTGACCACTGTGTGGGCAGTTAAACACTTCTCCAGTTACATCGGTGGACAAAAAATCCTTGTTGAAACACAACACCAGCAAGTAACTTTCCTGAATAGCCAACGCATCAGAGATGGTGTGGTGACGAACTCACGGGTAGCCACGTGGCTCATGGTGCTTCAAAGTTTTGACCTAGACATCCACTACGGACAAAACAAGAAGTCACATTTGGGCACTGACCTGGCACTCTGCCAGGAATGTACACAAGATGTACCAGCCACCCCACTGCCAGCTGTGGAAAAACCCTCGGTAAATGAGGACCCGAATCACCACTACTTTGATAGCAATATCTGCGAAGATATGACAACACTGTACGTGGATGGATGTTCATTCCACCACGAACAAACCTGCAACTCAGGTGTTGGAGGGATCCTCCTCCAAGACCAAGAAGAGGTTACTTTTAGCTATAAATTAGGCTCTCAGACTTCTCAGTACGCTGAGATAGCAGGAATCCTAATAGCTCTCCAGATGGCAGTAGAACGCTCCATACAAACACTAGTCATCTGCACGGACTCTAATTACGCTCGACTTAGTTTCTTGTCATCTCGCTCTGTGGAAACAGAACGGCTTTCTCACAAGCAACATGAAAGTGGTCAAACACAAAGAGCTTTTCATGGCATGTGATCAATTGGTGACATCACATGACCTACAGGTCTAGTGGAAAAAGGTTCCAGGACATTCAAGAGTCCTAGGTGATGACAAGCGGTATAATGACCTTGCAGACTTCCTAGCCAAGGACGGAGCCGTGGATGGCCCTCCGTGTTCCTTTGACCCCTCGTGGCTGCTCGCAACTCTGGCAGTACAACCCACAGCCGAGGTAATGGCAGTCACATGTGCACAGGCTGTAGCCAAGCCGGCTGACAACACAGTCTCTGTACAACCCGTGCTGACTGACCCAGACATCATCCAACTTCAGAAGTTGGAGCCTGCGATAAACTCGATAATAGTGCGCTTGACTGATCCAGACAAAAACACTCCGTCCGAAGCTGACCTAGATTCCAATCCAGACCTTAAAGTCCTCTTTCAGCTGCCCAAACAGCTAAAACTAATCAAGGGCATCCTAACTTTTGCTCATGGACCGACGTCCTCACCCGTGTTCGTGGTCCCCCATGTTAGTTCACGCGCATGACCTCCCGTCCGCAGGACACAAGGGAGATAACGCCATGCTGAAAGCATTAAAATAAGTTGCTTATTGGCCTGGAATGAAAAAGGATGTCAAGAACTACATAAAAGGGTGCCTGGTCTGTGGCCAGTTTCAGCCATCCAGACCACTCCACAGAGCACCACTGCAAAGTAGAGGCATTGCATTCCCATGGTCCGACCTCCAGATCGACTGGGTTGGACCACTTACTAAGAGCACTAGAGGAAATAAATATTTTCTCATGGTAACTTGCGCATTTACCAAATGGGTAGAATGTCTACCAGCTCCTAACGACACAGCACAAACAACTGCTATGTTACTAATGAATCATGTATTTTCAAGGTTTGGACTTCCCCTCAGGGTAAACTCAGACCAAGGTACGCACTTCACAGCTGAAGTGATGAAAGAACTGTGGAAGATGCTAGGCATCAAAGTCAACTTCAATGTAGGCTACCACCCACAAGCCTAAGGCCAAGTGGAGAGAGCAAACAGAACTGTGGTAAGTATTTTGAAGAAATACGTAGCCGCAAACCACAAGGACTGGGACGTGAAACTCCCTCTGGTCCTCATGGCCATAAGGGCCACTCCGCACACATCGACTGGCATCTCTCCCTTCGAGATGATGACGGGTCGACAAATGACTATCCCTCTACACCTGTTGTACCAACCAGGCAATGCCGCCATGGCAACAGCCTACACCACACAACAATACATGAATGACTTGGAAAAACACCTAAAAAACACCTTTGCGTTTGCCCAGAGAAACCTGGAAAAATCTGCTGAAGGACGAAAGGCGTACTATGACCAAAAGGCCTCTCACAAGGAACTCCAAGTGGGGGATAGGGTCTGGTACTACACGTTCGCCCCCACAACAGGGAAAGGAGAGTCCGGGACCGGATCTCTCACCCGCAAACTGATGCCCAGGTGGACTGGACCCCACCTGACAACAGACAAACTGTCTCCAGTTGTCTACCAGATCAAAATCAGCAAAGGCCAAAAAGAGCCAATTGTTAAATGGGTACATTGAAACCAGGTCAAACTACACAAGGCGTTCAATAACTCCACAGGAGACAAAGATCTCCCAAACTCAGACCTCGTGGGAAAAAAGGTCATCCAAGTAGAAACTAAATAAGTCTAATATCCTGATGCATGCTCAATAATCCAGGTAGAAAAATCCAAAAAAGTTCAATCTGGTCCTCTGGACCTATTTAAGAGACTGAGCTGAAAACAGCACCTCAGACTGAGGAAGTCTCTTGGATGAGAGACGAAACGTTTCTATATTTTTTTGCTTTGTTTTGTTTTTTGTTTTTTTGAATGTCCAGAGGACCAGATTGAACTTTTTTAAATAAGTCTAAGCTTAATTAAGTGTTAAGATAACAACTCAGACACGATAACATGATCAAATCTGACAATCAGAGTGAATGACGCATTGAAACGTTTTCTAGTTGCTTAATCACTACCTTTGTCGATGTTGAAACATTGTTTTTCTGGTTGCTTGATCACCACTGTTGTCGATGTTGAGACATTGTTTATTTGGTTTTGGTATTGTTTCTTAACACCCCCAGCAAGAATGGATTTTGTGTGTACTTTAGTTAGAGACTATGAGGACTTTAACTATGCCAACATGCAATTCATTTGTTAAAATTCAATCTTTGAGGAGTCAATGTAGATTAATGCTACCTTAAGTACGATAACCTAAATGACGTTCAAGCCAAACCTACTCGAACAATCCTATTCGGGGGAGGGCTAGCTAATCCTTAAGTTGAGTCTCGCCATAGACTCCAAAACATTTAGGGGGAAACCAAAAACCCAAAACTCAAGTCGTTCGTCTAAAGGGACAACAGACAATTGAACCAAACTATATTTTGCCATGTAAATCTAACTTAAACCAAGTTAGGAATGGAAAAATAGTTTGGAATGCAATTCTATAGGTATAAATCCCTATATGTAATTTTCAGCATGACCCACCCTTTAATTGGTACCTGTAGCTGATCTAAACCATGATAGCTTACACACCAGGTGCATATAAGTTAAGGTCTTATGTAAAATCCCACTCATAAGTCCAACTAAAACCACATAAATGCATGAACACATAGAACCAGAATGGCATCCACTGGGAACCACCAGCAACGACCTTCGCTGAAGGGACCTACAACTCCAACGTGGGTCTCCAAACTCCATCCAGTGGTCGCCTCTGCAGTTCAATCGAGGGAACCCCTCTGCATGCTGATTAATCAACACCTCCAATCGTTGTGGATTTATCGTTGTGGATTTATTGTTGTGGATTTATCGTTGTGGATTATATGACTTTTTCCAATGGATTACAGACTTTGTTTCCAAGGGGTTAAAGCGTTGCTGCAATGGAATTACCAACAGCATTATAGAATTACCAAAACCGTTGTGGGATTACCTTCTTTGACTTTTGTTTTCCTCTTGCTGGATTACATCAAGATCAAGGACATTCGGAGGTGTAAGTTCATGTTGGAATTCATCCCCATGGACAGGCGATGATTTCCAAAGGGGGGACTGTAGTGAACTAGGCCTCCAACATCAATCTGTCTCTGAAGACCTTCAGGGGACAGGAACTGCTACTTCATTGATTTGAATCCAGAAATACAAATTATCTCGTCAAGAGACTATTTAATTGTATCCTGAATTAATCAATTGAAAGAACACTCTTCTTTTTATATTATCATTACTATTTTAAGATATCTTGATAATCCAAAGTGTGTTTAGTTCATACCATTTCTAAATGTTGAAGTGAACCACTCATTTAAATAAACTGTGAAACAGTATTAATGATTTTTAAACCTCATTAGACCTTGATCATACAGTTAAATGCCTATTTACGAAGTAAGTGTGCATTTAGTCTTCTGTCTGAATGAGGGTAGTGGACCTGATGTCAGTCGAAAGTCAGAGACAAGTTATGAGAACGAAGTGTCTCGTTTTAAAACTCTCAGAC
>NC_056505.1:52793104-52803090 GCF_014905685.2 Nematolebias whitei | reverse complement strand
CTTCAAAATCTTCACGAGTCTTAGTCTGGCAGTCTTGCTGGAACTTTCAGTCGGAAATGAGACTCAACTAAGTAGCAGATGGATTTGACCATGTGCCAAAGGTCTCTCCAGTCCAGCGTAGTCACAGCCTGCCTCGGCTGTGACTCAACCCGAGCATTAAAAGCTCAACTCCTAAGGAAGCTTATTCAGTTGAACCGAGTACTTCGTCACGATTTCGGATGACCCCCAGCTACTCTAACCGGAGACGGTGAAAAGGGAGCATACCAATGGACTTCTGTTCTGGAGTGGATACATCCTCTGCTAAGGTAACAAAGTCGCTGCACGTCCTGAAGTGTACCGGAGGGCTGAGCTGGATGTCGGAGGAAGGGTGCCATGTGTTGGTTCAACACATAACTTTCATCCATCTAAAACTTCCTCCTTAAATCTATTCCTCCTCTCTTAAAACTTCTCTATTCGCCAGTAAATCAAGCTAGATGCCTTCAGAGATGAATCAGTCTCAGTCAGTAATGTTCTGTTGTCTTGTTAGTAAAGCGTGCCAAGTTTATTAATCAGAAACAGATCAGCAAATCAATGTGTACATGTTTTGATGTTAAATTTTGATTCTGTGAAATGAATGACCGCATTTATTCTGATGGGTCAAAGATAAAATAGTGTCTCATGTCACTGATTAAACGGGCCACTCACAAGTTATCTTGGTCACATAACAGAAATTTAACTCGAAAAAGAAAAGAATCCGTTGTAATTAAACAATTAATATTCTTTGTGCTTGAACTAGCTTTAAGAATAATTAATTAGTAGTGAAGCTAACAGCTACATCACTACATCCTCAAAAGGACCTCAAACCTTGTGATTTTGTAAAAGCAAAATACTGATGTGCACTTTATTTTTAGTAAGAGGCTTAAAACAGGTCTGTAGTCTAATATGTTAAAATTTTGTTTTTTAAAATGTAAAAAATGAAATACAAAGGAACTGTTCTTTTTTCTGTTAATTTTGTAGTTTGAACAACAACTGTCTAAACTTAATTTATAATTCAGAGCACTATGTCAAGTGATGTGCATTTCAGGCGAAGTATGAAGTCAGTTCTCATGACCTAAAAGAAGGTTAAGAGCAGTACAAACCACAGACCCCTGAGTACGTGTTCTAGAAAAGCAAGAAAGGTTTATTTACTAAAACTTCTGAAAAAGCAAAAAATGATTATTTACTGAAATAAATCTATATATTAGTATGTAACAGTGTGTGAAGTCTTTCTAATGTACTATGTTTTAAGAATGTGAAATCCTATGAATTAAGACAATCAATGTTGAAGAAATTATAGAGCTTAAATCAAGATATTATAGGGAAAGCTTATTTTAAAGTGAGTTAACTTTAAATGATTAAGAGTAAATGAATTAGTGTTACTGACTAAAAAGTGAAAAAAATCAATGGTCAAAAGGTCAAGTTCACAGCTTAATGTTCATGTGTCAAGTCACCACAGGAAGTGGAAGTCTGAACAGATGGCCAGGCCAGTAGGAAGAAAAAGAGGAAGTTATCTGTAGAAAATAGGAACAAGTTACATTAAGTGAAGAGGCTCTCTGCATAAAAACAGGAAAACAGACCTAGTGGCAGTCAAAGATAATTTTAGCAATGACCGTGACGTTGAACATGTGATCTGACGTTGTAGAATAGTCCGTATCCAGGACTGTTGCTATGCAGAAATTACAGAATGGGCAGGCAAATGTATAAAAAAGGCTCAGCATTAACAATCGGGGCTGAAGCGCGTGGAGAGTTTTAAAGGACAGTTCATTGACGCATTTAGTAACTAAAGGGAACTTGAAGATTCGAAGAGAAGAATTTTTCTCAGCTCAGCTCGGACCTGAAAGCCAAACTCCCTATCTCAGCTCATCGGAGCAAGGAAATCACCGCATTAGTTGGACTTCCAATATTTGGACATGAAAATCAACTAACAAGAGCCTCTCTCAAACAATGTATGGACTCTATTACTGATTCCACTATATAACCAGATGTAATCATTATTTGGATTGTGCATTAACACTGTTCCCTTGCAAATCAATTAAAGTAAAGCATAAAATGTAAAAATCTGGACTATAATTTCACCACCTCGTGTTCATGGATTCAAGAAGCTTGGTTCAGTTCTAACAAAATAGGGAGGTTTTAAATGGGTTTCTCAGCTGTGAATATTAAAACAACATCCTAGAATCCTATTCCTGGATTCTAAAAAGAACTAGTTCAGTAAGTGGTTCAAAATATCCTGATGCATGCTCAATAATCCAGGTAGAAAAATCTAAAAAAGTTAAATCTGGTCCTCTGGATATTCAAAAAAAAAAACAAAGCAAAACAGCAAAAAAAATGTAGAAACGTTTCGTCTCTCATCCAAGAGGCTTCCTCAGTCTGAGGTGCTGTATTCAGCTCAGTCTCTTAAATAGCACCTTCTCAGAGTGGATCAACCAGTTTTGCTGCTGACAACCAAAACCAGCTGAGCACATGCTCAAGAAGGACCATCAGCCTAACAATGGATCATTAGCACACTGATGGCTGTTTACTGTTCACAGAGGGCTGAGTGATACTAGCAATCACAGCATTGTAAGAGGGGGACAGTTGAACACGGAGGCTCCACCCCTGTTTAACGATGGACGATTTCTTTTCACAAAGATGGCCTCCTTTACTCCTCTCTCAAACCATCGTTCCTCTCTGTCCAGGATGTGTACATCTTCATCCCTGAAAGAGTGACCACTGGCCTGGAGATGAGTGTAGACCGCAGAGTCCTGGCCTGATGAAGTTGATGTTCTGTGCTGGGCCATACTTTTGGCCAGTGGCTGTTTTGTTTCCCCGATGTAAGACTGATCACAGCCCTCCTGACACTGAACAGCATACACAACATTACTCTGTTTGTGCCACATACAGAACACCATGGACTTTGTGGATAAGGTGAGGGATGTCATCATGGAGACTGATGAAACAATGGTCTCTTTTGATGTCACATCACTCTTTACGTGCATTCCTGTTGATGATGCAGTAGAGGTGGTCAGTTTAAGATTAAAATCAGACACCACTCTGAGCAGCAGGACCACGCTTTCCACAGAACAACTGTGTCAACTCTTGAAACTGTGCCTGCAGTCAACCTACTTCACATATGGGGAGCAATATTATAGGCAGAAACATGGGTGTGCTATGGGGTCTCCAGTTTCTCCTATTGGTGCCAACCTGTACATGGAGGAGGTAGAAAAGAGAGCCTTGACGTCCTTGTCAGGGACACCACCAAGTCATTGGTTCAGGTATGTTGACGACACCTGGGTTAAAATTAAATCTCAGGAAGTCCAACATTTTACTGACCACATCAACTCTGTGGATAAATACATCAAGTTCACACGAGAAGATGAAAAAAATGGCAAGTTGGCTTTCTTGGACTGTGAGGTCTCAGTCTCTGATAGAGGACATTTGCAAACCGAGGTGTACCGCAAACCCACCCACACAGACCAGTATTTGCAGTTTGACTCCCATCACCCTTTGGAGCACAAGTTAGGAGTCATCAGGACTCTGTATCACAGAGCAGACAGCATCCCCACTAGCTCGGGAGCCAGGCAGAAGGAGAAATCCTACACAAAACAGGCTCTAGAGCAATGTGGATATCCTAACTGGGCCTTCCTGAAAGCAGAGAAGAAACCCAAACAGGACTCCAGTCAGCCAACAGGTGAAAAGGAGGAACCCAGACCCAGACCAGTGGTCATTCCATATGTTGAGGGAGTATCAGAGAAACTGAGACGTTTATTTTCTAAACACAACGTCCCAGTGGCTTTTAAACCCCAAAATACATTACGACAAAGACTGGTTCATCCCAAAGATCCAGTCCCCCGGCACAAACAGAGTAATGTTGTGTATGCTGTTCAGTGTCAGGAGGGCTGTGATCAGTCTTACATCGGGGAAACTAAACAGCCACTGGCCAAAAGGATGGCCCAGAACAGAAGATCAACATCATCAGGCCAGGACTCTGAGGTCTACACTCATCTCCAGGCCAGTGGTCACTCTTTCAGGGATGAAGATGTTCACATCCTGGACAGAGAGGAACGATGGTTTGAGAGAGGAGTAAAGGAGGCCATCTTTGTGAAAAGAAATCGTCCATCGTTAAACATGGGTGGAGGCCTCCGGGTTCAACTGTCCCCCTCTTACAATGCTGTGATTGCTAGTATCACTCAGCCCTCTGTGAACAGTAAACAGCCATCAGGTGCTAATGATCCATTGTTAGGCTGATGGTCCTTCTTGATCATGTGATCAGCTGGTTCTGGTTGTCAGCAGCAAACTGGTTGATCCACTCTGAGAAGGTGCTATTTAAGAGACTGAGCTGAATACAGCTCCTCAGACTGAGGAAGTCCTCAGGATGAAAGACGAAACGTATCTAGATTTGTTTGCTTTGTTTTGTTTTTTTGAATGTCCAGAGGACCAGATTGAACTTTTTTAGATTTTGACCAAAATGTTAATTCCAATAATTTCCATCAAAAGTTTAAGACTAAAGAATAGAAGTTGCCTGGAGAAATCCATTCCTTCAAGAAATGATTTTCTTTTTTTTTTGAGCAGATTGCTGCCCCACCCACAACTTCCCCATCATGCCCTTTTCATCAAATAGGTATCTCCAGACAAATTCGGAAGGCGTATCTGGGGGGCCACATCTGATTGGACGAGGCGTGTCCGGGGGACCATATCTGATTGGACTATAGGAAAATGGGTGTGTCTGGCGGGCCACATCTGATTGGACGATATAAAATGGGCGTGTCTGGTCTGCCACATCTGATTGGACAATAGGAAAAAAGGCTGAACGATAAAAAGCCGTTTGTGTTAACCACAGACTCATTATGTCTAAAAACAAAGCGTTACTGGCAGATTGTGTTAACCACAGACATATTATATCTATGGTGTTAACCGGTTCGACATTAGCGGCGTCTCCATAACTTCTCTTTCCGCCTTTCTTAACACAGAACTTCCAGTTACATTTCAAAACAAGAGCAACATAACTGGGTAGTGGGGAGAGCTAAATGTTAGGGTTTTTTTTAATACCTAGCCGTAACATTAAAAAAAAACAAAATCCATTTTGGTTGTTGAAAAATATGAAAATCGTTACAATTGATTCATAAAGAAAGAAAAATATTAATGATACTTAAACTGGCCTTGGGACAAAGGATGTTTCCTTTAACTTAACATTGTCTTGTTCAACCTGCAGTCACTGCAGATGAGTGAATGTCAGGTTCTGTCAGATTTCTGCACCTGGAGCAGGTATTCTGTTTACTGGTTCACTTCCTCAGCTGTCTCACATTTTAAAGGTCAACCCTACTCCATGTTTCAGCTCCTTTCATAGAGCACGTCTCATACAAGACACTTCTAAAGAGCAAATTTTGTTTTTAGCTTTTGTTTTGGGCCATTATCTTCTTGTGTCTGACAGCAGATATAACGCTGGTTCTTAGAAACCTTCAGTTTAAAAAAATAGTTGACATAACTTAGCTAAAGAGCAGCAAATACAGCTAGCTAATCAGTGTTTGCCCCCCCACAAACGCCCATTAGCCAGAAACGCCCACTTTTGGCCTGCAGAGAACCCCTTCTCCTTTTCATTGTTCTGGTTTAGCAGTGAAATCTCATTTGTGTCTCTGTGTGTTTGTGTGGGGGTGTGTGTAACGCACTGTCAGGGCAATTTCACTCCAGCAGTCTAATTTTGAGCTAGAAGGTGTTGAAAACATAAAGGCTTCTGCTTAGAGGCTGAGACACTGCTGTCGCAGTTACATGTACTAGTGAGACAGATGTGTTGCGTCTTGTAAGACTAAAGGACATTGCGAGCAAGTCTTTTGTGTTGTTGTCCCTGCTGCTGCGGATCCACACCCTCAGTGTTGGTGCTTTGCTTTTCCTGATCTCTCAGGTTGCACCATGGGAGGGACATACTCGGCACAGTGACGCAGCAGTTTTTGGCTCCAGTTCGTCTTAAGAAGACAGATAAAGCTATCCGAGTCAGAGGTGGAGCAGTCCATGAACATGATGGTTTCTGACCCGTAGACAAAGGCAGCTGGTGTCAGAAGGCACCGAGAGAAATCTGAGAATGGTGAGAAGTATCAAGTGTAAAGTCCAGCGGTGGGAAACCATGTGAACATGAACCCTCAACTCAAACACTTTGCTGATGGCAAAAGTCCTCTGTGTCTTTTTGAAAGAAATGCTCAGCAGCTGTAGTATTTTGAATAATGCAAATGACCATGTCTAGTATTTGTTTACTTTCAGGGCACTCTTGTTTCTTTCCACACAACTTAACTTTAAATCTTCCGGTTGCTCTTCTAGTATATCTGTGTTATGTGTGTCTTATTAATTCTCGAGGGGACCTTCCAGCGTAAGACACATGTAAAGATGTTTCAGTTAATATTCAACCTGAAACCAACAGTATGTACATTTGAGAATGACAGTTTTAAACAGTAAAATGACTCAGATATCTTATGCTGAGTTTTATTTATATAAAAAGTGTAATTTCCAGACTATTAGCCACTACTTTTTTCACAGGCTTTAAAATCCGTGGCTTATACAATGCTGCAGCTAATTTATGGATTTTTTTTTGACGGGCTCATGAGCTTCATGCTGCCAAAACATTTAGTCTCGTCACACCTGGGCGCTCAAATAGCTGCCCAATACACGTTGTCTTTCTTGGGGGATGGTCTTCGAGAGTACCTCATTGGTCATTGTGAGAATCTGGACCGGGTCCGTCCCTGTAACCGGTCCAACTCTCTACTTCCGGTGTCTCGTTCTTTTATTCTGGTTAAATGACGACACTCGGGCTGCCAGGAGGAACTGTCGTAAAGCTGAACGAAAATGGCAAAAGGATAATTTGCAGGTGTCGCTGCAAATATTGAAGGAATGCTGGCGCTGTTATCAAAGGATTGTAAAAGACGCTAAAAGAAGATACCTGACAAATATAATTGTATCAAACAGTTGCAATCCAACTATTTTATTTAAAACTATTAACTCTGTTCTAAATGCCCCACATGGTGCTTTTGTGGAGACTTCCCCTGCTGTTTGTGAAAGCTTTTTAAACTTTTTTGTTGAGAAAGTCACTTCTATTAGGGCACAGATCATACCCATTGTGTATGACCCTATTGATACTGTGTCTTGCCCTGCTGTTTTTAATAGCTTTGAATGTGTGACTTTGCAATCCCTGCAGGAGGTCGTTAGTCACTTGAAGCCAACTGGTTCTCCAGATGATGCTATTCCACCTCGACTGTTCAATGAGGTTTTTAATACTATAGGTCTGTCGATCCTTGCTCTTGTTAATAGTAGCTTGTCCTCAGGTGTTGTTCCTGAAAATCTGAAACATGCAGTTGTCCAGCCTCTAATTAAGAAATCAAATTTGGATCCTGCTGTCCTAGCGAACTACAGACCAATTTCAAAATTGCCTTTCATCTCGAAAATTCTTGAGAAGGTAGTTTATAAGCAACTAATGTCTTATCTCATTGAACATAATATTTTAGAGATTTTCCAATCTGGTTTTAGATCACTTCATAGCACAGAGTCAGCTCTCTTAAAAGTTTTTAACGATATATTTTGGGCAACTGATTCTGGTGACTGTGTTGTTTTGGTGTTGTTGGATTTATCAGCTGCTTTTGACACAGTTGATCACAGGATTTTAATTGCTCGTCTGGAACAATATGTGGGCCTTGGTCAAACAGCTCTAGACTGGTTTAAGTCTTATTTGACAAAACGCACTTTTTGTGTCTGTCTTGATGGCAATAGATCATCCTCTGCTCCTCTATCATGTGGTGTTCCGCAGGGCTCAGTCTTGGGTCCTCTTTTGTTCTTACTGTATCTCCTTCCTCTTGGCTCTGTTTTTAGGAAATACGGGATTGCTTTTCATTGTTATGCTGATGACACACAGATTTATTTACCTTTAAAGAAAGCAGATTCCACTTCTCTTCGGTCTCTGTTTCTATGTTTGGAGGATTTGAAGGCATGGATGGCCCAAAATTTCTTGAAATTAAATGAAGACAAGACAGAGGTAGTGATTTTTGGCAGCTCGAATGAAGACTCTCTGCCTGTTGATTGCTCTTTGGCTCAGTATGTCAGGCCAGTTGTTACAAATTTAGGGGTCAAGATGGATGCTGGTCTTAGGATGGAGTCTCAAATTAAAACAGTTGTAAAGTCAGGCTTTTTTCATTTGAGGCAGCTGGCTAAAGTAAAACCAATTCTTCCCAGACAGCATTTTGAAACAGCAATCCATGCATTTGTGACCACACGGCTAGATTACTGCAATGCACTTTACATAGGTATTAGTGATTCATGTATTTCCCAGCTTCAGAGGGTTCAGAATGCAGCTGCACGACTTTTAACAGGTACACGGAAATTTGACAGTATTTCTCCTGTTTTGGCCTCTTTACATTGGTTGCCGGTGCATTACCGGATTCATTTTAAAATACTTTTATTTGTTTTTAAAGCTTTAAATGGCCATGCCCCTCCATACCTGTCTGAGCTGCTACATTCTTACACACCCTCTCGTTCACTCAGGTCAGCTGACCAGTTGTTTCTGAAGGTCCCGAAGACAAAGCGTAAGCTTAGAGGGGACCGAGCTTTTTCTGTGATAGCTCCCAGGCTCTGGAATGACCTTCCATTGAACATAAGACAGGCCTCTTCAATTGAGGTTTTTAAGTCCCTTCTTAAAACTCATCTTTTTTCTTTGGCCTTTTAGCACAATCTGAGATGTTTTACCTTGTTTTATTGTGTTTGTATTTTATTTTATTATTTTATTCCTGTTTTAATTTTTACGCTTCCATTTTATCATTGTATTGTATTATATAATTGTGTAAAGCACTTTGGTCCTGTTGGGTGCATAAAGTGCTCTATAAATAAAGTTGGTATGGTATGGTATGGTATTCCCAGATGGAGAGGAAACTCGCTCTAACTCAAATAAATCAAGAGATCTAGTTTACCAATTTAATGTAATCAGGCAGGAAATAGTTACAGGTTCATCGCTGAATGTTCCCGAATCGACACGCGAGGAGCTCACAAAACTGGAAGAGCTGACGTAGCTCAACCTCAGACCTTTGTCTTGGCCCTAGGCTCCGCCTTCTTCCTGGAGCACAGCCTATCAGAGTGTATCAGTAGGTTGACTGTGTGACCTCATCGGCCTTATTTGTTTCAGATGATGAAAGAAATGGGTGAAAGTTCATAGAGAGAGAGTCCGAGTCAGAGATTCTTTGTCGTTCCACATCATGTGGTACATGTGGTGGAACGACATTATGAACACAGGGTCCCAGTTACATCCAACAATAAAATGTAAAAGAAAAACAGTGATAACATCTAAGATATGAACTAAGAAAAACATCAACTAAATATACACTAAGCACTAATAACATAAAAACATTACGTTGAACAGCAGCACAAACATGAGTCTTTGTGAGCAGACAAGCACGCATGAACACATCAACACGAAACAGATCAGCAGCAACATGAAATAGATCAGCTGCAACACAATGTGATTTTTCACAGTGATTATTCTAGTTAGAGATTCATGAGTCTAACAGCCTCAGGGTAGAAGCTGTTCCTCAGTCTAGTGGTTCTACACTTAATGCTCCTTAACCTCCTTCCTGAGGGGAGTGGGGCAAAAAGTGTGTGCTGGGTGAGTGTGGTCCTTCATGATGCAGGTGGCCCTCTTCCTGCATCTGGAGGTGTAGATGTCTGTGATGGTGGGGAGACTGACTCCAACATCTTCTGTGCAGCCTTCACCACTCTCTGCAAAGCTTTTCTTTCTGCAGCTGTGCAGCCTCCATGCCACACATTGATGCTGGAGCACAGGATGCTCTCCACTGCACACCTGTAGAAGGAGGTGAGGACTGAGCTTCCAGACCAGCTCGTCTCAGTCGTCTGAGGAAGTAGAGTCTCTGATGAGCTTTCTTGATCAGGCTGGTGGTGTTGTTGCTCCAGCTGAGGTTGTCATTCATGTGTACACCCAAGTACTTGTAGCTGGAGACCACTTCCAC
>NC_056505.1:52790471-52793004 GCF_014905685.2 Nematolebias whitei | reverse complement strand
ACATCCCTGAGGAGAGCCAGTGCTGAGGGTTATGGTGGAGGAGGAGAGGTTGTGGATCCTCACTAACTGTGGTCTGTTTGTTAAGAAGTCTAGTACCCAGTTGCAAATGGAGGGTCTCAGTCCTAGTGTGAGTAATTTGTCCATCAGGGTTTTGGGGATCATGGTGTTGAAGGCGGATGTGAAGTCCACAAAGAGCATATGGATGTAAGAGTTTTTCTGCTCCAGGTGAATGAGAGCAGTGTGGACCACAGATGAGATGGCATCCTCTGTTGATCAGTTCTCACGGTATGCATACTGATGAGGGTCCTTGTTGATGTTGATGGTTGTTTTGATGTGAGTCATGATCAGTTTTTCAAAGTATTTAGCGACTATCGCGGTGAGGGCCACTGGCCGATAGTCATTCAGATTAGTCCTGCAGATGGCAGTCTTCAGGCAGGTGGGAACTGTCTCCAGGGTAAGTGAGGTGTTAAAGATGTCATCGCATGTCAGCCTCACGGACAGAAACTGGAAGTTGGTTCCACATGAGAGGAGCCTGATAACTTAAAGCTCTGCCTCACATTCTACTTTTGAAAACTCTAGGAGCCACAAGTAAACCTGCATTCTGAAATGAAATGCTCTGTTAGGAAATATGGAACAATAAGATCTGTAATATAAGATAGAGCTAGGTTGAAATGTTGAAATCAAAGCTCTATAGCGACATAAGTCATACTTGTAGCTTTGTGAGTGAATTGCAACCATGTGAAAATACCATGTAAGATTTGGTGTTAACCACACATCACCTTTACACCTTTAGTTTCCTTGTTTTCTTCTTTTTCAAGCTTCTCTTGTCTGATGAGACTGCTTCAAGCAATAAAGTGAAATGTCAGGACAGAGGTTACTAATAGATTTTTTTTTTTTTGGTAGATGCAGGAAGTCCAGCAGAGCAAGGAGAGGACACTGGCCAACAACCGAACCCTGGCTGAGCAAAACCTCACCCTCCAGCCGCAACTCGAGCAGAAGAAGGAGCAGCTCACCAAGTGCTACAGTTGTCTTCAGGAGAGCTTCGAGTCCTATCAGCTGCACAAATCTACAATGGGTATGCGGAAACGGGGAACCATTTTGATTTACCATTTGATCTCTGTGTCTTGTTGTTATGTTACCTAGTATTTAAGAAACCTAGGTCCATGGAGTTATTGAGAGTTTATACTTTAACAAATTAGGGGAAGGCTTCAAATAATGCCCGATCACGATTGAGTTTTAAACCTTTATTTCTCAGGTGGTATATGGTTTATTGGATTGTGATGTAAGTTGAAGCTCTTTCTAAAATGATGTGTACAACATCTGTGGCTCATGTCGCGCCAGTGGTTATAGTTTAAGTAGGGGACAGTATTTAGTTGTGATAGTATCCATGCATACTCGGGTCTCTCTTGTAAATGAGTCCCTGAGGCTCAATGGAATTAACCTTCTAAATAAAGGTTGAATGAATGAAAAGAATGGAGAGTAAATTATGTAAGGTATACAGTAGTCCCTGTGTAGTAGTAGTCGCTACTTCGAAGTTCGACTTTAGCGGACTCGCTCTTTCGCGGTTTTTCAAAGTACAGTACTGTAAGATTAGGGGTGCACCGATTGCAGTTTTCTGGCCAATCACCAATTTCTAAAAAGCCTGACCTGCCAATTGCGA
Organism: Nematolebias whitei; assembly: GCF_014905685.2. Taxonomy (NCBI): domain Eukaryota; kingdom Metazoa; phylum Chordata; class Actinopteri; order Cyprinodontiformes; family Rivulidae; genus Nematolebias; species Nematolebias whitei. The sequence continues at coordinate 52,791,344 of NC_056505.1, read as the reverse complement.
TTTTGTTTTCTAAGTGACACTGTCAAGTGTTGTAAGGCCACAATACATCTTCAATTTTCCATTCTTTTATTGAAAATGCCCTTGAACAATATCTTAGAAACAATACAAACTTGTTCTAACTGGCTGTGAGATAGTTCTCAATCTACCCAATGGAGTTACCACTTAAGTTATGGCCAAACCCCACTGCAGCCTCTCCTCTAAGGGGTATAGCAAACTAAGCCTAACACTTGAGTATCACCCAGAATAATTTTAGGTTAGTTCAATTTAGGCTGTGTTGAAAGTGACTCACCCAGATTTGTTAATGATCTCCGTGAGCCACACCCTTATCTCACCCCGTGGCTCACCCAACCTAGCAGCCGGAGTTGGATTGTCGTCCACAGGGAAACTCGCATTCATAGTCATTCACCTTCGTTGTGGAACGACAATTCTTACTGATCTATCTAAAAAAGTTAAATCTGGTCCTCTGGACATTCAAAAAAACAAAACAAAGCAAAACAACAAAAAAATGTAGAAACGTTTCGTCTCTCATCCAAGAGACTTCCTCAGTCTGAGGTGCTGTATTCAGCTCAGTCTCTTAAATAGCACCTTCTCAGAGTAGATCAACCAGTTTTGCTGCTGACAACCAAAACCAGCTGATCACATGCTCAAGAAGGACCATCAGCCTAACAATGGATCATTAGCACCTGATGGCTGTTTACTGTTCACAGAGGGCTGAGTGATACTAGCAATCACAGCATTGTAAGAGGGGGACAGTTGAACACGTAGGCCTCCACCCCTGTTTAATGATGGACGATTTCTTTTCACAAAGATGGCCTCCTTTACTCCTCTCTCAAACCATCGTTCCTCTCTGTCCAGGATGTGAACATCTTCATC
>NC_056505.1:52782618-52790371 GCF_014905685.2 Nematolebias whitei | reverse complement strand
CAATAGGAGAAACTGGAGACCCCATAGCACACCCATGTTTCTGCCTATAATATTGCTCCCCATATGTGAAGTAGGTTGACTGCAGGCACAGTTTCAAGAGTTGACACAGTTGTTCTGTGGAAAGCGTGGTCCTGCTGCTCAGAGTGGTGTCTGATTTTAATCTTAAACTGACCACCTCTACTGCATCATCAACAGGAATGCACGTAAAGAGTGATGTGACATCAAAAGAGACCATTGTTTCATCAGTCTCCATGATGACATCCCTCACCTTGTCCACAAAGTCCATGGTGTTCTGTATGTGGTGTTCTGAGCTGCCAACTAAAGGGATGAGTACAGACGCCAGATATTTGGAAACATTGTAAGTGACAGAGTTAATCATGCTAACAAAAGGTCTTAAAGGTACACCTTGTTTGTGGATTTTATGTCAACCATACAGACTAGGTGTGGCCTCCCCTGGGTACAGTCTGTGGTACAGAAAACGGTCAATAGCCTTGTCCTGCTCCAAATTTTTCAGGCAATCTATTAACTTCTTCTTGTAGCCACTTCCTGGATCTCTTTTCAGAGGTTCATAAGTGTTTAAGTCACTAAGGAGTGTCATAACTTTCTCATGATAGTCTTTCTGGTTCAAAATCACTACCATGAGAAAGTTATGACACTCCTTAGTGAGCAACAATTAACAAGCTTGTGTCTGAATGCACATCCTTAACAGTCTGTCAGGCATCCTAACCCCCCCATCCTCCCCCCCCACACACACACAGCCAACCTGAACTCTTCTCAGCTGAATTCAGTCCTGTGCGTTCTGCTCCAGTCTCACTGCCATCCATCCATTTATTTTAGATAAATTGTCTTTTCAACATTTTGGTCGCTGTTATTTTGACTAATCGGTGCCGTTGTTTTGATACTTGATGTAATACACATCAAACATTTCACTCGTTTTTTTACTGTAAGCTTATTTATTACATCTGAAATGTTGTGCACTGTAATGTATGCAGGAGTTCTGACACAGCAGTTGTGCGCGCGTCCTGCAGAGCTGTGTGGAGACGCTGTGCGTAAAACATCTGTCTCAGGGCGCACAGCTGGAGGAGGATGAAGACATGCAGTCCGTGTCTCTGCTGGCAGGAGCGTGGCGCGGCCACAACATCCACTCCTTGTACTTTTAATATTCAAAATAAAAATGCGCAATGACTTTGGACTTTTAGGGTTCGGAGTTGGTGGATCAGAGCGGTCAAAATGATAAGAGTTCCAGGATCTTGTTCTGACAGGGTCCAGCTCAAATGAACCACTGTCTGAATATAAAAACAAGAGCTGTTCATAACGTATAATATGTGTAGAACGGGATGTAAAGTGAAGCGGTTCACACGTCATTGGTGACGTCACATGAAGCAAGCTCCGGCCCACTGCTTCACCATAACTACCCTGTCGAGTTTGAAGCTTCGTTGTTCCAGGTAACTTCACTACTTTGGTAAAATGTTTTACTAACAGAACAGACAAACATCATTACCTGCCACTGAAAGCAAATGAAAGACTTTGTGAAAGTTTATCACAAATGCAAATACTGAGAATGCCAACATGTTTGTGGCTCAAAGCCGGTTATCGAGTGGAAAAAGTGAGACTTGTCAGCTGCTTATGGACAACAGGGCCCAGCTTGTTCATCTTCATCATGGCTGTAAACCAGTTGCACATTAATGGGAAACCTGTGAGTCTGAGCTCCAGGAGTCAGGCCAGCTCTGAAAGACTACATTAAAGGAGTTTACCAGATCCATCTACTTCTGCTGCCATTTGAGGAATAAATCCACGTTCATATGGAATTAAAAAGTGTTGTCATCACATCGTACTGTTGTGGCTGTGAACAAACCGTATGTGACAAAAGAGGAAGCGACATGTTTTCCGCGGTCCGAACAGAAAAGTCCTCCTTAAATTGGTCGATTTGTGAATGGAGTTTGGCGTGGCGACATGTTGAGCCCAAACTACGTTGTTTTTTCCTCTAAAACGATTTTTATAAAGCGGAAAGGAACAGAGATATTAGTGTTTAAACATATTAACCCTGGGAACAGACACATATATTAGTGTTTAAACATATTAACCCTGGGAACAGATGCGTTTTGGACGTTCTGGAAACACGGAGTAGAGAACAATGAACCAGGAACAAGTTGAAAATGCTCGTGTCTGGCCCTCACAGAGACACAGCTTGGCGGAGGCCAGGCTGAAGTTACGGGACACCTGCTCCTCAACATGACAAGTAGTTCTCATGAAAAGTGGAGACTGATCTTCAGCAGTGCAACAAAAGGCTCGAGCAGAAAAACCACTGGCCGAGACAAGGAGTGAGGACTTCAACGTACCTCCTCCAGCTCCTGAACCATGGTGGACAGTTTGTCGTCGTCCTCTAGAAACTCGTTGAGCTGTGTCATCGAGTACGAGGAGAACTTGTTGTTAAACGTGGACATTTTGAGGTCTTCTTCTCTGCCACTCGGCTCCACTCACTCACAGCTGACTGCGCTTTACCGGAAGTGAGAGGAGCAAGGCCCTGTGGTGGCTTCACGGACAGTCGGAAAAACTGTGATTACCTTCTTCGTCTTCCTTGATTTTCTTGGCGGTTGGCAAACAGCTTGTTAGTGTGCATTACTGCCACCTTCTGTATTGGAGTGTGAACCAGAATTAAACCTTAACCTATATTCTCCTGAATAGTTCTGATTGTACAAGAAAATGAAAAAAGGCCCAATTTAAAATGTGATTTGAATTTAAGCAACTCAACTAAATTAAATTGTACATTTTGCTCATGAACCCGCCCTGGGCTGCCACCTTACTGTGGTGGAGGGGTTTGAGTGTCCCAATGATCCTAGGAGCTATGATGTCAGGGGCTTTACGCCCCTAGTAGGGTCACCCATGGCAGAAAGGTCCAAGGTGAGGGACCAGACAAAGTGCAGCCCAAAGACCACGATGAAGAGAAAAATAAATGGACTTAATGTTCCCTTGCCCAGACGTGGGTCACCGGGGCTTCACTCTGGAGCCAGGCCTGGAGGTGGGGCACGCGGGCGAGCGCCTGGTGGCCGGGCTTTTACCCATGGAGCTCGGCCGGGCACAGCCCGAAGAGGAGACGTGGGTCCCCCTTCCCAAGGGCTCACCACCTGTGGGAGGGGCCAAAGGGGTCGGGTGCTATGTGGGATGGGTGGTGGCCGAGGGCGGGGACCCTGGCGGTCTGATCCTCAGCTACAGAAGCTGGCAATTGGGACGTGGAATGTCACCTCACTGGTGGGGAAGGAGCCTGAGCTGGTGTGTGAGGCTGAGAGGTTCCGGCTAGAAATAGTCGGACTCACCTCTACGCATGGCTCGGGCTCTGGAACCAGTTTCCTTGAGAGGGGCTGGACACTCTTCCACTCTGGAGTTGCCCCTGGTGAGAGGCGCCGAGCAGGCATGGGCGTACTTATTGCCCCCCAACTTGGTGCCTGTGTATTGGGGTTCACCCCAGTGAATGAGAGGGTGGCCTCCCTCCGCCTACGTGTGGGGGGACGGGTTCTGACTGTCGTTTGTGCTTATGCACCAAACGGCAGTTCAGATTATCCACCCTTTCTGGAGTCCTTGGAGGGGATACTGGAAAGTGCACCTTCTGGGGACTCCCTTGTTCTGCTGGGGGACTTCAATGCTCATGTGGGCAATGACAGTGAAACCTGGATGGGTGTGGTTGGGAGGAACGGCCCCTCTGATATGAACCAGAGTGGTGTTCTGTTGTTAGACTTCTGTGCTCGTCATGGATTGTCAATAACGAGCACCTTGTTCAAGCATAAGGGTGTCCATATGTGCTCTTGGCACCAGGACACCCTAGGCCGCAGTTCGATGATCGACTTTGTCATCGTCTCATCTGATCTGCGGCCACATGTCTTGGACACTCGTGTGAAGAGAGGGGCGGACCTGTCAACTGATCACTACCTGGTGGTGAGTTGGCTCCGATGGTGGGGGAGGATGCCGGTCAGACCTGGCAGACCCAAACGTATTGTGAGGGTTTGCTGGGAACGTCTGGCAGAGTCTCCTGTGAGACGGAGTTTCAACTCCCACCTCCAGGAGAACTTTGAACATGTTCCGAGGGAGGTGGGGGACATTGAGTCTGAGTGGACCATGTTTCGTGCCTCTATTGTCTATGTGGCTTACCAGAGCTGCGGCCGCAAGGTTGTCGGTGCCTGTCGCAACGGCATCCCTCGAACCCGATGGTGGACAGCGTCGGTGAGGGATGCTGTCAGGCTGAAGAAGGAGTCCTATCGGGCCTTTTTGGCCTGTGGGACCCCGGAAGCAGCTGATGGGTACCAGCAGTCCAAGCGACATGCGGCTCGGGTGGTTGCTGAGGCAAAAACTCGGGCATGGGAGGAGTTCGGAGAGGCCATGGAGAACGACTTCTGCACGGCTTCGAGACGATTCTGGTCCACCATCTGGCGTCTCAGGGGGGGAAAGCGGTACGCCACCAACACTATTTATAGTGGGAGTGGTGTGCTGCTGACCTCAACTCGGGATGTTGTGGGTCGGTGGGCGGAATACTTTGAAGACCTCCTCAATCCCACCGGCATGTCTTCCACTGAGGAAGCGGAGCCTGGGGACCGAGGTGGTTAAAAAGCTCCTCGGTGGCAGGGCCCCAGGGGTGGATGAGATTCGCCCAGAGTTCCTTAAGGCTCTGGATGTTGTAGGGTTGTGTTGGCTTACGCGACTCTGCAATATTGCGTGGACATCGGGGGAAGTTCCCCTGGATTGGCAGACCGGGGTGGTGGTCCCCCTATTCAAAAAGGGGGACCGTAGAGTGTGTTCCAACTACAGGGTCTCCCTCGGGGGGCCCTGTGGGGGTACTCTGGGAGTATGGGGTACCGGGCCCTTTGATACGGGCTGTTAAGTCCCTGTATGACCGGTGTCAGAGCCTGGTCCGCATCGCCGGCAGTAAGTCGGGCTTGTTCCCGGTGAGAGTTGGACTCCGCCAAGGTTGCCCTTTGTCACCGATTCTGTTCATAACTTTTATGGACAGAATTTCTAGGCGCAGCCAAGGTGTTGAGGGGATCCGTTTTGGTGGCCTTAGGATTGCGTCTCTGCTTTTTGCAGATGATGTGGTCTTATTGGCTTCATCAGATCGTGATCTACAGCTTTCGCTGGAGTGGTTCGCAGCCGAGTGCGACGCGGCCGGGATGAAGATCAGTTCCTCCAAATCCGAGGCCATGGTCTTGAGCCGGAAAAGGGTAGAGTGCCCTCTCCGGGTCAGGGCGGAGGTCCTACCCCAAGTGGAGGAGTTCAAGTATCTTGGGGTCTTGTTCACGAATGAGGGAAAAATGGAGCGTGAGATTGATAGGCGGATAGGTGCAGCGTCTGCAGTTAAGCGGGTGCTGTACAGGTCTGTCGTGGTGAAGAGCAAGCTGAGTCAAAAGGCGAAGCTCTCAATTTACCGATCGATCTACGTTCCCACCCTCATCTATGGTCACGAGCTTTGGGTTGTGACCGAAAGAATGAGATCTCGGATACAAGCGTCCGAAATGAGTTTTCTCCGCAGGGTGTCTGGGCTCTCCCTTAGAGACAGGGTGAGAAGCTCGATCATCCGGGAGGGACTCAGAGTAGAGCCGCTGCTTCTCCACGTCGAGAGGAGCCAGTTGAGGTGGCTTGGGCATCTGTTTAGGATGCCTTCTGGACGCCTCCCTGGTGAGGTGTTCCGGACACGTCCCACCGGAAGGAGGCCCAGAGGAAGACCCAGGACACGCTGGAGGGACTATGTTTCTCGGCTGGCCTGGGAACGCCTCGGGATTCCCCCGGAAGAGCTGGCCCAAGTGGCTGGGGAGAGGGAAGTCTGGGCCTCCCTACTTAGGCTGCTACCCCCGCGACCCGACCCCGGATAAGCGGAAGAAAATGGATGGATGGATGGATGGATTTTGCTCATGAAATCGATTTTGAAGAATAACATTGTGATATTTTATACAATCTATAAATACATGTTCTACTCTCTCTTGTGATTGGTCACATTCACAAACTCCTGTAGGATGTTTTCTATTCTTTTTAAATTTGAATTTAAATATGTATGACCAAATCTAAGTCTTGATCAAATATCCTCTTCCCTCCTCCTCCTTCATGTTTCCCTCATCCTACCCACACTTTTTTCAATATAATAAAAATGTCTCCCTTTCTGCTCCTTGTTCCATTCCTCCTGCCATTTATTATTCTTTTTTTCCTTTACAATAGATTTTATTTCTGATTTGCTGTATGAGACTGATAAGGACATTTCTATCTTTTTTGTAGCTTCTTTAGCAAATTTATCTGCAAGTTCAGAATCAGAATCAGTTTATTATCGCCATGTCAATGAACGAGGTTCACAAACTAGGAATTTGCTTCGACATAAGGTGCGAATAGTAATAAAGTAAAATAAAGTAAAAATAAAGTAAAAATGAAGTAAAAATTAGAACATTACATAAGACATAAGACCTGTGTACACCCACAAATAAAGTAAAATTAAAAACATAACATAACCATGTGTACACCCATACAATAGAAAACAATAAAAAAGCTTAGAAAACAGTACAGATGGAGTATTCAGTTATGAAACAGATGTAATGTGACCAAAGCAGAAATTATGAGGTAGCATTATGAGTGTTCAGGAGTCCAACAGCAGAGGGGAAGAAACTGTTCTTATGGCGGGAGTTTCTGGTCCGAATGGACCGAAGCCTCCTGCCTGAGGGGAGTGGTTCAAACAGTCCGTGTGCAGGGTGAGCAGGGTCAGCTGTGATCCAACCTGCTCGCCTCACAGTCCTGGAGACGTACAGGTCGTGGAGGGATGGAAGGCTGCAGCCGATCACCTTCTCAGCTGAGCGCACAACGCGCTGCAGTCTCAGTCTGTCCCTGGCAGTGGCCCCGGCGTACCACACCGTGATGGAGGAGCTGAGGATGGACTCCATGATGGCCGTGTAGAACAGCACCATCAGCTTGGCCGGCAGCTTGGCCTTCTTCAGCTGTCGCAGGAAGTACAGTCTCTGCTGGGCCTTCTTGATGAGGGAGCTGATGGTCGGCTCCCACTTGAGGTCCTGGGTGATGGTGGTGCAGAGGAACCGATAAGAGTTTGCAGTGGTGATGGGGGTATCATTACAGGTGAGGGGGGGCAGAGGGGCTGTGGCTTTCCTGAAATCCACAATCATCTCCACTGTCTTCTGGGCATTGAGTTCCAGGTTGTTGCTGCTGCACCAGGTCACCAGCCGGTCCACCTCCCTCCTGTATGCAGACTCATCACCGTCCAAGATGAGCCCGATGAGGGTGGTGTCATCTGCAAACTTAATAAGTTTCACAGAGTCATGGCTGGAGGTGCAGCAGTTGGTGTACAGGGAGAAAAGCAGGGGGGAAAGCACACAGCCCTGTGGAGATCCTGTGCTTACAGTCCGAGTGTCCGAGACAGCTCTCCCCAGCCGCACGCACTGACTCCGGTCTGTCAGGAAGTCTGTGATCCACCTGCAGGTGGAGTCAGGTACATGGAGCAGGGAGAGCTTGTCTTGGAGCAGAGCAGGGAGGATGGTGTTAAATGCAGAGCTGAAGTCCACGAACAGGATCCTGGCGTAGGTTCCTGGGGAGTCCAGGTGCTGCAGGATGAAGTGAAGAACCAGGTTTATTGCGTCATCTACAGACCTGTTGGCCCTGTAGGCAAACTGCAGGGGGTCCAGGTGGGGGCTGGTGATGGACTTGAGGTGAGATGAAACCAAGCGTTCAAAGTATCCTGATGCATGCTCAATAATCCAGGTAGAAAAATCTAAAAAAG
>NC_056505.1:52771569-52782518 GCF_014905685.2 Nematolebias whitei | reverse complement strand
TCCGCCCTACCCTGGTTCCCGACGCCTACATCTGATCGCCGGAGGACAGCCATATATGTATATAAACCCCCTACACTGTATATAATGAACACTGTTTCTTCCTTTCTAAAGATCTGAGTCTGCTTCGTTCTGGTCTTGTACCAATCTGGGTTCCGCTAGTCATTATAGAAATGCTCCAGCCAAAACAGACCCAGAACGAGACCAGAGACGAGCAGACCTCGTCCTCTTCACAGATGGAACGAATTACCAGAATAGAGGGGATACTTCAACAAGTGCTAACCCAACAGCAAGAAATCCAGGAGAATCTAAGAGAACTTGGAGGTATGGTTTTTTCTCTAAACCAAAGATCCTCTCCTTCTTCTACAGAATCTAGTACTTCTGCTGTAAACAACTCCTCCAACCCAATTCCAGAAGTCACACCAACAAACCAACAGGTAATAATGAAACCCTCTGAATATTTTTCCGTAGACCCCAGCCTGTGTGGAGGATTCATCCTACAATGTAAGCTTGCCTTCAAGGGAGCCCCTCAGCTCTATTCATCTGACTCAGCTAAGATCACGTATTTCATTAACCAATTAAAGGGTGATGCACTTCGTTGGGCCAATTCTTATTTTCAGTTCCATGACGTTGAAACTGCTTCATTTGATACCTTGTTAAAGGAGTTCCTGAAGATCTTCAATCGACCGCTGCGGGAGCCGAATGCCGTAAAGCGGCTTCTCGGACTACGCCAGGGCAGTCGACCTGTCGCGGAGTACGCCCTCGAGTTCCGTATTCTCGCGGCCCAGACCGGATGGAATGAAACGGCACTGCAAGGTACCTTTTTACACTCTCTGTCTGACCCCATCAAGGACCAGATCGCTGCACGGGACGAACCCGAAAGCTTCGACGAGCTCATAGACCTGGCAGTAGCTTTAGACGAGCGCTTCCGGGAACGGCGAAGAGAAAGGAACTACAATTCCCACCACTTCACCACTTCCGGTTCCGCGATGCCTTCAGGTGAGCCTCGTTTACACCGAACACCACTGGGAAACTACAAGCCCCAGGGAGACTCATTTCCAGGATCGCCTCCCAGTCAACCTGCAGTTTCGACCAGACGTTTCTCTGAACCTCCGGAACCCGAACCTTTGCAGATAGGTCGAACTCGTCTGTCTACAGAGGAGAAACAAAGACGTCGTGATACAAATTCATGCATTAATTGTGGCAACCCCGGTCACTATATAGCCAACTGCCCATTCCGGGGAAACGAGACCGCCCGTCAATAAGGGAGATATTGGTGGGTTCTTCCTCTTTTTCTCCCTCCAGCAGACTCATGTTACCCACACTCATTCAGATCAATCAGAACCGCCTTCCTGTCAAAGCCTTGATAGATTCCGGAGCTGAACAAAATTTAATTAGCCTGAATTTAGTCCAAAAACTATTTTTACCCACTCAAAAAATCCCCTCTGTTGCTATTGCGAGGGTTACTGGTGAGACTTTAGCCCAGATCAACCTCAAGACTACTGAGTTACACTTATTCATTTCAGGAAACCATCATGAAATTAATGACTTTTATGTGTTTGAATCTCCCAATACTCAACTCATTTTAGGCTACCCTTGGTTAAAGAAACATAATCCCTGCATCAATTGGAAATTGGGGAGGATAGAAAAATGGAGTGATAATTGCTTAAAACATTGTTTACGCTCTGCAGTCTCCAACTGACCTGTGGAGACTAAAATTTTAGAAAGAGCTGACATGTCTTCTGTTCCTTCTGTATATCATGACCTTGCTCCTGTATTTAATAAACAAAGCGCTCTGTCCCTACCACCTCATCACCCGTATAACTGTGCCATCGACCTCCTCCCTGGGGCCTCGCTACCAGCCAGTCGACTATACAATCTATCAGGACCAGAAAGGGAGTCCATGAAGAAATATATCGAGGAATCTCTCGACTCTGGTATAATTCGCCCGTCCACCTCCCCAGTCGGTGCAGGGTTCTTCTTTGTATCCAAGAAAGACATGACCCTCCGACCCTGCATTGACTACAGAGGTCTAAACAACATCACTATTAAAAACAAGTACCCCTTACCTTTAATTGACTCCATTCATGAGTACCTCCAATCTGCTACAATCTTTTCCAAACTTGATTTAAGAAACGCTTACCACTTGGTCCGGATTAAAGAGGGTGATGAGTGGAAAACAGCCTTCAGGACCCCGCTTGGACATTTTGAATATTTAGTGATGCCTTTCGGGTTGACTAATGCCCCGGCAGTATTTCAAGCTCTAGTCAATGACATACTCAGGGATTTTATTGGCCACTTCGTCTTCGTATACCTTGATGACATTCTCATTTATTCTCACAATGAAGAGGAACATGTAAAACAAGTTTGTACGGTACTGCAAAGACTTTATGAAAACCAACTTTTTGTCAAGGGAGAAAAATGTGAATTTCACGTACCTTCTGTATCATTTCTGGGCTTTATCTTTGAGAGGGGTTGTTACAGGACGGGCCCAGAAAAGACCAAAGCAGTGGAGGACTGGCCTGTTCCCGAGAACCGGAAACAGCTCCAACGTTTTCTGGGTTTTGCCAATTTCTACAGGCGATTTATTAAGGACTACAGTCGCATCGCCTCACCTCTCACACAACTTACATCAACCAACCGAACCTACAAATGGACTCCTGAGGCTGGTGCTGCATTCGGTAAGCTCAAGAGACTTTTTTCCTCTACTCCCGTCTTGTGTCACCCTGATCCTAAATGCCAGTTTATTCTGGAAGTTGATGCCTCGGACACTGGTGTGGGTGCTGTTCTCTCTCAACGGTCCCTAGAAGACAATAAAGTGCACCCATGCGCCTTCTTTTCTAGGCGTTTATCACAAGCGGAGAGGAATTATGATGTAGATAATCGTGAGTTGTTGGCGGTCAAACTGGCCCTGGAGGAGTGGCGCCATTGGTTGGAGGGTACTGCTACTCCTTTCCTTATCTGGACCGACCACAAAAACCTCACCTACCTAAGAGATGCAAAGCAGCTGACTCCCAGACAGGCACGATGGTCCCTTTTCTTCAAACGATTCAACTATGTTTTAACTTTCAGGCCTGGTTCCAAGAACATCAAGCCTGATGCGCTCTCCCGACAGTTTTCTCCTCCGAGTGATCCAGAGACGGTGGAGAGTATCATCCCACCAGTGTGTGTTGTAGGGGCCCTCACCTGGTCCATCGAAAAGGAGGTCCTGGAGGCACAAAAGGATGAACCTGGCACCGCTCCTACTGGGAAACTTTTCGTCCCCTCAACCATGAGGGCCAAGGTACTAGATTGGCTACACTCCCATAAGCTTTCTTGTCACCCTGGTATCTCTCGTATGCTCTCCCTCGTCAAGACACATTTCTGGTGGCCCACTCTCAATCACGATGTCAAGAGTTTTGTTTCAGCCTGCCCCACCTGTGCCAGGAATAAGACTGGTAACCAACCACCTGCCGGACTTCTACAACCTCTACCCACCCCCAGTCGCCCTTGGTCACATATATCTGTGGACTTCGTTACGGGTCTGCCTCCGTCCGAAGGTAACACCACCATACTCACAGTCATAGACCGCTTCTCTAAAGCTGCCCATTTCATCCCCCTGCCTAAGCTCCCCTCTGCCTTTGAGACAGCCCAAACGCTCATTCAGCATGTTTTCCGCATTCACGGCATTCCCTCTGATATCGTCTCGGACAGGGGTCCTCAATTTATCTCGCAGGTCTGGCGAAACTTCTGCAAGACGTTGGGGGCAACCACCAGCCTTACCTCTGGTTACCACCCGCAGTCCAACGGCCAGGCTGAGCGATGTAATCAGGAGCTTGAGACCACCCTCCGATGCGTTGTTGAACGCAACCCCTCAGCCTGGAGCCAGCACTTGGTCTGGGTGGAGTATGCCCACAACACAGGTCTTCGGCAATAGGGATGTCACCATTCGAGGCATCCCTTGGTTACATCCCTCCCCTGTTCCCCAGTCAGGAAGCCGACATCTCAGTCCCGTCTGTCCAGCATCATTTTCGCCGTTGCCGACGAGTCTGGCGTCAAACCAAGACAGCTCTACTGCGCTCGGCAGCCCAGAACAAGAGGTTCGCCGATCGCCATCGCTCCTCAGCACCACCATACCAGGTGGGCCAAAAGGTATGGCTTTCTACCAAAGACATTAATATCAAAGACACCCCTAGGAAGCTGGCGCCCCGATACATCGGCCCGTTTCCCATCAACCAAATCACTAACCCGTCTGCAGTCCGCCTTCAGTTACCAACCTCCATGAAGATCCACCCAACTTTTCATGTGTCACAAATCAAGCCAGTTTCTGAGAGTCCCTTGAGTCCGCCTGCTGACCTCCCCCCTCCCGCCCGATTGATCGATAACCACCCGGCCTTCTCTGTCAGGACCATCCTGGATGTCCGTCGCCGGGGCCGTGGTTACCAATATCTGGTTGACTGGGAGGGCTACGGTCCCGAGGAGAGGTCATGGATCCCCAGATCGTTCATCTTAGATCCCAGCCTGATCTCCAGCTTTTTCAAAGCCTACCCTGAGAAACGCCACAGGTCGCCTGGGGGCGATTCTTGAGGGGGGGTACTGTAGGAGTCCCAATGTCTGCAGCCTTCCTCCAAGATGGCCGTTAATTAACACCAGCTGACGGTCATCCACCTGATGAGGAACACCTCTACTTAAGGCTGCAGTCCTGTGTGACTCATCACTGGAGCATTGAGCTTTATTGGTATTTATGCCTCCAGCCTAAACGTATGAGTATACGATATACTCTTATCTTGTTCTTTATGCCCACAGTACCCTGCCTGTTTGACTCCATCCTTGTTGCCTCGTCAACCACCTGCCTGCCAGACCTGTCAAGCCACTCATCTGCCAGACTCGTCGAGCGGATTCTGTTTGCCAGTCCTGTCGTCCTGTTTTCTCCAGCCAGACCTGCTTGTACATTCCGCCCTACCCTGGTTCCCGACGCCTACATCTGATCGCCGGAGGACAGCCATATATGTATATAAACCCCCTACACTGTATATAATAAACACTGTTTCTTCCTTTCTAAAGATCTGAGTCTGCTTCGTTCTGGTCTTGTACCAATCTGGGTTCTGCTAGTCATTACAGTCACACCCGCTGCGTCACCCTTCAGCTCTTCCAATAACTCTTTGGAGTTCATGCTGTCCACCTGTGCACCATATGGATCTAAGGATTCTGTCAGTAGCGCCAACGCTCTCTCTAACCAATCCATCACACAAGGATCAATAGTCTTTTCTGTCACATCAGCCATGGTTATTCAATGTTTAGCACTTATCTGGTTAACCAGTTGCCAACTTCAGATATTTTAACAGGTAAATATTTGTATTCAAGTGAGCCGTGAGTTTCACACACTATTTTAGCTCTGGGTTCACTCAATAGTACTGTCATAAGTCAACTTATTCAAAGGAATGGGAACTTATTGTAAGATTCACCCCAATGCATGAATATTTTAAGTAAATGCCTCCTTCTGGCAGTGTTACTTAATGTGCTTATTTTTCAACAGATACAAGAACCAGGCTTCTCAGTGTACATTCACTCTAAAGCACTTAAAATTAAATAAACCTGCAATTTTTCTAAAAGTCTCACAGCAACTTTAGTTTTCAAATGCTTTTTAAGCAGTTCTATATACCAGAAATTTGCTATTTAAAACAGTCACTCATAAACCAGGCTGTTTGAACAAAAAAGAAAAGAAAAAAAAATGAGAGGAATTATCAGTCTCCCCTTCAGGAAAACTGTTATACTCCTCTTTCAACAGCAGGTGGTGGTGTAAGCTTATTTATACCAGCAGGAGTCTATGACAACTTCCTGTGGATCGTTCTGTTGATATCCGGTTGTTAGCCGTTAGCCAGAAGTAGCATACGGTCGAACACGGTCAAATCAGCGTTTCTGAACGGGTTTAAAGCTTAAACGTGGTGTTGTTTCAACAAGCACGACTTTTTGCATGAAACATGAGTTTTGGGAACAGCGGCAGGCTGCATTAAGCAATTTTAAACACAGAGGAGGCTTCGGTTGAACCGAGATTCATTTCCGGGGTCACGTGACTTCATAGACACGTGAGCAACGGGGTGGGTTTTACAATCTGACATCAGAGGGAGTGAACGCAGACACGTCACCCGTTTCTCAGCGAATCAGAGCGACCCAAACAGCGGTTTTCAACCAATCACAGCTCGTGATTCCAGCTAGCAGTGTTAGCAGTTAGCCTGAAAAAGTCTGGTCAACAATCGCCCATAAAACTTCAAACATGCACAATTTACTGCTACAAATGTAACGAATCAGCATTTTTGTGGTCTGAGACGGCGCTCAGCTTCAAAACAGCGTTTTATCCATTCAAAACACGACTCGTTCAACGAGTCCAGTGACAGAACCGAGTCAGACAGAACCCCCTTCTCTGCTACAGTTTAAACAGAATAAAGCGTTTTACCACAGCATGCCAGCTTTAGTTACACAACAGATGTACAAATTTTAGCTTTAAAATGAACACATTGACATTACTTTCAGCTCTCTGAACACCACAAGCAGAATCATGCTGTATCAAGCTCAAAACTTGGACTTTTCATGCCAACATTCAGCGTCCATCTCAATGACACAGACTCCGTCACATTTAATTCACACCTCTTTAAACATTCGTACGGCCACTAAATGTCCAAAGGGGCGGATATCGGGTCACGAGAAGCTCTTTAGAGACTCATCTGGGCCACCAGATATGTAGTGAGATAGGGCTAGGTTAGCTTCAGAGCTCCACTACAATCAATATTTAATAACGGGTTCTCACTTTTTCGAGCTACTAGACAGATATGTGACAGAGGTACTGTGTTGGAGATGGTCTAATCAGTGACATGAGACGTTAATTTTCTTTGACCCATCAAAATGAATGTGGTCATTTATTAACAGAATCAAAATTTAACATCAAAACATTGTACACTTGATTATGCTATCGGCTCTGATTAATAAAACTTGGCACGTTTTACTTAATAAAAACAACAGACATTTCTGAAGATATCTGGATTAATTACTGGCAAGATAGAAGAGTTTTAAAGATGGGGAATGAAAGAGTTTAAATGGAAGGAAAAGATGGATGAGGGAAAGTGTGTTGACGAGGAACAGCACCCTCCATCCGACCCCAGCTCAGCCTCGGTACACTCGGTAGTGAAGCGACTCGTTACCTTTGCAGAAGATAGGTCAGCTCCGGTACGGAGTTCCATTTCAACGCTACCTTTCAGCGTCTCCTTAGGATGGCTGAGAATCGTCCGAAGTAGTGACGGTACTCCGTTCAACAACACGCTCACCTCCTGGGTGGACTCACATGAGCTGTGAGTCCGTCAACGGTTCCACTCAGATGTGGTCATTCCATAATCCCAACTAGACTCGGAAGAACTCCCAACTAACTCTAGCACTTCAGAACTTTCAGAACTTCTGTTCTTTTTTTTTTTTGGAACTTCTGTTCTCAACTTTTAAAGAGTTCTGCTTCCGGTCACTTTTGGGAAGTCCTGATTGGTTGAAAGAACCAACAGGGGTGTGGTTTTAGTGACATCAGAGGGTCATTACAAGTCAGAAAAACAGCGGAGATGTTTAGGAACAGACAGAGAAATGTTATGGAGAAATGACAGACTTACAGGTGCCAGTTTTCTTGTTTCTGTCTGAGAGGTTTAAAAACATGACAGTTCGTTCCAATAAACTTGTTTGCTACTGTCTCCGACTTTTGACTGACATCACTCTCTCTCATTTCAGACAGAAGATCAAAAATGCATAATTACTTTGTAACATAGACATTTAACTTGATTTCTACTTTGAATGAGGATTAAAAATCATTAATACTGTTTCACAGTTGATTTAAAATGAGTGGTTCACTCAACATTTAAAAATGGTATGAACTAAACACACTTTTGATTATCAAGATATTGTAAAATAGTAATGATAATATGAAAAAGAGAGTGTTCTTTCAATTGATTAGTTCAGGATACAATTAGAAAGTATCTGGATGAGCTAATTTGTATTTCTGGATTCAAATCAATGAAATAACAGCTCCTGTCCCATGAAGTTCTTCAGAGGCAGGATTGACCGGAGGCCTAGTTCACTACACGTACAATCCAGGATTCACGTGCTGCATCCACCACATCGCTGTTCACATCAAAGTGGACAGTTTTCCAGTGCTGCTGTACAGAGAAAGGTGTAGAGGTCACTTCATGTCTGCTAGGTGGCGTGCCGTCCTTTCTGCAGCAGCTGATGGACAGAAATCTGGTGTTCAGCACGATTAAAACGTACGCAGCAGCCATCTCTTCTTGTCACGAAGGTTTCGGGGACAGAACAGCTTTTAATCATCCGCTGATGAAGTGTTTTTTTAAAAGGTGTACAGAGACGCAGGCCTGTTTCACGCTCACTTGCTCCACAGTGGGATTTAACGCTGGTCCTGCGAGCCCTGATCTAAGTTTCATCTGAGCTAATGAATCAGGTTTCCAAATTCTTGTCTCTTAAAACAGCCCTGCTGCTGGCTTTAACATCCGCTAAGAGGGTGAGTGATTTATCTGCCCTCTCTGTTGCTCCGTCATGTCTCAGATTTCAGGCTGACGGCAGCTCAGCTGATCTGAGACTGAATCCAGGCTTTATGCCTAAAAGATCACAAGCTCTTTTAAATCAAGAGTGATATCGTTGGAGGGTTTTTTCCCCTTCCCCCCACAAATCAGAAGAAGAAGCATCTTTCCATCTGCTCTGTCCTGTGCGGGCGTTGACGTGTTACATAGCACGCACAGCAGCAATGCGTCAAACTCAACATTTGTTTGTGCATTATAGAGATGCATCTGCAGGTCGCCCGTTAGTTATCCACCCAGCGTCTGTCACACTGGCTGTGTGAGGCCTTTTTCTGAAGCCTACAGAGCATCAGATTTAGAGCCTCCTGTCTACCTCAGGTCACACTCGACCAGGGGTATCGCATCTTTGACTGCTTTGAATAATGGTATAACAATGCAGGATATTTGCACTGTGGCCGCGTGGTCAACACCCTGCTCATTTATTCACTTTTATCTACGTGATGTGACGGCTCGTTCCATGGCACATTCTGCCCTTAGTATTTTAACAGAATGAATATTGTTGTTTCATGGAACCTCGTTTAAACTCACATCTGACTGCATGCATTACAGTGTGAGATGTTATCAGTCACAAGTTGTGACTGTTATTTTGGTTCTATTGTCACTAATCAGTTCATGACTATTGTTACCAATCAGTTCATTTGATTAATAATCAGTTCACTTGTTATTATTAATCTGTTCATATTGTTCAGCCGTAAACCGGTTGGTTCATGGCTCTTTCCAGCATTTCTCCCCTCCGTTGAAACTTTTCTGAGGCGTTCATGCATTCAGAACGCATAATTACACAACATGCGCCTGTGCATGGCACACATAATTACGCAACGCGTAATTACACACATGGAGAGCTGAGTGACAAGATGTTTTTTGGGCAAGCTTCTGCTTCATACGGTGTTCGAATGGACCCAGTGAGGCGAGGACAACATCCGCTTCGCCCTTAACCCATCAGCGACAGCCTTAAAGGGCAAAGCCTATATGAAATAGAACGTTGGTTACGTACTGTAACCCCAGATTCTATGAGTATAGGCGTAGTCCTTTAAGCGTCGGGCCTCACTGGCTCCTAAATGGCTGAAGAAAAATCTATTTGGGAGCTGATTACCTGATCTTAACGTAATTTATATGGACCGGGTGGGGTCCACACAGCAGGTGGGCGTGGACTCAATTTTTCAGTGTGATGCTTCGCATGACGGGATAAACCCACTAAGCGACAGCCTTAAAGGGCTATGCCTATACTCATAGAATCTGGGGTTACTGTACGTAACCAACGTTCATAAACGTTCAATACAAAAACAATTGGACTTTATTTGTAAAACAGAAGAAGTTTCACTTCTCATCCGATGAGTTTTCTCAGTTCAGAGTGTGTACACAAGCAGCAAGCTACACGGTGCGGGGCAGAGAGAACTTCCGGGTCAGACCACTTGTCAAAAATGAAATCATGAAAATCAAAACTGAGCGCGCGTTATCCGTTTTTTCCATTTTCGTTTTGTGTAAAGAATCGGAAATTGGATTACGGTTCAGTTCGTTATCTGATTTTTCGTTTTGGTTTAATAAACGGAAAACGAAAAACAAGTGTGTTTTTTAATTTTTTAAATTTTTTTGTTTCAAACAAAAACACAAACTGCCTGAATGTACACGGACCCTAAGGGCCTATAGAACATCAATGCTTTTATAGTTCATGGTTTGATAAACCAATCCATGCTTCACAGCTTCTCTGGCCCCGTTGATGTTTAATGATGTCATTTTAAAAGTATCCATGGTGGGTGAGAGTTTAAGAAGCATGTAGAGAAAGACTTTAAAAAATGTTAAAATGCAGGTGCTTATCATTTGTTCAGAATTGTTCTCTAACTTTGGTCATTGTCTTTTTCAGCCTATACATTTCTTGCTCATTAAAGATTGATTGTTCTTTGCATTTGGTGTGATATAAGAAGAAGAAGAAGAAGCTATGTTGTATGGTCTGGAGACAGAGACATGGACAAAAAGACAGGAGAAAAAAATGGACGTGGTGGAAATGAAGATATTGAGGTTCTCCTCAGGAGAGACAAGGATGGAGAAGATTAGGAATGAGATCATCAGAGGTACAGCACAGGTTGAACACCTGGGAGGTAACGTTAGAGAGGACACACTGAGATGGTTTGGACATGTCAAGAGGAGGGACCGTGGTTTGGACATGTCCAGAGGAGGGACAGTGGTTTGGACATGTCCAGAGGAGGGACAGTGGTTTGGACATATCCAGAGGAGGGACAATGGTTTGGACATGTCCAGAGGAGAGACAGTTGTTTGGACATGTCCAGAGGAGGGACAGTGGTTTGGACATGTCCAGAGGAGGGACAGTGGTTTGGACATGTTCAGAGGAGAGACAGT
>NC_056505.1:52767074-52771469 GCF_014905685.2 Nematolebias whitei | reverse complement strand
AAAGTGGTTTGGACATGTCCAGAGGAGGAACAGTGGTTTGGACATGTCCAGAGGAGGGACAGTGGTTTGGACATGTCCAGAGGAGAGACAGTGGTTTGGACATGTCCAAAGGAGGAACAGTGGTTTGGACATGTCCAGAGGAGGGACAGTGGTTTGGACATGTCCAGAGGAGAGACACTTGTTTGGACATGTCCAGAAGAGAGACAGTGGGTATATTAGTAGAAGAATGTTTGAAATGCAGCTGCCAGGAAGAAGACAAAGAGGAGCCATATGGGTGCAGTTAGAGAGGACATGGAGGTAGTTGGAGTGAGAATGGAGGATTTAGGACAGAGTGAGGTGGAAGAGGATGACTCGTTTTGATGATACCTGAAGAGGGAAAAGCCGAAAGAAGAAGAAGAATTTGGGAACCTCCACAACACGCTCCCAACAGGTAATCTCAGTGGCATCACGTTTTTGAAGTTTTATTTTGAAACCAGAGTCAGTCTTCTGCATTTCGTCGAACCTGGTCGGAGGTTGGTGGCGAACAAAAAGTTGGACGTTGCATGCAGAAAATCTTTCAAATACTATCTAGTGGCGGTGAGACATAATCTGAATTGTGAATGAACCAGAATGACTAGAAGTAGTGGGTTGTCTGATGAGGAAGAAATGAACTGGACACCTGTAAATGTAAAGAAAAAAAGTGGGAGAGACAAGGTGGATATTCAAGTAATGGGAAATAAGAGAGCATTAGAAAATAATGATTTACAATCATCAGATGTTAGAAAGAGAGTGATGACGAGGGAAGAATTTAAAGTCATACTTAAGTTCAGAGAAGGTAATGATATGAAGAGTGTTTGTCCAGTATCTTTGACCTCAGCACTGAGAAATACGATAGGTGATATAGAGATGGGTAGAGTATTATGGGATGGGTGTCTTCTTATAAAGTGTAGAAAAGTAGAGCAAAAGAACAAGGCATTGAAGCTGCAAACTGTGTGCAAAAAGGCAGTTACTGAGAAGAAGGTGGTTGGTGAACAAAGAGGTGTTAGGGGAGAGATTTCAAGGAGAAAATCTAGTTGAGCTCAAACAGCAGCTAAAAGGAGAAAACACTGTGGAGATCAGATGACTCCAGACGGACGTGACGGAGTAAAGTTAACAGTGAGTCTGTTGACATTTAATGAAGAAGTTCTGCCAACAAAAGTGATGGTAGATATTTAAGCTTTAATGTACGAGAGTATGTTCCTCCTCCTGTAAGATGCTTCAAGTGTCAACGTTATGGGCATATTGCCAATGTATGTAGAGGCAAGCAGAGGTGTGGAAGATGTGGTGGGGAGCACGCATGTGGTCAGTGTGATGCAAATGTTACAGTAAAATGCTGTAATTGTGTGTGTGTGGGGGGTGGGGTGGGGGGTGGGGGTCATACAGCTGCTTATGGAGGGTGTGTTGTGAGGAAGAAAGCTGTAGACATCCAGCAGTTAAGAACCGAGCAGAACATTTCATACTCTGAAGCTGTAAAAAATGTACAATGAGGGGATAGCTTCATCCCATCTAGAAAGGCCTTCTGTAGCAGGTGCAATAGTTCCCCCTTCTAATCAAGTGCATCAAGTCAGTTCTGAAATTCCTGTTGATAAGCTTGTGCTGTTTCTTGCTTATGTCATAAACTGTTCAAATTAAGAGTAAAACTGAAAAGATCAAGCTAGTGGTTAAAGCAGCAGAAACATTTTTAAACATACAAAATATTTCATGGGACAAAATCCACGCAGACCTTAGTCAATAGAATCCCTGTGAGCAAACCTCTCACCATCTCACTTAATGTTAATACTCCAATGGAACTCTAGAAGTTTATTAGCAAACAGTCAAGAGTGAAAAGGTTTTCTGGAAAATTTAGAAGAGAGACCAAATATATGTATTCAGGAGGCATGGCTTAAACCTCACTTAGACTTCATAATTAAAGGTTATATAACAATACGTAAAGATAGATGCAGTGGAAATGGAGGGGGTTGTGCAACATTTGTCAGGCAAGGAATAAATTATAGTCAGATAATAATTGATACTGAACTTGAGGTGTGGAGAGGTAGAGAATGTGGTACACTGATAAACTTCTATAATCCATGTGAAAAACTAGAAAAAGAACAATTAGAATCATTGTTAGGTCAGTGTGAAGAGAGTATTATTTGGTGTGGGGATTTTAATGCACATAGCACTTTATGGGGTGAAAGAAATGATTTTAGAGGAAATGTTGGATGAGCATGAATTGGTATGTGTAAATGTTGGTACAGGTACAAGGTTAAATATTGCACAGGGGTCGGAGTCAGCCCTTGATCTCACAGTTGTGTCTCAGCGTTTAGCAGGAAGGATAGGTTGGAGAGTTTATAAAGAAAGTTCCAGTGGTAGTGATCATTATCCAATTTCTGTAGATACAAGGATCGACTGGAACAAAGAACAAAAGAGATGAGAGCAGCTAGGTGGAATATTAAACGAGCAGACTGGGGCAAGTTAGCTTTTTTAGTTGAAAGAAAAATTAATGAAGTAAAGAAAGATTTAAGTATTCATGAATGTGTTAAAAATCTCAGCAATGCTATTTCAGTAGCTGCAAATGAATCAATTCCTAAATATAAAAGTAATCAAAAGAGAAGTCTAGTTCCTTGGTGGACAGAAGAATGTTCAAAGGCAGTTAAATGTTGAAATAAAGCTTTCAGATACTTAAATTAACTCATAATTTCCTAAATTTAATTCAGTATAAAAGAAAGCAGGCAATAGTAAGGAAAGCTGTGAAATGTGCTAAAAAAGAATATTGGAGGACATTTTGTGATTCTGTTGGACGAACTACACCATTACAGAAGGTTTGTAAAACAATGAATAAAATGAGAGGGAACAGGACAGAATATGGTCTCCCATTGTTGAAGGATGGACAAGATGCTAAAATAGAAAATAAGGATAAGGCAGAATTTTTGGCAAGAGCATTTGTTAAAGTGCATAGTACAGATAATCTCACTTATGAGGAAAAAAGACAAAGGGATTTGACAATACAGAATAACAGAGAAGATCTTCAGAATGAAGAGGACTTCCAGAATAGTCTCAACAGTAGGTTCTCTATCTCAGAGTTGAATAATGCTCTGTACAAGACAAAGGACTCAGCTCCAGGAAAGGATCAGATTACGTACAGTATGTTAAAAAATCTTACAGAAAAATGCTAAGAAATTATTTTAAATCTTTATAATAGAATTTGGGAAGAGGGGGTTATCCCCCACTCTTGGAAAGAAGCAGTGATTGTTCCAATTTGTAAACCAGGCAAGGATCCAAGTCAGGCTAGTAGTTCTAGACCAATAGCACTGACCTCTCATGTAGGGAACGTTATGGAGAAAATGATTAATGAAAGATTAATTTATTATGTAGAAACAAAAGGCATGTTAAAAACATATCAGAGTGGATTTAGGAAAATAAGTACTCTTGATCCTGCCATATTGTTGGAGGATGAGATAAGGAAAGCATTTGTTAATAAAGTCTCATTGCTGTATTTTTGATATAGAGAAGGCGTTTGACATGATGTGGAAACAAGGGCTTTTAATAAAGCTAAATAAACTTGGATTAAACGGAAACCTTTTAAAATGAATTAATGTTTTTTAACAGATAGAAAAATATGTGTTAGAGTAGGAGCTGAGTTTAGTTCAGAGTATATAACTGAAAATGGTATTCCACAAGGACGTATTGTTAGTCCAATACTTTTTTCAATTATGATAAATGATGTGTTTCATCGTATTGATCAGAACTTTGGAATCTCATTGTTTGCAGATGATGGGATTTTATGGAAAAGAGGAAGAAATTGTGAATTTATTGTTAATAAAACACAAGAGGCAATATTGGAGGTAGAGTCATGGGCTTTAAAATGTGGGTTCAGGTTCTCAGTGGCAAAAACTAAAGCAGCTATATTTAGTAAAAGAAGAAGGCCAGTTGAAATAAATCTTAAGTTGTATGGGGAACAGTTGGAAATAGTGGAGACATTCAAATATCTGGGGATTTTGTTTGATAAAAAACACATGGGTAAGTCATATTGGAAAAAATATTGATAAATCCAAAAAAGTTCTCAATATTATGAGATGTCTTAGAGGTAAAGAGTGGGGTGCAGATAGGCATGCAATGAAAACATTATATATAGCTCTGATAAGATCAGTTCTGGATT
Source organism: Nematolebias whitei (assembly GCF_014905685.2). Classification (NCBI taxonomy): domain Eukaryota; kingdom Metazoa; phylum Chordata; class Actinopteri; order Cyprinodontiformes; family Rivulidae; genus Nematolebias; species Nematolebias whitei. Next base: position 52,767,313 of record NC_056505.1, on the reverse strand, counting down.
ATGGATGTCTGGTATATCAATCAGCAGCAGTTTCACTCCTCAAAAAATTAGATATAATACAATATCAAGCATTGAGATTATGTTGTGGTGCAGTCAAGTCGAGATGGGAGAGGTGCCATTGCACCTCAGAAGGAAACAACTGGCAGTAGTGTATTGGGCCAACTTAAAAGGTCATAAAGATATCCATCCTACAAAAACTGTTCTCCAGTTAAATCAAGAAAAAGAGAAAGGTCAGTATA
>NC_056505.1:52765731-52766974 GCF_014905685.2 Nematolebias whitei | reverse complement strand
AACATCATGCCTTGATTGAGAATGAGCAAGTTTTATACTGCAGATTGCACTACTGGAGTCTGTAGCAATTAATATAGATCGAGACTTAATACTTTCAACCCACCTTAATGCTAATAAGATAGCTATTAATTCACCAGTAAATACAGATAATTTATCACTGATCCTTTGATTAGACATGTAACCTATCTCAGGTTCGATAAAAGCAACTCCTACCCTATGTCCAATTTTTGAAGCATCAGTATAAATTTTTTGATATTCAGAATATTTAGATTGTAAATTAGTTTCAACATCAAGCTCATTGAGTGTTTTCCTTTGTTTTACTTTTAACAGATAAGTATCAATAATTGTTTCCCCCAGAACCCAAGGAGGCACAACTGAAAATACATTCATTACATTCATTTGGTGCAATTAAATATTTTTTAATAATTTTTCAATAGTCCATCCAAAACTCTTATACTGACCTTTCTCTTTTTCTTGATTTAACTGGAGAACAGTTTTTGTAGGATGGATATCTTTATGACCTTTTAAGTTGGCCCAATACACTACTGCCAGTTGTTTCCTTCTGAGGTGCAATGGCACCTCTCCCATCTCGACTTGACTGCACCACAACATAATCTCAATGCTTGATATTGTATTATATCTAATTTTTTGAGGAGTGAAACTGCTGCTGATTGATATACCAGACATCCATAATCCAGAACTGATCTTATCAGAGCTATATATAATGTTTTCATTGCATGCCTATCTGCACCCCACTCTTTACCTCTAAGACATCTCATAATATTGAGAACTTTTTTGGATTTATCAATAATTTTTCCATTATGACTTACCCATGTGTTTTTTATCAAACAAAATCCCCAGATATTTGAATGTCTCCACTATTTCCAACTGTTCCCCATACATCTTAAGATTTACTTCAACTGGCCTTCTCCTTTTCGTAAATATAGCTGCTTTAGTTTTTGCCACTGAGAACCTGAACCCCCATTTTAAAGCCCATGACTCTACCTCCAATATTGCCTCTTGTATTTTATTAACAATAAATTCACAATTTATTCCTCTTTTCCATAAAATCCCATCATCTGCAAACAATGAGATTCCAAAGTTCTGATCAATACGATGAAACACATCATTTATCATCATTGAAAAAAGTATTGGACTAACAATACTTCCTTGTGGAGTACCATTTTCAACTATATACTCGGAACTAAACTCAGCTCCTACTCTAACGCAAATTTTTCTATCT
>NC_056505.1:52762736-52765631 GCF_014905685.2 Nematolebias whitei | reverse complement strand
AAAAAAATACAGCAATGAGATTTTCTTTATTAACGAATGCTCACCCTGCACACGGACTGTTCGAACCACTCCCCTCAGGCAGGAGGCTTCGGTCCATACGGACCAGAACCTCCCGCCATAAGAACAGTTTCTTCCCCTCCGCTGTTGGACTCCTGAACACACATAATGCTACCTCATAATTTCTGCTTTGGTCACATTACATCTGTATTATAATTGAATACTCCATCTGTATTGTTTTTCTAAGCTTTTTTATTGTTTTCTATTGTATGGGTGTACATATGGTTATGTTATGTTTTTAATTTTACTTTATTTGTGGGTGTACACAAGTCTTATGTCTTATGTAACGTTCTCATTTTTACTTTATTTTTACTTTATTTTACTTTATTACTATTCGCACCTTATGTCGAAGCAAATTCCTAGTTTGTGAACCTCGTTCATTGACATGGCGATAATAAACTGATTCTGATTGATTACTTTTGTACATTTTTACAGCTTCAGAGTATGACATTTTCCGTTCGGTTCTTAACTGCTGGATGTCTACAGCCTTCTTCCTCACAACACACCCTCCATAAGCAGCTGTATGATCCCTCCCCCACACAAACACACAATTACAGCATTTTACTGTAACATTTGTATCACACTGACCATATGCGTGCTCCCCACCACACCTTCCACACCTCTGTTTGCCTCTACAATATGCCCATAACGTTGACGCTTGAAGCATCTTATAGGAGGAGGAACATACTCTCATACATTAAAGCTTAAATATCTACCATCACTTTAGCTGGCAGAACTTCTTCATTAAATGTCAACAAAACAGACTCACTGTCAACTTTCTCTCCTTCATGTACGGCTTGGAGTCGTCTGATATCCATAGTGTTTCCCCCTTTTAGCTGCTGTTTGAGCTCAACTAGATTTTCTCCAATGGGGATCCTTGAAATTACTCCCCTAACGCCTTTTTGTTCACCAACCACTTTTTTCTCAATAATTGCCTTTTTGCACACACCTTGCAGCTTCAATGCCTTGTTCTTTTGCTCTACATTTCTACACTATATAAGAAAACACCCATCCCATAATACTTTAGCCATCTCTATATCACCTATCGTATTTCTCAGTGCTGAGGTCAAAGATACTGAACTAACACTCTTGATATCATTTCCTTCTTTGAACTTAAGTATGACTTTAAATTCTTCCCTTGTCATCACCCTCTTTCTACCATCTGGTGATTGTAAATCATCATTTTCTAACGCTCTCTTATTTCCCACTACTTGAATATCCACCTTGTCTCTCCTTCCACTTTTTTCTTTACATTTACAGGTGTCCAATTCATTTCTTCCTCATCAGACAACCCACTACTACTAGTCATTCTGGTTCATTCACAATTCAGATTATTGCTCACCGTCCGTCAGTAGATAGTATTTTAAAGATTTTCCGCATGCAACGTCCAACTTTCTTCTCCCTCCCTCATATTCTGGTCCTCATGGTCCACTGTCCTGCAGGTTTTAGCTGATTTCCTGCTTCAACACACCTGATTCAAATCATTGAATTACCCACTCAGAATGTCATCAAGTTCAGCAGAAGCCTGTAAAGGACTCGATCATCTCAGTCAGGTGTGTTGAAGCAGGGAAACATGTGAAACATGTAGGACAGTGGACCATGAGGACCAGGGATGGAGACCTCTGCTGTAGGACATTACTGCTCTGTCCTGTAGGACATTACTGCTCTGTCCTGGAGGACATTAGTGGTGCTGATGATGGATGTTTCTTGGTCTCCTCTTCATTACAGACGACTTTTAAACATCACTTGGTGCTTATGTTGGTTTAGATTTATTTTGTTAAATGTTGTAACAATAAACCTCATTTACTCTCAGAAGAAATGCTCTGATTTGACAGATTCAGATGATTCAGATGATTTTTCAGTGGTTTATTTAAAACTTCTTGCAGTCTCCTGCACAGGATTCTTTCTGTAGATCTGAAACAGGATCAGTTCTGTGTGTGGAACTGGTGTCAACAAGAAGAACTGGCTGGTGTTGGTAGAGATGAAGTTTGTCTTCATTAATGTTTAGTTTGTTGGATAGAAATCATCCAGATGTAAAGCAACAACATCTGGCCAGAGGCAGGTAGGTCTGTGAAATGTAGAAGAATTATTTCCACTCTCCATGCTCATGAATCAGACTTCCATTAGAAGAATTCATCTCTGAAACCTTCTAATGTTCTTTAGTTCAGACGTCACCTGAAGGCAGCAAAGCTCTAAACTGATCATTTAATAAATTTACAGCCACATTTCATTTGGTCAAGTTTGACCCGTCTTATTCAGAACAGTCACACACCAATATTTAGAATAGAATAGAATAGAATAGAATAGAATAGAATAGAATAGAATAGAATAGAAACAGCCTTTATTGTCCCATGGCTGGGAAATTCAAGTGTAACAACAAATAAAAAGTTTCACACAAAAAGTTCCTAAAATGTTAAAAACAATATATAAAGAAATAAACAATATCAATAATAATGATCAATATGTATTGGAACATTGAGAATGGCAGATTATTGACAGTCCAGTATTACAGGCAGAGTGTGTGTTTGAGCAGAGGTCAGCATGTATTTAATCCTTATTGGGTTTGTTGGGAGCAGTGATGGTTGTAGAGTCTAACAGCTGCTGGGAGGAAGGACCTGCGGTAACGCTCCTTTGTGCATTTAGGAGCAGGAATCTGTCTCTGAACGAGCTCTCCAGTTCAGCAGCAGCTTCATGCATGGGCTGGGAGACGTTGTCCAGCAACGATGTTATTTTAGCTCGAGTCCTTCTGTCTCCCTGTATTTAGCTCTTTCAGAGATGATTTGGTTCTTAATATTTCAATAATCAGTTTTGTGTTTGAATATTTTTGTCTCTGAAGTC
>NC_056505.1:52761813-52762636 GCF_014905685.2 Nematolebias whitei | reverse complement strand
TCCAAACCGACGTCATCATCAGTTACACAAAATCACAAAAACAAAAACCAGAAACAAACTTTTAGGGAAAACCTTTTATTTCCATCAAACCAGATGTTTGTATTAGTTTAATGAGCCGTGAGACATTTCCACGCTCATTTCAGTTTCAGGTGAATTACGGAGGAAACGGCCACATGTTGATCCCTCCGATGATTTGACGTCCGTGTTTTCATGCAAGACTAGACGTTACATGGCAGATGAATTAGAAAAGGCTATTCCTCCTTTATTATTAATGTCATATTATTTATAGAGCACATAGAAAGTAGAAAAGGTCAGACCTCCAAAAATCAAAATGACCCTAACAGATTCTGGAAAACCATCAAATCTCTCTCAGGCACCCCCCCAATCATCTGACCTCCCATCACAACTTCTCGTTAACTCTGTTCCGGTTTCAAATAAGCACGAGATCCTGAACTGTTTCAACAAACATTTTGTTGCTTCTAGTTCTTTATTTGACACAGTTACTAACAGAAAATCAGCCACTTCCCCTAATAACCATCCATCCATCCATTATCTTTTGCCCGTTTATTCCATTTTGGGTCACGGGGGTCTCTGGTGCCCATGTCCAGCAATCACTGTGCGAGGGGCAGGGGACACCCTGGACGGGTCGCAAGTCCATCACAGGGACACATAGAGACAAACGAGACAAACAACCATTCACTCTCTCACACGCCTAGGGACAATTTAGAGTTACCAATCAGCCTAACATGCATGTTTTTGGTCTGTGGGAGGAAACCGGAGTACCTGGAGAAAACCCACGCATTCACGGAGAGAACATGCAAAC
>NC_056505.1:52757873-52761713 GCF_014905685.2 Nematolebias whitei | reverse complement strand
GGTGCCCATGTCCAGCAATCACTGTGCGAGGGGCGGGGAACACCCTGGATGGGTCGCAAGTCCATCACAGGGCCACATAGAGACAAACGAGACAAACAACCATTCACTCTCTCACTCACACCGGACAATTTAGAGTTACCAATCAACCTAACATGCATGTTTTTGGTCTGTGGGAGGAAACTGGAGTACCCGGAGAAAACCCACGCATGCACGGAGAGAACATGCAAAATCTCTCATGTCTTGCCCCTGTACTCTCTGCCCCAGACATGACATAACCATTTCAACTTGATGCGGATGTCAGTTCAATGGGAGCTGGAGGAAAGTAAAAACGGAGCTGATCATCCCGTTTGTTATTTTTCACGTTAATTTAACAGAAGTCATCTAAATTACTCCATTATTGAGAAGGAAGCTCTGGGTTTGCTTCTGACACTTCAGCACTTTGAAGCGTATCGTGGGTCTAGTCCTTCTGTAATGACTAGCGGAACCCAGATTGGTACAAGACCAGAACGAAGCAGACTCAGATTTTTAAAAAGGAAGAACAGTGTTTATTATATACAGTGTAGGGGGTTTATATACACATATGACAGTCCTCCGGCGATCAGATGTAGGCGTCGGGAACCAGGGTAGGGCGGAATGTACAAGCAGGTCTGGCTGGAGAAAACAGGACGACAGGACTGGCAAACAGAATCCGCTCGACGAGTCTGGCAGATGAGTGGCTCGACAGGTCTGGCAGGCAGGTGGTTGACGAGGCAACAAGGATGGAGTCAAACAGGCAGGGTACTGCGGGCATAAAGAACAAGATAAGAGTATATCGTATACTCATACGTTTAGGCTGGAGGCATAAATACCAATAAAGCTCAATGCTCCAGTGATGAGTCACACAGGACTGCAGCCTTAAGTAGAGGTGTTCCTCATCAGGTGGATGACCGTCAGCTGGTGTTAATTAACGGCCATCTTGGAGGAAGGCTGCAGACATTGGGACTCCTACAGTGACCTCTACAGCTATAACAAAGTCAAGCTATGATCAGCTGGCTAAGTTAGCACTTTTGTTGAAGGCAATGTTTTATAGACAGGCGAACAGGGCTGACGACCTTGAAATAAGGTTAAACAGCGAAAGAGAGGAGTACCTCAAGTTCATGGCACAGTCTAAATTTGATCAGGAGACTCGTGCAAATGAGTTACAACGTGACAGAGAGCTCTCACAAGCTCAGCTGTCATTACAAGCTCACTCATATGAGGAGAAGATGAAGAAAAGGGAGGTCAAGTACCAAAAATTGTGTTCAGACAACGATGTTCTACAACGACAGTTGTAGCAGACATCAAAAGCTCTGAACGAGTGCAGATTGGAAAAGGAGGCGTTGGTCGAACAAGGCTTGCGTTTGCAGAGTGAATGTCTTACATCACAGGAACGCTTAAAAGCCTGTGAGACGAAACCAGCCGCTGCAACAAATAAAATTTCTGACGTGGGGCGAGGTGGTCTAGAACTCAAAGACGAACAAGGTCAGAGTCCAGGTCACCCACCACCACCGCAGAAGGATTTTGCTGCACCTCCTGCTCTTAATCCCATTCCATCACCTCCACATGAGTCTAGCGACATACCTCCACGTACAGTTTTGATTCCTACGATATCAATAAAACAGGCTTTGCTCCCGGTTTCGGATTTGCACATAATTGCAAAATATGTCAATCGATTTGAGCCAGGGCTGTTGGGTTCAACTGACACTAAGGCCTATCTGGACAACCTTGACTTCCAATTAAGAATGGGTGGGGTAGGTGAAACACCCACACTTGCCCCCACCCTAATTTGCCCCACTCTGGGCCCATGAGCAAGGCCCTTAACCCTCACCATGTGCTCCCTAAACAGGTCTCTCTTAAAAATGAGTTCTCGTGGCTCAATGAGACTATCTGTATAAATAAAGGCTAAATGAAAAAAAAAAGAAGCTATCCCAACGCTACAGTTGAGGATAGAGTAGGTTTGATCAGGCTCACTTCATCCAGGACAGTGTTTTCCTTCATAGAGCGTCAACCTGATGCCACAAGAAAGGATTACCGCCTGTTATGTGCTGCTCTTATGAAAGAGTATTCACCTTGCACGGGACCTGGCGGGTATCCAGCCGCCGACAAGGTCGTGCAAGGTAAGAATGAGCACCCCAGGGCATATTATTCCAGGATTTTGCAGGCTTATTTTGGTTACAGGAACGAGGCCAACATGGAGGAAGAGGAACCGTTTAAATACGTGTTCAGCAAAAATCTCCACCCTGACATAAGGATGTCGGTGCAAATGATGGCTAATTTCAGAGAGAAATCCATCAGTGAGATAAAAAGTTGTGCTGTGAATGTCTTTGAAGCACGTTCACAGGCCAAAACACCCATTGAGGTGTACCCAGGTGCATGGATTCCTGCCCAGTCATTAGAATTGGAAGGGACGAGAGCTTCGACTCCCCCTCCCAAAAAAGGCGAGAGGAAACGAGGTTTCCCAACAGCCAAACCACAACAGGTGAGTGCCCCCTGGTCCAGACGAGATCCTAAACGGTTCCCCAGGGAACCAGAGAATGAACGATCGTACCAGAAGGGGGGTGAACGCCCTAAGGGTAAAAAGTATGGCACCAAAAGTGACCCATACAAACAGGAATCCCACTGGGAACCCCAAAGGGAGTGTAGTGTTTCCCCACCACGTCGGGCTGAACAGCCTAAGACGAAAAAGAAACAGCAGCAGGTCCAGAAAAAGAATCGCAATTCTCTGAGCTCGGACGAGACAGAGAGTGTGCGTCGGTTCTTGGAATTGTTGAAAGGTGTTGCCAGAGACAAACAACCTGACACGTTGTGTGGCAATATCATTGCTGATAAGTCAGAGCACACAGACAACACCGTTACTGCTGTCACAGACAGTCATCATGACGCTGTTGTTGTAAACTCTGACACACCCTCACCTGAGATGGGGGGGTACAACCACACGTCACCGATGGTAACCCGTCACAAACTGAAATCTCAGCAGCAACAATAGCTGTGTTAACGGTTCAGGGTGACACAAACAACAAAGTTGCTGCTGTCTCAGACAGCCACCAGAACCTTGTTGTTACAAACTATGAGAGCCCCTCAACACACAGTGTGAGGGTGATCTCATACATCAATGACGGAAGCCCGTCAAAAGCCAAACTCTCAGGAGAAGCAGCAACTGCACCAACGGTTCGGACCCTACCGGTAGACCCATCTCTGACTGAACAAGAGAGCTTCCTCTGCGAGCTGGGACAGTCAGTGCTCACCGGATACTACTTACTATGGGTAGTTCAAGGTGTAGAGATCCAAGGATCCCACACCAAAGATGCTGTACTGTCGTCGGGGACAGATAAATCAGCTATTAAGGACAGAGCCGTGGACAGCCCTAAGAGGTCCTCTGACCCCTCCAGGCTACTCACAACTCTGGCAGTACAACCTACAGCCGAGGTAACGGCAGTCACACATGCACAGGCTACAGCCAAGCCGGCTGACAACACAGTCTCTGTACAATCCGTGACTGACCCAGACATCATCCAACTTCAGAAGTTGGATCCTGCAATAAACTCGATGATGCTGTCTTTGACTAACCCAGAGAAAAACACTCCGCCCGATGTCAACCTGGATTCCGATCCAGGCCTTAAAGTCCTCTTTCAGCTGTGCAATCAGCTAAAACTACTCAAGTGCAACCTAACTTTAGCTCATGGAGCGACGTCCTCACCCGTGTTCATGGTCCCCCATGACCGAAGGGGGGTGACGTTGGTTAGGGTAATGTTACCAGACGCGATAACGTGATCAAATCTGACATTCAGAGTGAGTGACGCACCGAAACGTCGTTTTCTAGTT
>NC_056505.1:52742959-52757773 GCF_014905685.2 Nematolebias whitei | reverse complement strand
TCTGACATTCAGAGTGAGTGACGCACCGAAACGTCGTTTTCTAGTTGCTTAATCACTACTTTTTTCAATGTTGAAACGTTGTTTTACTGGTTGCTTAGTCACTGTTTTTGTCGATGTTGAGACATCGTTTAATTGGTTTTTGGTATTGTTTCTGAACACCCCAAGCAAGAATGAATTTTGTGTGTATTTAAGTTAGAGACTAAGAGGACTTTAACTATGCCAACATGCAGTTCATTTGTTAAAATACAATCTTTGCGGAGTTGTAGATGAACATATTCTATGATATATTCATAAATTAAACGGATTCTTTCATTTTTCTGGACTGAATAATAACGTGCATTGAATTTAATTAAATGTGGACGGAAACGTGTTTATCTTTGACTCACCAACGACAGTGGGTCATTTATTTAAAAACGATTTAAACACATCGCACATTTACATTAATTTGGCAAAATGATTTCAACAACAACATGGCTAATTTAGCAAGCTGTACAATTTGATTAACCATACGGCGATGGTTGAAAAACTTCACAACAGACATTTCTAAAAATACCTGGAATGATTTCTAGCAGATAGAAGAGTTTAAAGATGGAAATTGAAGTTTAAGTTGAGTGAAAGGATGGATGAGGGAAATGTGTGTGTGTCTGCATCAGAACGGCACTCTCCGGTGAGTTCCCAGCTTCTTCCCCAGTACACTTAGGTGGTATAAATCAACTCTTTTACCTGGAGGAGGTGATTCCACTGGTACGGAGTTCCATTTAACGCACCCTTTCAGCGTCTCCGTAGGAACAGCTGTGAATCATCCGAAGTAGTGACGGTATTCCGTCCGACACAGGTTCACCTCACGAGTGGACTTCACATGAGTGGAGTCCTTCAGCAGTTCCACTCAGAGGTGGAAGATGTCATAATCCCACAAGACTCGGAAGAGCTTTAGATCATGCCTGAACTTCTGTTCATCCAGCACTGGAGCTGCAAACGACTGAAGCTGGAGCCTGAAGCGACTGAAGCTCTGCAAACTCTCCACCCGACTGGTTTGAACTAGGAAGTACCGACATTTAAAGAGCTCTATTTCCGGTTCATTTGGGAGGTTCCTGATTGGTCAATATCGACCAGACAGGGGTGTGTTTTTGTGACGTAAGAGGTCACTAGGAGTCAGAAAAACAGAAAGTGTTTTGGAACAGATTGAAAATGTTTTTAGAGACAGAGAGAGGAATATTTAGGCGAGTTACCCATAAACAGGTGCCATCCTCTTATATTTACGTCTGAGAGGATTTTAAAAACATGATAGTTCGTTCCAACAACTTGTTTTGCGTTTGACTCCAACCTTGGACCAACTTACACTTGCTCATTCAAAGACAGAAAATCAGAAAATGCATAATTACTCTGTAACAGACCTTAACATGATTTCTACTTTGCATGAGGATTAAAATCATTATTACTGTTTCACAGTTAATTAAAAATGATTAGTTCACTGCAACATCTAAAAATGGTTTGAACTAACACACTTTGATTATCAAACATTTGTAAAATAGTAATGATAATAGAAAAGAGAGTGTTCTTTCAATTGATCAGTGCAGGACACTTAAAAAGTCTTCTGGATGGACTTGATTTGTGTTTCTGGACTCAAATCAATGAAATACAGTTCTTGTTCCAGGAAGGCCCCTCAAGGCCAGATTTGACCTGAGGCCTAGTTCACTACAGAGTCAATGTAGATTAATGCTACCTTAAGTACCATAATCTACATTGGTCTCACAACGCTTAAGCCGAACCTACTCGAACAATCTTATTCGGGGGGCGGGGGGAGGGAGCTAGCTAATCCTTGAGATGAGTCTCACCATAGACTCCAAAATATTTAGGGGAAAACCAAAACCAAACCTCAAGTCGTTTGTCTAAAAGGACACAGACAATTGAACCAAACTATATTTTGCCATGTAAATCTAACTTAAACCAAGTTAGGAATGGAAAAATAGTTTGGAATGCCCTTCTATAGGTATAAATCCCTATATGAAAATTTTTCAGCATGACCCACCCTTTAAACTGGTAACTTTAGCTGAGCTAAACCATGACAGCTTACACACCAGGTGCATATAGGTTAAGGTCTTATGTAAAATCCCACTCATAAGCCCAACTAAAACCACATAAATGCATAACACATAGAACCAGAATGGCACCCACTGGGAACCACCAGCAGCAACCTGCGCTGAAGAGACCTACAACTCCAACGTGGGCCTCCAATCTTCATCCAGTGGTCGCCTCTGTGGTTCAATCAAGGGAACCCCTCTGCATGCTGATCAATCAACACCTCCAATCGTTGTGGATTTATCGTTGTGGATTATATGACTTTTTCCAATGGATTACAGACTTTGTTTCCAAGGGGTTAAAGCATTGCTACAATGGAATTACCAACAACATTATGGAATTACCAACAACATTGTGGAATTACCTAAACTGTTGTGGGATTACCTTCTTTGACTTTTGTTTTCCTCTTGCTGGATTACATCAAGATCAAGGACATTCGGAGGCGTAAGTTCATGTAAAGAACGATACCTGTGTCTGATATTATCCATAATTTAAACAGATTCTTTCATTTTTCTGGACTGAGTACTCTCGTGCCTTGAATGATTAAATGTGGACGGAAATGTGTTTTAATTTCTGACTCACCAACAACAGTGAGCCGTTTAATTAAAAACGATTTAAAACAACATCACACATTTACATTAATTGACAGATTGATTACAATTAACACAGCTTAATTAATGAGCTTTACAATGAGAAATCATACGGCCATGATTTTCTCACTTGCAACTAAAATACAACAGACATTTATGAAAATATCTGGATGATTTACTGGCAAGATAGAAGAGTTTTAAAGATGGGAAATGAAGGAGTTTAAATGGAGAGAGATGGGTGAGGGAATGTGTCTGTTATAACCAGAACAACACGCTCCTTTGGACGCAGCTTAACCCACGGTACACTTCGCAGTTGAAGATTGACTCTTTACCTTTGCAGACGATAGTTAGGCCTCGGTGTAGAGTTGCCTTTCAATGCTTTTCAGCGTCTCCGTAAGGACAGCTGTGACCTCAGGAGTCGTGAGATCAATTCGTTCAACAGCCCGCTCACCTCCCAGGTGGACTCACATGAGCTGTGAGCCCGTCAGAGTTCCACTCAGATGTGGAAGATTCCATAATCCCCACGAGACTCGGAAGAACTTCGGATCATGTCTGGAACTTCTTGTTCTCTCCAGCAACTTTTCTGTTCGGTTCTGCTCTCCGAACTTTGGTTCATGTCTGGAACGTTGTTCTTCTTGGAACTCTTGTTCCGCTCTGGAACTAGGAAGTGTCGACCCTTTTAAAGAGGTCACTTCTGGTTCCTCTGAGAACTTCCTGATTGGTTGAAAGAACCAACAGGGGTGTGGTTTTAGTGACGTAAGAGGGTTATTACAAGTCAGAAAAACAGCAAAGATGTTTTAGGAACAAACAGAGAAATGTTTTGAAGAGCAGAGACATTTAGGAGCCAGTCTTCCTTCTATCTGTCTGATAGAGATAAACATGACATTTCGTTCCGATAAACATATTTTTGACCGTTCCTTCACTTTTGACCGACTCACTACTTGCTCATTTCAGACAGAAGATCAAAAAAATGCATAATTACTCTTGTAACAGACATTAACTTGATTTCTATTTTGAATGAGGATTAAAAATCATTAATACTGTTTCACAGTTGATTTAAAGTGAGTAGTTCACTTCAACATTTAAAATGGTTTGAACTAAACACACTTTGATTATAAAGACATTTGTAAAATAGTAATGATAATATGAAAGAGAGTGTTCTTTCAATTGATTTAGTGAAAGACACACTTAGAAAGTCTCAGGATGCTTAATTTGTGTTTCTGGACTCAAATCAATGAAATAACAGTTCCTGTTCCAGGAAGGTCCCGGTTTTGACCTGAGGCTTAGTTCACTACATTCATGTTGGAATTCATCCCCATGGACATGCCATGATTTCCAAAGGGGGGACTGTAGTGAACTAGGCCTCCGGTCAATCCTGCCTCTGAAGACCTTCATGGGACAGGAACTGTTATTTCATTGATTTGAATCCAGATATACAAATTAGCTCATCCAGAGACTTTCTAATTGTATCCTGAACTAATCAATTGAAAGGACACTCTCTTTTTCATGTTATCATTACTATTTTACAATGTCTTGATAATCAAAAGTGTGTTTAGTTCAAACCATTTTTAAATGTTGAGTGAACCACTCATTTTAAATCAACTGTGAAACAGTATTAATGATTTTTTAATCCTCATTCAAAGTAGAAATCAAGTTAAATGTCTATGTTACAAAGTAATTATGCATTTTTGAACTTCTGTCTGAAATGAGAGAGAGTGATGTCAGTCAAAAGTCGGAGACAGTCGCAAACAAGTTTATTGGAACGAACTGTCATGTTTTTAAACCTCTCGGACAGAAACAAGAAAACTGGCACCTGTAAGTCTGTCATTTCTCCAAAACATTTCTCTGTCTGTTCCTAAACATCTCCGCTGTTTTTCTGACATGTAATGACCCTCTGACATCACTAAAACCACACCCCTGTTGGTTCTTTCAACCAATCAGGACTTTCCAAAAGTGACCGGAAGCAGAACTCTTTAAGAGTTGAGAACAGAAGTTCCAAAAAAAAAAAAACCAGAAGTTCCGAAAGTTCTGAAGTGCTGGAGTTGGTGGGAGTTCTTCCGAGTCTAGTTGGGATTATGGAATGACCACATCTGAGTGGAACCGTTGACGGACTCACAGCTCATGTGAGTCCACCCGGGAGGTGAGCGTGTTGTTGAACGGAGTACCGTCACTACTTCGGACGATTCTCAGCCATCCTAAGGAGACGCTGAAAGGTAGCGTTGAAATGGAACTCCGTACCGGAGCTGACCTATCTTCTGCAAAGGTAACGAGTCGCTTCACTACCGAGTGTACCGAGGCTGAGCTGGGGTCGGATGGAGGGTGCTGTTCCTCGCCAACACACTTTCCCTCATCCATCTTTTCCCTCCATTTAAACTCCTTCATTCCCCATCTTTAAAACTCTTCTATCTTGCCAGTAATTAATCCAGATATCTTCAGAAATGTCTGTTGTTTTTATTAAGTAAAACGTACCAAGTTTTATTAATCAGAGCCGATAGCATAATCAAGTGTACAATGCTTTGATGTTAAATTTTGATTATGTTAATAAATGACCACATTCATTTTGATGGGTCAAAGAAAATTAATGTCTCATGTCACTGATTAGACCATCTCAACACAGTACCTCTGTCACATATCTGTCAAGTAGCTCGAAAAAGTGAGAACCCGTTATTAAATATTGATTGTAGTGGAGCTCCTAAGCTAACTGAAGCTAACCTAGCCCTATCTCACTACATACGCACTACATCTTGAGAGAGACCCATCCTCTCTAAGTGGATCTGCTCAGCGGCCAGACTGAAAGGTGCTGGCCTAATTCTGGGTAATTCCTGATCGCTCCTCCCATCTGGAGGAGAGCATCCTCCCTCCACGGTAGTTTCCACGGGCGCCCCGATAACAGGTGTCGTAGAACTGGGAACAATGGTGCGTTCACGCGCTTGGGAGTCACCAGGGGAGCTGTCAGTCCCTCCTCCTGAACTCGGTTCAGAAACCGTGCTATCAGAGGGAGTGAGGGAAAGTGAAGAAGCATTTTGCGCCATGGCCTGTGAGCAAACGCGTCCACCCCTAGCGGTGGTTTGTCCCGCGGGCTTTGTGAGAACCATAGTTGACATTGAGTGTTCTCTCGTGTTACAAACAGGACCACAGCCGCTCGCAAGATTTCTGCGGCGTCTGAGCCATCAGCTCTGGATGGGGGGTCCGGTCCCCGTGACGCAAACCGTCCTTGGACATCACATCCACCCCCTGTTCAGAACACAGGGGATGTACACTGCTATGATGGAGAGCAGATTTTGGTGTGCCCAACACAGCAGCTGTCTCTCAAAGTGGGACATTTGGGCTGAGCATGCACCCCCACTGCTGGTTATGTATGCAACAGTCACTTGCTGACTGTGTGAATCAAAACATGATGATTCTACAGCACAGAGGCAAAGTGTTGAATCACATTCAAAAACCGTGCGACACTCCAAAAATATTTATATGAGCTGCTGTGTGGGGTGGCCACAGCGCCCCCACAGCTTGAGAAATGTATGTGCCTCTGTGAAAGCTGACACGTGTGACGTAGGTCTGCTGACGAAAACAGCTGATACTCTGCCGGTTTCACGTGAGTTGCACTACTGCCACCTGCAGGGCCAGATTTAGGAGGATGGGGGCCCCTGGGCTGGAGTCAGGATGGGGGCCCCTGGGCTGGGGTCAATATATGGGGGCCCTATATATATATATATATATATATATATATATATATATATACATATATATATATTGTAAGTGGGTTTTTTTTTTTTTTAGAGGATGAGCAGAAAATGACCGAACAGTAAGTTTGCACAACTTACAACTTTAATAAGCCAGTTGTCACAAACTACAAACAACTCTGAACTCTTTTCTAGAAAGACTAAACCACATGTTGGGGTTTTCATATTCTATGATTTTTTTACAGCCGCCTGTTCTCAATAAAAGTAGAGGTGGGTGCAAATGAACAATTTTCATCTTCTAGACCAAGGTTTTTACAGAGAACATCTTGAAAAATATGAAGAACAAAATACAGATTTCCATTTATTAATGACACTTCTGCATTCATCTTATTTGGAGGAACTAGAACCACAAACACGACCTACATTTACTCAAACGCAAACCATGTAACCCAAATAAGAAAACAATACTCAACCCTGAAAGTTAGAAATTTTGAGCCTGTCTCATAATGCAGACATACAAAATCTTTGTTTTGTATCTGCAATCATTTAAATTTTTACTTTAATTTAGCAGATAAACTTTAAAAAAGACCAAGTTTGTTTTCAAATTATTTTACAGCCCCAAAGTTCTTTCAACATAACATTTTTAGCCCTCATGTCAAAATTTTGGACATCACTGCCCTAAGCAGTATTACCAAGCCCTTTCAGTAATGACTGAAAGGGTTATCAGACATTTAAGCCTTAGTCTGATATGAAATTTGAAAAGTTGCCCACTTTTCTGGATTTTTTTTGCTGCAAATTCCTTGACAAGATCACTGAAGTCCAGCTTTCTCACTAGATCACTCTCAATAGACATGAGAGTCAAATGGTTCAGTCTTTCCTGTCCCATTGTGGATCTGAGTCTATTTTTAACTATTTTAAGCTTGGAGAATGATCGTTCACCCCTTGCATTTGTGACAGGAAATGTCAGGTAAAGCCTGAAAGCAATATCCACATTTGGGAAGATGTCCTGCAGTTTCTTTGTAGGGATCTGCACCTGCCCTGCTCTGTGCAGATAGTTAATGACTCTCAGGTGCTACGTATTGGGTTTAATTAGAGACTCCCCTTTATATACTGTGCTCTCCTGCATCTCAGGCAGGGGAGCATTAGGTGCTTAAGCTGCATCTTCATGGTCGTCTCCTAGTGCCTTGGTATTTCATGTATTTACTACGAATGTAAGTAGTATCGCTGCACCGACAGCATTATTTGTTATTGTTGCCTTTTTGTGATTAAAACGACTTTTTTGTGACCTTGTTGGAGTCCTGCTTGCATTTGGGTCTCAACCACCCCCCGATCGTGACAGAATGCTCCCCTCATCAAAGAGACCCAACAAGCAGCTCCACTTTTTTGAGTGTTTTTCAAATAACACAGAAAGAACTGCGCATCGAGAGAAAAGAGAGTGGGACAGGAGATCGCCTCGCTCCTACCTGGCACACTCCATGACGACTTCCACGCCCTCAAGGTTTCCTGCTCCGCCACCAGTGGACTTCACTGCTGCAGCCCCTGTGGTCGCTTCCAGGCCTACCGCAGTCTCCGTAGTTTTTAAATCTCCTGCAGTTTCTGATGAGTCCACGGCCCCGGTGGGTCCCACATCTTCAGTTGTTCCTCTGTCGGCAGCTACTCCTACACCTCCAGTGACTCCTGTGCCAGTCGCTACTGCTGCTACTCCTGAGGTCACCACGTCAGCTGCTGTTGCTCCTCTACTGGTTCCTGCCTCCGCCGCTGCTGTCGCCTCTGAGGTCACCGCGTCAGCCGCTGCTGCCTCTCTTCTGGTTCCTGTTGTTGCACGCAGCCCCCAAGGTGGACCTCACTTCTCCTGCGCCGAGGGGGTCCCGGCGGATGCTTCTCACTTCTCCTGTTCCGAGGGGGTCCCGGCAGACGCTCCTCACTTCTCCCGTTCCGAGGGGGTCCCGGCGGACACTCCTCACCTCTCCTGTTCCGAGGGGGTCCCGGCAGACGCTCCTCACCTCTCCTGTTCCGAGGGGGTCCTGGCAGACGCTCCTCACTTCTTCTGTTCCGAGGGGGTTCCGGCGGACGCTCCTCACCTCTCCTGCTCCGTGGGGTTCCAGACGGACTCCGCTCCTGCTCTTAGATTGTTTGTTTTTGATGCCCTCCAACCTTTAGTTTTTCCCCTGCCACCCACCCAAGTTGGGTTGGGGTATTTTAGAACGTCAGGTGCCGTTCATTAGAGAGGGGATACTGTAGGGATCTGCACCTGCCCTGCTCTGTGCAGATAGTTAATGACTCTCAGGTGCTACGTATTGGGTTTAATTAGAGACTCCCCTTTATATACTGTGCTCTCCTGCATCTCAGGCAGGGGAGCATTAGGTGCTTAAGCTGCATCTTCACGGTCGTCTCCTAGTGCCTTGGTATTTTATGTATTTACTACGAATGTAAGTAGTATCGCTGCCCCGACAGCATTATTTGTTATTTTTGCCTTTTTGTGATTAAAACGCCTTTTTTGTGACCTTGTTGGAGTCCTGCTTGCATTTGGGTCTCAACCACCCCCCGATCGTGACATTCTTTTCCCTAATGAATTGTAAAAGCAATGGAGCAGATGTGATGCCTTTATCACAAATAAAATCTTTAAACTGGACAATTTCCTCCACAAAGTCCATCTCCACGTAAGATGAATATTTACTTCGGAGATGAGATGCTTTGTTTCTTAGCTCTGGAACAGTAACTGTTAGAGTATTTTACTTTATCTATTGATCGTTTAAACTTATACTCATTTAAACTGTTCTATATGTGAGAGTAGCACTTGCTGCAGCTTCCAAGATGGCCGCCATTCACCCCCAGCTGACGGCCATCTCCCTGATGAGCTCCTGCTCCTATTTAAGCCTGCAGTCAAGTCTACTCGACGCTGGAGCATTGAGTTCCCCCGGTACTTAATGTTTCTGGCCATTTAGTGTTTCATGGAATACAAGTCTTACCTTGTGATCTTGTTTCTGCAGTTCTTCGTCGCCTCCTGGGTCCAGTCCTGATTCCACGGGTTCCAGCTCTCAGATCTCTCGTGCCTTGCCCAAGCTCTGATCTCTCGTGCCAATCCACTCAGTCTCTGGGAGTTATCATCCTGTTCTGGAACTGCTGCACAGTGCCTCGATCTCACCATCTCCTCTGGAAACTCTGGGCTTCTCTTGGATCCACTTCTACAAGAACCGCCAACTGTAAGATAAGAAAACTAATTACAAGTTTGAACCAAACAACTTACCTGCCCCAGCTGAACTTGTTCTCTGTTTCCAGGAGTTCCAGTCCTGATGCCTGTGCAGTCAAATTATCACTGTAAATAAATAAACACTGTTATTTTTACTCTGGGGGGCAGCACGGTGGCGCAACTGGTAGAGCTGCTGCCTCTCAGTGAGCAGGTCCTTGGTTCAAACCCCGGTCCAGGGGCCTTTCTGGGTGGAGTTTGCATGTTCTCTCCGTGCATGCGTGGGTTTTCTCCGGGTACTCCGGTTTCCTCCCACAGTCCAAAAACATGCATGTTAGGCTGATTGGTAACTCTAAATTGTCCCTAGGTGTGAGTGAGAGAGTGAATGGTTGTTTGTCTCGTTTGTTTCTATGTGGCCCTGTGATGGACTTGCGACCCGTCCAGGGTGTACCCCGCCCCTCGCACAGTGATTGCTGGACATGGGCACCAGCGACCCCCGTGACCCAAAATGGAATAAGCGGGTAAAGAATATGGATGGATGGATTTTTACTCTGGGGCAGCACGGTGGCGCAACTGGTAGAGCTGCTGCCTCTCAGCGAGCACGTCCCTGGATCAAACCCCGGTCCAGGAGCCTTTCTGGGTGGAGTTTGCATGTTCTCTCCGTGCATGCGTGGGTTTTCGCCGGGTACTCCGGTTTCCTCCCACAGACCAAAAACATGCATGTTAGGCTGATTGGTAACTCTAAATTGTCCCTAGGTGTGCGAGAGAGTGAATGGTTGTTTGTCTCGTTTGTCTCTATGTGGCCCTGTGATGGACTTGCGACCCGTCCAGGGTGTACCCCGCCCCTCGCACAGTGATTGCTGGACATGGGCACCAGCGACCCCCGTGACCCAAAATGGAATAAGCGGGTAAAGAAAATGGATGGATGGATGGATTTTTACTCT
Organism: Nematolebias whitei; assembly: GCF_014905685.2. NCBI lineage: Eukaryota > Metazoa > Chordata > Actinopteri > Cyprinodontiformes > Rivulidae > Nematolebias > Nematolebias whitei. Next base: position 52,747,293 of record NC_056505.1, on the reverse strand, counting down.
GAGTCTCGTGTCGTTCCGGGTCTCGTTCTATTGGGTCACTCCTGAGACGTCACACTATAATGCTGTGAAACCTTTCTCTACTCACTTGTTGGAAACTCACAGTTCCTGTTGTGATAGAAACTGCCACGTCTTTGTTACCTGAAAACCACCAGATCTTGTGTTTCCTGTTTGCCATTCCTACTTGCCTGAATAAAAAAGGAACGCACGCTGAAACAAGTTGGACTTTGTTCTGACTTCGGTTGAATGCTGTCCCTCTTCGCAAAGATATGTTCTAGAAATCTCATTCTTGTCTCCCTGTGTTTTATTTAAGGTACAGGTAAAACCCTGTCTCTAATGGTGCCGTGAGCCGGATTTCCTCATACGTGTTTCACGGTGGGATCCGATAAGGATGCGCCGCAGTCCGTGCACGGCAAGTCTAAAAGTCCTGGGACATTCTCCGCAGGCCGGCGTTTGTAGGTCTGACTCGGACCATCAAGAGCAGATTGACGGAAATCCACCGGACACCACACGGGTTGACAGGAAGTGAGTATAAATAGTATTGTTTCATAAATTTGCTGAAAAATGGTATTGAACTAGTTCAAACTGAACCAAGACCTTCAAATTTTAAAGAAGTGAGATTTTTTAACGATACAGTTAAAGACTAAGTGTAAAGCCTAACTATAAAAAATCAAGACCTTCCCAATAAGTGAGGCAAATTCAGTCAAGACCTGAAATACAGTGAGACCAATTTGCCAAGACCTTAAGTTTAAAAGTGAGGTAAATTTAGTCAAGACCTAAAAATAATTAGTGAGACTAGTTACCAAGACCTGATTGGATTTACAAGTGAGGTTCAGCTAAAAGAAAAAAAGCCTTCTTTAGACGCGTCTCTCTGTAACTTTCTCACTGTTCCTATCTTCTCTTATTCTCTTTTGTGAGTAAATGTGTGAATGCATGAATAACTGAGAGGAGTTACAAATAATATCACACTACCCTGAAACCTTGCGGTGATAACGTACGGTCTGTGTGATTTATTTTTAAACCTCTATTAGGAACTTAGGTGAAGCAGTTCGCTGGATCTAAAATCCTTTGCTGCCCTCGGGATTAGAACGCTAAGTGGGGAACCGGAACACTCACAGGAGAGTTCTAGAAGCCTGTTCCACCAGGGCGCACTGAAGAGTCCTTGAGACATTTTCAGTCGAAGCTGCTCACACAAATCTATTAATAAAACACAACGCTGAACTATACCTATCGATCATGGGAAATAAATAAAAATGAAAAGCTTAACGAAAAGTGACAGTATATAAATATACTGATAAATAAAATAAATATAATAATAACAATAATAATAAATAAGTAATGAGCCAAATGACACTTGCTTGTCTTTGACTAACTATTTTTGAAAGCACAACAGGAACAGCTTTTATTTTGTTCCTGAGTGTGTGGAAAAGCTGCGGTGCCACTTTAAGGGAATGAGAAGCTTTTGGAATGCTCATCGCCCACTGCTGTGAGCTGAGACTGGTATTTTGAGCCTGAAGGGAAACACACCCAGACTGGTTAAGTATGTTAGGCAGTTGTTACATTTAATCACACTGCCTCAACCCTTATCAGAGTCAGAGTCAGAGTTTCTTTATTGTCATTCGCACCTCATGTGGTACATGTGGTGGAGCGAAATTATGTACGCAGGGTCCCAGTTACATCCAACAATAAAATGTATAAGAAAAACAGTAATGACATCCATCTAAGATATGAACTAAGAAAAACATCAACTAAATATACACTAAGCACTCATAACATAAAACATTGAACATCAGCACAAACATGAACATGAGTCTGTGAGCAGATGTGCACGCATGAACACATCAACATTGAAACAGATCAGCAGCAACATGAAACAGATCAGCAGCAACATGATATGGTTTTTCACAGTGATTATTCTAGTTAGAGATTCATGAGTCTAACAGCCTCAGGGTAGAAGCTGTTCCTCAGTCTAGTGGTTCTACACTAGAGTTATGGAGTTATGGAGTTGTAGTAAGTGGATAAGGAAGTGGTATTGTTGGTATTGGCTAGAAAGTGGAAGGAGTTGGCATTAGTATGTCAGAGTGTGCAGTTTTTGAGTAGATAAAATAAACGGGAAAAGAAAAGCGGGGTTCCGCCTCCAAATGAGAAAGACAGAAAGAGGCCATCAGCGCCCGCAGTGGTGGGGCTGTATCCGTGCCTGGACATAGACGAAGGTCAGTTGAAAGTCACATGTTTGCAGCAGGTGGAGGTTTATCAGAAAAAGGGTGAAGAGAAAGAGTTTATGGATGATATGAGTCAGAGGATGGCAAGGGAACGTAAAGAGCAGGAAGAGTGGGTCAGATATATGAGACAGGCACATGTAGGACGTTGGTTGGATCAGCTTAATACATTCAAACTCCATGAGAACATGCACACACACACGCACACACATACACACAATCAAGCTGTGCTGAGGTATGCAGACTTACACAGAACAGGGAAAGAGATTATCAGATTTTGGCATAAGTTGGCAACATTACAATTAAGTGTCCTCGCCTAATTCTAAGGGAAATTGTGGATGTGTTTACAATGGAAGATTTTATGATGTTACGTAGAGTATAGGGAATTTTTGCTTGAATTTTGGTTTCAGTGTTAAATAAGAGTTTTCACTTTTTATGTAAATGAGTGTTTTTAAAATTAGCTGTGCAAACCAGGATGCAGGATGGCTCGGTTGGAGGTGGATGCTGGCAGATATTCTGAAATAGAACTTTCCAACAGATATTATTTGCATTTTATTATTATTTTTTTTTTATTGGTCCTTTTTTCTCCTTTCAGAAGGTTAATCATAGAGGGTTTTTGGATCAGGACAGTGACTCTGGCAATGGCGCACATAAACACACACACACACACACACACACACACAGGTAGTTTGCATTTAGATGTCATGATGTGCCCAGAGCAGACTCAAACAGCATCGCAGTGTTGCATCATGAACCTCTGGTTTTGATCACCAAATAAAATATCACATGTGTACAGGTTGACACAAAAACTACATCTGCTACCAAATGTGACTTATGAGAACACCTGACTGTGGCAACAGTAAAAGAACTGATGATGTGAACCCTGTGACTGAAAGGCATCCTGTTCAGCTAAGCAACAAGCTGATGGATCAAACTGAGCTATGTGAAACTTTGTCCAGATGAGGATCTGGACTAAACCTCAACAGCTGTTTGAACTGTGGTGCTGCACACAGATGAACTCTTGAACATACAGTATATCCAGACGGAAGGAGACTAACAGCAAAGTAACAGCGGTGGTCAAGCTGTCAAAAGTCACTAACAAAAACTGCAGCCTGCGTAAAGTGTCAGCTCCGCATGTGGTTTGTGATGGTGAGACAATAACCAGTTTTTCATGATCAGTACTGCATTGGCTGTGACATGAATAAAACCCTCACATAGACCCATTCTTCAGACATATATATATATAAAACAGCATGACACATAGATAACAGATCAGACTGACATGAGGATTTTTAATAATACTGATATGGGTTGCTGGATAAACTGCCTTTTCCAATTGCGCATAGATGAAAAAGTATTTGGAACATGGAAATTTGGATACCTCATATAAAAAAGAATAATGCTGGCCCCCAGAGAAAAAATATTTACTTTTTCATTCATTTAACTTTTGTTTTTACAGGTTAGTCTCATTGAGTCACGAGGACTCATTTACAAGAGAGACCTGTACCAGAAACCTGACTTGGATTGAGTTTGCTAAATGTTTCTTAAATTAAATATCTGTCTGCTTTCACCTATGAGTGAGATCATTTCAGCAGGTCTGGTTTGCCACAAGGGATGAAGTTTATTTAGTTATTAATTGTTTCAGCTGCAAATGATATTGGAGCTATGCTAAGTCATTTAGCTTTATGGTTTTATAGTCTAGGTTGAATATGCTGGTTTTCATAGTCTTACAACTACACCATTTATTAGAGTTCTAGTTTGAATCATTCTGAAACTATACAGTAAGACTGACAAGGTTTTTAGGGTTGATATGTGAGTTGATAAATTGTAGCAAAACAACAGATGTTTTAAAGGGGGAGGTCTGAAAATTGTTCTTAAAACAGTTCATACAATGATTAGATCATTAGTTATACAAAAATAATATCTTAGGTTTTTACATTCGTCACACAGTAAACAGAAACACACTCCAGTGGCCTATGTTGTTGAGTCTGTCTGAGAAAGGGTTCAAGGTGAGCACGAGATGCAGGTTGCCAGGCACTGTTGTGTTTCTGGGACATTTGTTGTCAGCATGTAGGATCAGGGATGTCACAGTACACAGGACAACGATCTTACATCACC
>NC_056505.1:52725774-52742859 GCF_014905685.2 Nematolebias whitei | reverse complement strand
GAAACAGGAGACTCAGGAGAACACATAAGACCCAAACGAATACGACGCGACGAAGAACAAGACAGAACAGACAGCTTTTATACCAGGACAAAACGAGACGTGATTACAAACAGCTGTGACGAGACAAGGGTGACACCAATTAAACTGAAGAGAACACACATGGGAAACACAGACACAAACAGAACCAGTAAATGGTACCATCCTTACAGGAAAAGGATCAAACTTGCTGATTAACTCCAGTATTCCCAGATAATTCCCATTATCAGTTCGGCCAAATATGTCACTGGCTCCTCTAAGAGCCAGTCCCCTCTCTGCTAAAAACTTGACAACAGACACAACTCTTCTCAACACTTCAGTCCAATATGAACACTCAGATTCAAATTGTTTCTGCAGTTCTGTGTCTATCCTCCCGCTGGCTGCTGCAAGTGAAACATACTGGGTTGGGCCGGATTTTAGCAGGGGCTTACCGGGGCTGCAGCCCGGGGCCCCGAAGGATGTTTTATGTTTTTGTGAATGGATAGTGTCAGAATTTAATCAATGACTATGATGATTTTGACAGCACCAATGAAAAATGTTCCAATTTGTTCTGGCAAACGTCCATCTTGAATGCTTGCTTGTTATTGGTCCACTTTTGACGCATCTTACGCATTGGGGAGGAGCGTCAGGGAATATTATTTTACAATGGCGGACAACAGAAAATATGGCAGCGGAGCGCAGAAAAGAAGGAAGAGAAAAGAAAAAGAGCATCGCGACAAAGAGGCGACAAACAAAATGCCTAAACTGACGGCTTTTTTAAACCTGTTAGCGGAGATGGAGCAGAAACATCATTACCCCCCGCTCCTCAAACCCTTAGCTTTGCTAACACCGGCACTACGATCCCGCCAGAACCTTTAACCGTGACTGAGTCGGTGGCTGGACTGGCGTCTGTGGAGTCAGTCGGTGGAAGCGGGATCTTCTTTGGCGGATGGAAAGACGACTGTGGATCCGTACAGTACCGATCCTACGCACTGGGGTGAAATTGATGAGTCCGTGCGGGCTTACTGGGCTGAGCGAGGACCGGAGAGCTGTCAACATATGAATGTTAGCTTTCAAGCATCGGAACGGGTGTACAAGCATCAAAAGCGTCACTTCTCCAAATCTCACTTTAAACGCAAGATGTTAAATGGTGAGTACATCGAAAGACCGTGCCTGCTCTACTCTCCATCCACCGGAGTTGCGTTTTGTTTTGCATGCCACATTTTCAGCAATGCTAATACTCAGTCAAGCTTTGAAACTGGTTTCAGTGACTGGAAGCACGCAACTGTACGCATGAAAGAGCACGAAAACAGCGAACATCATAGAAAAACAATGCTGACATATGTTTCCAGCAGGGGATTCACGCTACAGTACAGCTCAAAACCCCCATTCGGAGGAACTTTAGAGCCGTTTTCTGTCATCTCTAGAACAGATTTCGTCCCCCCTCGCAGAAGCTTAGGAAATTCTGATTAAAAATGTAATGTCCAGGGTCCCAGAAGGAGAGGAAAACACAGGGTTCTACTCTCGTCACTTCATGGTCCCAAACGGACTGGAAGGATGAGATTAATCTTAGATTTGTCAATTTTGAACTGTGAGACAACATTTCCATTTAAAATGCGTCGAGCCACTCTGCAGCCGCCACTCAGAGCAGGGAGGAGAATTCTGCTTTATCTGGACATCTGTTACTACTGACCCGTTTTTACAGACAGGTGGGCGGTTCATCCATCTATCTGGAGCGCGCGCTCGTTGCACTCCTCGTAACGTCCCAGAAGCGGGCACGCGTTTATGCTGCGTCACGTTATCTACGGACGCCAATCACCACCGTCATGTGTGCCTCACTCAGGCTGCGGGCTCACATCCGTGGTGTACGCTGAAGGAAAAATGCGCGCCCCCCCCCCGAACATGCAGAAACGCTAAGGCTGCTGCGGGTGCGCGGCGTTCTATGCTGTGCACAGGCTGTGGGCTCACATCCATGATGATGTGAGCTGGTGCGCGCTTAGGGAGAAAAAACGCGCGCCCCCAAGCAAGCATCTTTGAATGATGTTGGTGTTTCATTTCAAAGCTTATGTCGTGAACACATTCATTCTGGCTGCTGTGTCACGCGAGCCTGTGCATTTCATCAAGCTGCGGTGATGTTTTAAAAAACCCTGTTTCAGGACACCAGCTCGTTTTGTGTGTGAGAAGAAGCCGCTGTGAGATCATTGGACTGACAGACCAGCTGAAAAACAAACACTTTAATCTTTGAATGATGTTCGTGTTTCATTTCAAAGCTCGTGTCGTGAACACATTAATTCTGGCTGCCGTGTGTCATTTCATAAATCTCTTCCCCCGTGAGCCCTGCAGTTTGTTATCCTAGGACGACACCTGTTAGTGGTCTCTGGGAAACGCTGAAACCACTAGTTGCCGGGATGAGAAGTGTTGTTCTCTGACGGGAGGGGCTGGCAGCAGAAAAGACGCAGCTGCAGCTGTGGCGTGGGGGTGCGGGAGGAGGCGTGTGCACAGTCTCCGACACCTCATCCGACTTTTCCAGCATGGCCTTGAAATTGGTCCCGAACAGAACGTCGTCGTGATGGGGCTCTCCGACAAAAAAGCCTTCTGCAGCTCCTCCGACAGGGAGGGGAAGTGACAAGTTGGGTGGACTTCTGCACCATTATCATCTAGGCTGAAATGCGAGACAAGGCAGACAGCAGACGAGGCGCACAGGTTGAGGGTGACGTCAGACACTTGCAGAGGGAGCTCCTCGTCTCCTGAGGCAGGTCTGTCCCTCCGGCCTCTGAGAAGCTGTACGTCAGCGGCGCTTTGGCCGCCTTGGACGCATGCCTGTGAGCTCAGTTGGAGAGCGACGTCACCGTCTGGTTACGCCTCCCCGGAGGCGCAGGACGCTGGTCCAACCTGGACATCTTTGCTCCGAAAAGGCCTCTGTCAAGGCTCGGCTCCAGGGGGCACTGAGCGAATTCCCGCTTGGTGAAACCCCTCCACTCTGGTGATGGGCGCGGATGTGGGAACCGGCGCCCTATTCTACCAGGACCGGCTGCAGCCTTGTCCCAGTAGGACGTCACCGCTGGGAAAACGAGACCAGATGGGATCAGGACGGCGAGCTAGAGTGGAGCCCAGAAACCCTCCCACTAGATCATCCGATCTGGGCGGGGGAAGGAGAGGGATGGAAAAAAGTTCCTTCATGTCAGCCGCCTCCTGGATTTTTCCTGGCAGCTCCAGAGGAGGGCACCGGCAGCTGGGAGCGGTGTGGTCGCCGATGCGAAACAAGGTGGGGGGGGGGGGGGGGTGAGCATTCGCTCAGCCCCCCTCTACTGACACTACGCTCTCCAGGAGGGAATGAGCAGCGGGGGGCTGCTGCTGACGTCGCCTGTCCCGGAGGAACCATCCAATTTGCTCCGAGGGTCGGCGATAAGAGGAAAATTGCAAGATGGCATTGTCCAGCGTGTAGCGACCTGCCACTGAGAATACTCCTCGGTGCTTACCTTGAAACAAAACTGCTCGTCTGCTTCTCCCCGGGGAGGAAAACTCACTAGGACAGCAGGAGGTTGGCGTGGCGGGGCCACAGGCAGTCTTAACAAAGGTTGGTCAAGCTGGACAACTTCCCTTCTTCGTTCTTCTAACAGTGCTATTAGCTTGCTGAAGAAAAATGGGAGCCGATTACCCGCTCTTAACGTAATTTATACGGACCGGGTGGGGCCCACACAGCAGGTGGACGTGGACTAAATTTTTCAGTGTAATGCTTTGCATGACGGGATAAAACCCACTAAGCAACAGCCTTAAAGGGTGAAGCCTATACGAAATAGAATTGTGTACACACGTTCGGACACTCCCATAGACTTCTTGCAAGAATGAAATGCAGAAGTCACGTGGGTCATGCAGCGGCTCTGGTTCCAAATCGTTCCAAGCAGCAACAGTTCCAGCATTGAACGTAGTTCATTCTCCGTGTTTCTGAAGTGTTTTCTGCGGTAAGTTGATGAAAATACAAAACTTTTTTTGCCATTGTGAAGCGTTACCTGACTGTTCTGTACCACAATTTATCAACATTAATACTTGATGTCGCCAGTTTTAGTTCATTAAACATGTTAACTCGCTAGTTGTGTATTAGCTGTTATTATTAGCTGTTTTTCTGCGAGACTGACGTGATTAATTTAATTCAAGTTATAGGTCCTTTGTCAAAGACTGCAGCATAAACGGGGACATTATCATTAAAGAAAAACATGATCGTGGAGATGAGCCATTTTTAAAATGTTTTCCAGGTAAACCACAGGAGAATAACTAGTGAACTGCTGAAGAATGTTGCAGTCAAAGTATCACAAAGGTAACAAGATCTCATTTTATGTCTTCTCTTAAACAATAATAGCTGAATAAAAATGAAATGAAATATATTATTAGTTTAGTGTATGGTAATCATGGGTCAAGTTGAGATGAGAATCTCTTCAAGACAGAAAAATAAATAAGTCTTAAAAATGTTGAGTCTGGTCCTCTGGATGTTCAAAAAACAAAAATATGTAGAAACGTTTCGTCTTTCATCTGAAAAACTTCCTCAGTCTGAGGTGCTGTATTCAGCGCAGTCTCTTAAATAGCACCTTCTCAGAGTGGATCAACCCGTTTTGCTGCTAACAACCAAAACCAGCTGATCACATGCTCAAGAAGGACCATCAGCCTAACAATGGATCATTAGCACCTGATGGCTGTTTACTGTTCACAGAGGGCTGAGTGATACTAGCAATCACAGCATTGTAAGAGGGGGACAGTTGAACCCGGAGGCCTCCACCCCTGTTTAATGATGGACGGTTTCTTTTCACAAAGATGGCCTCCTTTACTCCTCTCTCAAACCATCGTTCCTCTCTATCCAGGATGTGAACATCTTCATCTCTGAAAGAGTGACCGCTGACCTGGAGATGAGTGTCAAGTCAAGTAAACTTTATTTATAGAGCACATTTAAAACAGAACCTGTTATCAAAGTGCTTAACAACAACAATCAATCAATGAGAGTAAAATTAAAGAGAAATATGTATATATATATATAATACACTAATAATAATATCTGCAGAATTAATAAAAAGTATTTAAAACATAGGGTCACAGATTAAAATAAACACTAGATCAATTTACACTGTATGAAATGCCTGAGAGAACAGATGTGTTTTTAGCAGGGATTTGAAGTGAGGAAGGGAGGTGGCCTGCCTGATGTTGGGGGGCAGGTTGTCCCAGAGTTTGGGGCCCATGACTGAAAAAGCCCTATCTCCTCTGAGCTTCAGTCTTGTTTTTGGAACAGCCAAAAGCAGCTGATCGGATGATCTCAAGGCCCGAGAGGGAACGTAAGGTTCCAGTATCTCAGAGAGGTGAAGAGGTGCAAGGCCATTTAAGCATTTGAAGGTCAACAGAAGAATTTTAAAGACTATCCTCGTACGAACAGGGAGCCAGTGAAGGGAGGACAGAACTGGAGTAATATGTTCAGAACTAGGAGTTTCGGTTAAAAGTCGAGCAGCAGCATTCTGGACGAGCTGAAGACGTGAGATGAGGCCTGGCTGATCCCAGCATACAGTGCGTTGCAATAGTCCAATCGGGTCGTGACAAAGGCGTGGACTAGTTTCTCAAGGTCGGGTCTGGACAACACTGGCTTGAGCTTAGCTACCTGTCTGAGTTGGAAGAAGATTTTCTGCAAAACAGAGTTAATTTGTTTGTCAAACTTGAAGTCAGAGTCTAAAACCATGCTGAGATTTTTACCAGACTGCTTCAGATATGGCTGAAGAGAGTCCAGGTTGACAGGATCAGTGGTGGCAGTTGAGCTAGGGCTAAAGACAATGACTTCAGTCTTGTCATTGTTAAAACTTAAGAAATTTGAAGCCATCCTGGCCTTAATGTTGTCCAGACATTTTAACAGAGGGTGAATGGAGCAAACACTTGCTGGTTTCACAGGCAGGTAGATCTGGTGGTCATCAGCATAGCAATGGAATGAAAGACCATGTTTCCTCAGGATGGACCCCAGTGGGAGCAAATAAAGTGAGAACAGAAGGGTTCCAAAAATTGAACCCTGTGGGACCCCGCAAGAAAAAGATAATAAGGTGGATACATTATTATCAACCTTGACACAGAAGCTCCTGCCACTCAGGTATGAGCAGAACCATTTTAATGCAGCACCTGTGATCCCAACCCACTGTTCCAGCCGTGATATAAGGATAATGTGGTCAACAGTATCAAAAGCAGCAGAAAGGTCCAGGAGCACAAGTACCACAAATTGACCAGAATCGTTTGATATAATATCGTTACAAACGATATGTAGAGTGTAGACCGCAGAGTCCTGGCCTGATGGTGTTGATATTCTGTGCTGGTCCATCCTTTTGGCCAGTGGCTGTTTAGTTTCCCCGATGTAAGACTGATCACAGCCCTCTAATTTTATTGTTGTCTTTAACTGGGACCCTGTGTACATAATTTCATCCCACCACATGTTCAACATGTGGTGCGTATTCAGTATTTATTCAACGTTTTTTTTTTTTTTACTTAAAAAATAAAGTAAAAGCAAGTCCTTATTGGCACGAATAAAGTGATGTGGAACATGTTGCATCTGTTCTTACCAAGCACAGAAGGCTGCAGCATTGTGCTGCTCTGTGAGGTGCAGCTGGGTGTCCGGTGTAGACTCCACTGATGTAGCAGGGGCAGAATATTTGAGGTGAGCAGGTACAAAGGACCAATGGAAAAGACCTCAAACATGGGGCAAGCCGGAAATATTCGACCCGTGCCGTGACAGTGGAAAAGGGGCATAACTATCTCTCAGATCGGAGGCAATTTGTTCAACATAATGGTACTTCCTCCAGTTATTTAACAGTCAACAATGGTGTACCACAAGGCTCAGTCTTAGGCAGTGGTGGAGAAAGTACTCAAACACTGTACTTAAGTAAAAGTACAAATAAACAGACAAAAATGTACTCTAGTAAAAGTAGAAAGTACCATATTAACATTTTTACTTAAGTAAAAGTAAATAAGTACTTGCTTTAAAAATACTTAAAGTATTAAAAGTAAAAGTACTTTCTGAATGTATTACATAATGCAATGGTCTGCATATCATTAAGTGTACCTACTGTATGTATATTTTCTGTAATACATTAATAGTGTTGTTCCATTTTAATGAACAATGCAGCAGATAATACATGTTTTTATTGTGTTTACTCTGTGACACAGTTCACACTTGGACTTGTGATTCTGTGCGTCAGAACTTCATGGATGACCTGCAGCGTTAAATGTCATTAATCAAAACAAGAAAGAGGAATGATTATACCTTTGAAAGTTTTTATTTAACACAAAGTAAAACCAATTTGTCATTTTCACTGCAGTAAACACATTTAAGTAAAAGTTGTCTGCCTGAACAAAAGGAGCATTAGACACAAGTGACAAAGGAACAGGCTCTGATCATTTCAACACTAGTTAAAATACTGTGTATTCAACCTTGTAATGGGTCAATATTGAACAATATTTTAACTTCCTGACACCATTTTTAAAACTTGGACCAGAGTGTCGAGACATTTGGGGACATCTCTTGTCTCCTAACATCCATGAACTGACACATTTTAATATTGCAGCAAGAATTTCTTGTTCAAGTTCAGAAGAAGTTGTTTTCAAATATTTTTGAGTCCAATGTGGCTCTTTTGGGAGAGAATCTGTCCTGTTGTACTGAACAGTCTTTCAATAATCTTTCAATAATCTTTCAATAAGGCCATGGGTGGAGCGTATCTTCTGGGTGACTCTCTTGTGGTGGAATACATTTTGGGTGTGTTAGTGGTGCTGTAGGTGCACCCAGCTCAGTGACATATATATATATATATATACTAGAATATATGTCACTGGCCCAGCTCTTCTTGAAGGCGGGCCTAACGTTACCTGCCCACTTTGCAGTGATTCAATGGACCAGCTCCCCTCTCGTCATCGGTTACTTTCAAAGTAACAAACAAATCAAAAAGCCGCAACATGAATGTAACTTGTAATGCAACACATTATAGAAATGTAGTGCAGTAGAAAGTACAGATACTTGATGTAAAATGTAGTGGAGTAAAAGTATAAAGTACCCACATTTAACTCTACGTAAGTAAAGTACAGATACATGAAAAATGTACTTAAGTACAGTAACGAAGTATTTGTACTTAGTTACATCCCACCACTGGTCTTAGGACCCACCCTCTTTACAATCTACATAGGTAATGTAGGTAAAAACATCCCTAATGCATCCATACATTTCTATGCTGATGACACAGTTGTTTATTGTTGAGCTAAAACAGTTGCTAAGGCTTTCCAGCTTTTGAAATCTGCATTCAACATCATCCAGACTGATTTGTTCCGCCTCAAACTTGTCCTAAATGCCGACAAAACCAAAGGGATGCTTTTTTCAAACAGGAAGTTGGTCCCAGCAGTTCTTCCTCCGATTTTATCCTCAAATGGTGTCCCCATTGAGTTTGTTGATTCCTATAAATATTTGGGTATCTTGGTCGACTCACATCTCTCTTTTAAGCTCCATGTGGAAAACTTGGTAAAGAAACTGAAAATTAAACTGGGTTTCTTTTTCAGAAACAAATCCTGTCTAACCCTGAATGTTAGGAAACGCCTTGTATCTGTGACTTTCCTTCCCTCAATTGATTACAGTGACATTATTTACATGAACGCTCCTACAAGAACCCTGCAGATGTTGGATGCTGCAGATGTTGGATGCTGTCTATCATGGTGCACTAAGATTCATAACTGGCTGTGATTATCGTACCCACCACTGCACCCAGTATTCACTGGTTAACTGGTCACCATTAACTTCACGCAGACTCTCTCACTGGTACATTTTCATCTTTAAATCACTTCTTGGTCTGCTACCTTCATACATCTCCTCCTACATGTCTCTGCGTGAGTGCAGCTACAGCGTGCGCTCTCAGGACATCATTACCTGCAGTGTTCCCTGAATGAGGACTGAACTAGACAAAAGGGCCTTCTCCTACTCCACTCCTGTTTCCTGGAATATTTTACAAAAAGATTTGAAGCTCTCGACCTTTGACCTCTCTAAGTGTCTTTAAGAATCTGTTGGACTCCTGGCAGGGTCCAATGCAGACATGTTCCTGTTTTTAGTTTTCTACATTCGCCTTAGAATCTAGCTGGTTTTGTTACTCTTTTTTCTATCTTATTTGTATAAAAAAATCTGTATGCCTTTTTGTGGCTGTCCATTGTTGTCATCATTCTTTGTTAAAATCAGGTCTCTCTTGTAAATGAGTCCTTGAGGCTCAATGGGATTAACCTGTAGAAATAAAGGTTGAATGAAAAAACACACTAATATACTAATAACATTAGCTTCAGAGCTAATATATACTTACATTAGGATTCAAAGTGTTTAGTGTCATGTGCACGTGTGGAAACATGTTTCCCTGAGTATGCTTTACTTATATATAAGCCATTCTGTGCAGTCTTGAGGTAACGTTTCTGCTCAACTGAACATTAGAGCTTTATCGGTCAGCCACCATAGGTTAAGACCCGTCGTCTGACATCGCTTTGCCTTGTTTAATAAAAACTCATTATTTGCCTTTATTCACGAAAACGGAACACTTCCACAGATATGACATACGTAAAGAGCGGCTAAGAAAAAACATGTGAATGATCTGCCGCATTTCCGGTCCGCCATCACAAGGAGGTGGCCGACGTCTGCCTACGTTTTTTTTTTTTTTTTGCAGAAGTGTTGAGCCATTCAAATATCCGATTGGTTATAATATGTGTCCGTTAAATTCGTAAAGGATACACAGCCAATAGACGTTCGAGTTGTTGGCTAAGAGGCGGGGTCAACTCGCTATAAATGAAACGTTGTGCTCGCGGAGCAGCCATTTCCAGAGAAACCGCTGTTTTAGTGGACGTGTTGCAGATTTTATAGTCAAAATGAGAGAAATCGTGCATCTCCAGGCCGGTCAGTGCGGAAACCAGATTGGTGCCAAGGTGAGTCAAATTAGAGACGTTTTGGATTCGCAGTCGTACCGTTTTTAACAGTAAAAATCGACGTTTTTCTCTTTGAACGCCGGTTCTTTGTGCTCTGTCGTGTCGCACCAGCCACACCCAGGGAACTGCATCGAGTCGGGCTTAACGCCAAAATGACCGTCAGTCATTTCTGGAGCAGATTAACAGTCAAATATATCATATCAGGAGCATTTTATCGTTTACTAAAAACCACATTATCCACACTGCAAAACAATTTAGTTAACTAAATGGTTGATTAATATGTAGTTATTTAACAATCTAAAGTAATCCGTGAAATATACAAATTGTTCGTATCGGTTGTAATTAATCCAAATCCAAGATTATGTCGAAGACGTCATTGTTCGGTTTTTCGTTGGGCGTGGAAAAAGTAATCGTGAACGTTACTTGTTGGATTAAAGCGGATTATTTTGAGAAGGCGACTAAACGCGAGTAAAGCGTTTCTCTCCATGTTTGAACGTTTCCTGGGTTTTTATCTTGAATTAATTCACGGCGCTGGTCCTGAGGCCTGGTGGCGCCGCCCGGTTCTGCCTGGAGACGTTGGACGGGTGATGACGTAAGAGGAAGTTTGAAATTCAGAACTTTCAGCCAATGGGGAGCGAGGCCGCGCGCGCTTCTGCTGCAAAGCGGCGGGAACGTCGGCCATTTCACATTTGAACCGTGGAACATGTCCATCAGTTGTTTTCATGAACTCTGTCCCCTCTTAGTTTTGGGAGGTGATCAGTGATGAGCATGGCATCGACCCAACCGGTACCTACCATGGAGACAGTGACCTGCAGCTGGACAGGATCAACGTTTACTACAATGAAGCCTCAGGTTTGTTCAAGTGTTCAGGCGGTGGTAGTAATAATTATTGTACTGCATTATAATATAATCTAAAATATTTGGCTCTTGTTTTCTGTGTAGGTGGCAAATATGTTCCCCGTGCTGTGCTGGTGGATCTGGAGCCAGGCACCATGGACTCCGTGAGGTCTGGACCTTTTGGACAAGTCTTCAGACCAGACAACTTTGTTTTCGGTGGGTTATTAAAAGTGCAAGAAAACTGAAACGCGCTGCCAAAAAGTCTCATTTAAACCTGGTTAATTTTCAGGTCAGAGTGGTGCTGGCAACAACTGGGCCAAAGGCCACTACACGGAGGGTGCAGAGCTGGTGGACTCTGTCCTGGATGTGGTGAGGAAGGAGGCGGAGAGCTGCGACTGCCTGCAGGGCTTCCAGCTCACACATTCCCTTGGCGGTGGTACGGGCTCCGGCATGGGCACCCTGCTGATCAGCAAGATTCGTGAAGAGTATCCTGATCGCATTATGAACACCTTTAGCGTCGTGCCTTCTCCTAAAGTGTCCGACACCGTAGTTGAGCCCTACAATGCAACGCTCTCCGTCCATCAGCTCGTGGAAAACACTGATGAGACCTACTGCATTGACAATGAGGCCCTCTACGACATCTGCTTCCGCACACTTAAACTCACAACGCCGTCCTACGGTGATCTCAACCACCTGGTCTCTGCAACAATGAGCGGCGTCACGACGTGCCTCAGGTTCCCCGGACAGCTAAACGCTGATCTGCGCAAGCTAGCTGTCAACATGGTACCATTCCCCCGTCTGCACTTCTTCATGCCGGGCTTTGCCCCCCTCACCAGCAGAGGCAGTCAGCAGTACCGGTCACTGACGGTGCCAGAGCTGACTCAGCAGATGTTTGACGCAAAGAACATGATGGCTGCCTGCGATCCACGTCATGGCCGCTACCTAACTGTGGCCGCCATTTTCCGTGGCCGCATGTCCATGAAGGAGGTCGACGAGCAGATGCTGAACGTGCAGAACAAAAACAGCAGCTACTTCGTGGAATGGATCCCAAACAACGTGAAGACGGCAGTCTGTGACATTCCTCCCCGAGGCCTCAAGATGGCCGCCACCTTCATTGGCAACAGCACGGCCATTCAGGAGCTGTTCAAGCGCATCTCTGAGCAGTTCACAGCCATGTTCAGGCGCAAGGCTTTCCTCCACTGGTACACCGGAGAGGGTATGGATGAGATGGAGTTCACGGAGGCCGAGAGCAACATGAACGACCTGGTGTCCGAGTACCAGCAGTACCAGGAGGCCACCGCTGAGGAGGAGGGAGAGTTTGAAGAGGAGGGCGAGGAGGAGCTGGCCTAAACGTTTCCGTTCACACGGAACCTTTTCTCGTTGAGGCGTTAACTTATGTAGGTTTCAATGTTGAATAAAGTTGTAAAGCATCACTTTGTCTGCTTTTATTCTACACCGACATGTTGCTCCACATAAAGTGGTTCTGACGTGCAGCTGTTTTTGTTTCCTTCATGGTGCTGCTTGCACCTGTAGCCAGCAGGGGGCGCTGTTCTCCACAGCACGAGACCTTCCAGTAACCAGACTGGACCGTTTCTGTCCTGCTCCAGTCCAGTAAAGAAACAACTGACCAGACCTGCCATGTAACAAAGTTTTGTATTAGTCCTGCACAGTATGTGATCAAACTTTATTGATTATTGGCTCTCACCAGAGCAACCGTCTGCGTTTAGTGGATCAAAAATATGATGCTGGGGTGTCTGGTTTAAAGAACTGAACGGTACATTTGGTAGAGCCAACTCGAGTCACCAGTTCAAATCCTGACGGGGGCCTTTCTGGGAGGAGTTGGTAGTTCGCTGCGTGGGGGTTCTCCAGGCACGCCAGTTTCCTCCCACAGACCAAAAACATGCGTTAGACTGACTGGGTAAATTGTCACCAGGTGAGAGTGTTTCTGTCTCTGGACTGGAGACCTGTCCAGGATGTCCCTGTGATGGACTGGAGACCTGTCCAGGATGTCCCTGTGATGGACTGGAGACCTGTCCAGGATGTCCCTTGCCTCTTGCACAGTGATTGCTAGATATGAGCACCGGTGACCCCTGCGACCCGAAAAGTTATGGGTAAAGATGGATGGATACAAACTGAGCCTGCCTCCAATTTTCTTATGATCTAGGTGGAGATCCCTGTAGTTGAACAAGTCACTAACATTTCAAGTCGAGCCCATGAATTAATTTCAGCAAACACAAAAACAGAATTCTGTTTTCCACATCTCGAGCTAGTTCTGGTGGCAGTAGCTGAGAGACATCCTTCCAGTCTGTGCATTTCTCTAAACAACTTGGGGCCTTTACTCAGTCCTGCCGTAGCAGAAACCTAAACTTACCCATCCTCCTCGATGTTTCAGGACAGATGACCCTGTCCACGCAGACGCCCACACACTCCCTGAGCTGAGGCAGGACTGCCACCATGCTTCTCTCGTTACAGTGCAGAGCCATGTGGCCAGCCGGCACGTAGGCCGACAGCACGGCGCTGTAGGACAAGTCTCTTCGTCACCTTCTGGGGACCGGGGGAAAGAAGTGCTCGTCCAGGATGCCAGTGAGCGTGCTGCATGCCAAGTTCTCCATCACATCCTGGAAGATCTGAGGCCAGCGCTTGAAGAAGATGGAGCAACCAGGGCCACATTAACACTTCACTGTACCCTGGGCAACAATCTTCAAGGGCCCCATCATCACGACCCCAGAATCACCATAATCTGGCAAAATACAGAATAAATGACCAGAATATACAGTAAATATACTTAAAATTCTAACTATCAAGTGTATTTTCATATATCAAACTCCAAATGCTCATTGACACGAATCATCAAGACTGAATTAAGTTGAACACACTTTGAACACCACATGACACATGTGTACTTGTTTAGTAACGTGGGCCACTGGTGTCAGAGCATTTATAATGTGTGTGTGTGTGTGTGTGTGTGTGTGTGGGGACACACTGATGGGGGGTCTGGGTCCTCCCCCAGAAATGTTGAATAAAGTAGATGTCATTTCCTGCATCCTGGTGTATTTTAACGGTTGTTTAACATCTAGTTTTACCTCCACAAGTAAACACTTGGAACTCCTCAGGATTCCCCTGGAGGAGCTGGTCCAAGTGAGAGGGAAGTCTGGGCCTCCCCACTTAGGCTGTACCCCCCCGGATGGATGGAAGTAAACACTTGATTCAGTAACTATTTTAGAGCTAATGGCACAACAAGAAGTAACCTGACCAACAGCTGATTCAATGAATTAAAAATATTATACATTCAAAGGTGATGATTTGATGCCCACATTAAAATTAAATGACTGTAATTTAGTTGACTTCAAATGTAACAAGATGATCAATGATTGTTTGCAACAAAGGATTTATTGATTATAACAAAGATTCCTTCAAGAAACCTCCCAGTATAAATCATAAAACCAGTATGACTTCTGCTCATTCTAAATGTGTCAAATGGCCTAAATCTCCTAAAGTGAAGGAGAATCATTTTAAATAAATAAGATATATCCTGTAGCCATGTTTCTGCAAAGAAGATTTAAATTTGATGTTGATTTGTGTCTTTTGTAAACCAGAAGATGGATCCCTCACATCAGAAACTGAATTAATCTCAAACTCAACTTTCCTTCTTTTCATGCTGATGTCATTTTACTTTATGTGGATAACTGAAGCTCAGCTTTCTCTGATGCCATAAATATACTCATACTTATAGTACCACATTCACTGTAGTAAGAGGAGGGATAATAATCCCTCCTTCCTGTTTTATGAACAATTTTGAAGTCATACTATTCTTCATTAAGTAGATTAAAAATCTGTAAAACTGCTAGAATCATCTCACAACAGATACAAACTTATTGTTTTAATTAAAACAATGTTTCTCAAAAAAAAAACTGATGAGCTTGTCAGGGGCGTTTACCTTCGGGACAAATTGAGGTTGTCGATTGGTCAGTTACTGACACGTCTTCTGAGTTGATTGACAGGTTGAGGATCCGATTGGAAAAGAAAAAACGGAGCAGCAGCTGCTGGGATGAGGCGGAGCGGCCCAAATGCAGCGGAAGCGCAGCAGTGTCTCTGCAGCGCAGAGCTCCAAGTAAAGCAGGAGATGACCAGATGTTTGGCTTGTGCCCTCACTGCCCTGGGCCCCTTACAGATTATGGGCCCCTGGGCAGTTGCACATATGGTTAATCCGGCCTTGGGGGCAATGAGTAGGAAGCTCGTCTTCAGGGTGGCGCAGGCTGCAGGGGCAGTATCCATAGTTCCGTCTGTCCCCCCTTTGGTTACATAGTCTATGTAGTCATAAGCCGTCTGTGATATGCGGGTATGCTCTGTTAGAAAATCTTGAGAATTACAGTGTACCCAGTTAAAAACGCCCAGTGATTTGTGACATGTGGGCATGTGTCATTGTCAACACATTTGGAACATTTTATAGACCATTATAGATTTTATTGTTCTAGAATTGCGCCGCTGAAGGTGGCTGCATGTTGGAGCAGCTCTGTTACATTCATTATGAGATTTTGGTTTTAGAAACTTTAATTCCTCTTTTTCTGGATGTAAATCACATTTTTCGGATGATTGTTTCCTCTGGTATCAGATGCTGTGCAGCTGGAAGGATTTTTACTGAAACTTTTTTAGTTTTGGACATTTGTTATGATGCGTAACCATGGCAACAAGGCAGTTTTCTACAACCAACAGCAGCTGATTAACATCTCAAAAGCTCAAATAATATCTCAACTACAGCCCAAAATCTCAAATGAGTTGAAAAGGATGTTCTGTGGATGCATTCTCATCTACCTGCCAGCTGTGCTCGAGTGTCTGACCACTGAGATCCTGGAACTAGCAGGAAACACGACTCGTGACAGCGGAAGGACAGGATCGTCCCTCGGCACCTAGCTGGCTGTCCGCAGCGACGAGGAACTCGGCAGACTGCTGGGAGGAGTGGCCATCGCTCTGGGAGGAGCTCTGTCTGGCGTTCGGGCGGTCCTACAGCCCGGGGGGAACCGAGAGGCCAGCCGAGTCTGGGTGGATGGATCAGACAGCATCTGCAGCCAGTTTCTTAGGATCCACTGTGGGATGGACCTTTACAAGAGATCCTTCCTGTCTACAGCATCAGTATCTATAACATCTCTTAATGAAATGAGGATAACGAGTTACAACAACAAATAATTTCCCTTTGGGATTAATAAAGTATTTTTGAATTGAATTGAATTTAATTGAGTTGGTTCAACCTGTTCTTTGTATAATTAAAACTTCTGTACCTACTACTTGAACAAGTTTTGCCTTGATACACTTTTATAAATTCTATAACATGTTTTTAATACAAAACCAATATTGTACAAAGTTTGTTGTACATTTATTCAAATATAAGCATCCGAGAAATTTTGAAATGTTCACTATGATTAATAATCAAAATAAATTGATAATTACATTGTACTAACCGGTGTACTTTGGTTTCTAAGCACAGTATACCAGTACAAAAATGAAAAAAAGCCTCTTACCAACTGGTCAGGACTGCTAGGCCCAATCTGGACTCTGACTCACACATGGTCCCTCACTAGTCACCAGTTTGGATTCTCTTGAGATCAGTTTGCTTCAGGGACCAGTTCCACAATCGTTCTCAGTCCCATCGATCAAAAGGCTGTAAAGAAATAATCCAAACTGGAAAATGTCTGAAGAAATGATGAAGGATGCCAAAGAAGCTGCTGCTCAACATGCAACAGAACTTTGATGATCTGAACAAAGAAATGAACATGAGTAAAAGGTCAGCAGTTACAGATACTGTATTAAATAAAGACTCACCTGCTCTACAGGTAGTAGCTTCCACCCACACTCTTTGTGGAGCAACAAGAAACCGAGTGTCAGTCTCATGGGAGCGTTTGTATGCAACTGTTCCAGTCTGACCGGGTCACCCAGTTCCCTCGCCTGCTAATTAAAGTGGAAACTGACAACTGTTCTCCTCAGACAGAATGACTGAATCACTGACTGACTGACAGACAGACTGACTGAATGAATGACTGAATCACTGACTGACTGAATGAATGAATGAATGAATCACCGACTGACTGACAGACAGATTGAATGAATGAATGAATGAATCACTGACAGAAAGACTGAATGAATGAATCACTGACAGACTGAATGAATGACTGAATCACTGACTGACTGACAGACAGATTGAATGAATGAATCACTGACAGACAGACTGAATGAATGAATCACTGACAGACAGACTGAATGAATGACTGAATCACTGAATGAATGACT
>NC_056505.1:52722046-52725764 GCF_014905685.2 Nematolebias whitei | reverse complement strand
TGACAGACAGACTGAATGAATGACTGAATCACTGAATGAATGACTGAATCACTGACTGACAGACTGAATGAATCACTGAATCACTGAATGAATGACTGAATCACTGACTGACAGAATGAATGAATGACTGAATCACTGACTGACTGAATGAATGACTGACAGACGCTTTATTAAATTTCCAAACAAAGCACAAAGCCCATATCTGCGCATTTTTACACAATATCCAGTTCATGTTTCTTGGCACAAATCCCACTTTGACCAATATTATTCTACTATTCTATTTCTAAGGTTTTTCAACAACAAATTTCATGTAAACTCAACATTTAATTAAAGCTGCAAGCAGCATTGAAGGCCCTCGCAGCAAAGTGCCGCTTCGACCATATGGCCACCGCAGGAGTTCCAGCCAATAGAGCTTTAGAGCGTGATGTCACTTGTCCGCGGCGCGGCGGGTGATAGGATAGGATGGGGCCGGATCCACCATTTTTACAGTCCTCCATATTAACTGTCGAAAACAAGCTTTCTTGCTGACTTTTTAAAATTTTTATCTACGTATGCTGGTGAAGATTCTCAGTCATCCAGGACATGATGAATTCAAAAAGCGTTCAATACAAAAACAACTGGACTTTATTTGTAACAGAAGACGTTTTGCTCCTCATCTGAGGAGCTTTCTCAATTCAAAGAGGAAATTCAACATTGACACAACCTGAGAAAGATGTGCTGACAAAAGGACTAAACTTTGCCATCTCCCCACAAGAAATACCTGTTGTGGAACTAATCACGGCCACTGAATCCACGATTAGGAACAACAACTTGACGGAAGCAGAGGCAGAACAACTCAGAATGAAAATATCAGCAACCCTCTCCAGTGCCAAACCACCTCCTTCAAACCTCACACCACAGGAAAGGAAAGCTGTAACATCACTCAGCCAGGACCAAAACATCACCATTTTACCAGCTGATAAAGGAAGATGCACAGTAGTCCTCAACACTTCTGATTACCAGGAAAAATAACCACACTACTGAGCGACAGCAACACCTACGAGACCCTGAAGAGGGACCCAACCAGTGCCTACAAAAAGAAAGTCACAGATTACCTGCAAAAACTTGAAAAGGAGAAAACAATCAATCAATCGTTGTATTATAAATTGTACCCAGGGGAAGCCACTCCCTGTCTTTATGGACTCCCAAAAATACATAAAGAAGGAACACCACTCAGACCCATCGTCAGCAGCATGAACTCAGTGACATACAATATTGCTAAACATCTGGCTGGTATTTTAGCTCCTCTTGTTGGAAACACACCTCATCACATAAAGAACTCCATTGATTTTGCTAACAAAGTTCAACACTTGAAACTAACCCCAGGAGAAACCCTTGTATCGTATGATGTGACTTCTCTTTTCACATGCATACCCATCTCTGAAGCAGTAGAAACCGTCAGAAAACAACTTCTACAAGACAAGGACTTAATCAACAGGACCAACTTCACCCCAGACCAGATCTGCACCCTGTTGGATCTCTGCCTCTCCACCACTTATTTCAAGTTCAATGACAGTTTTTACAGACAGAAGCACGGCTGTGCCATGTGATCTCCAGTGTCACCCATTGTTGCCAATCTCTACATGGAAGAAGTGGAACAGAGAGCCCTAAACTCCTATGAGGGAACAACGCCAAGCCATTGGTTCCGATATGTGGATGACACTTGGGTCAAAATACAAGCCAAGGAAATAGAAGCGTTCACCAGACACATTAACTCGGTCGATAACAACATCAAGTTCACCAGAGAGGATGCAAACGACAACAAGCTGCCTTTTTTGGACTGTTTGATTCAGATGGAGAGAGAGGACAGCCTCAACATTGAAGTTTACAGAAAACCAACCCACACAGACCAGTATCTTCTGTTTGACTCCCACCATCCACTGGAACACAAACTCTCTGTCATCAGAACTTTACAACATCGGGCCGAATGCGTCCCCACGAAGACAGAAGGGAAGGAAAAGGAACAGAAACACGTTCAAGAAGCTCTTCAAACATGTGGATATCCTAACTGGGCTTTTGTTAAGTCAGCGAGGAAATCTACAAAACACACTAATAAACAGAAAAAGGAGAACAACAGACGTAAAAACATTGTCATCCCTTATGTTGCTGGAGTGTCAGAGAAATTCAGAAGGATTTTCAACAAACACAAGATCCCAGTACATTTCAAACCCAGCAGGACTCTCAGACAGAGGCTGGTCCACCCTAAGGACAAGACACCCATACACAAACAGAGTGGTGTAGTGTCTGTGGTCCAGTGCAGCGAGGACTGTCCAGACCTCTACATTGGAGAAACTAAACAGCCTCTTCACAGACACATGGCTCAACACAGGAGAGCCAGCTCCACAGGACAAGACTCAGCTGTTCACCTCCACCTCACAGATAAGGGACACTCTTTTGAGGACCAAAATGTGCACATTTTGGACCGAGAACACAGAAGGTTTGAGAGGGGGGTGAAGGAGGCAATTTATGTAAAAAAGAGAAAAGCCGTCTCTTAACAGAGGAGGAGGCCTCAGATTTCCACTTTCAAAAACCTATAATGCAACTTTAAAACAGATTCCCAGCCGGTTTTCACACCTGATGGGAACAGAGAGGCCTCGTCAGTGAATTAGAGGAACAAAGACCTACTGTTTAGGTGTTTAGGTGTGAACTGCCAATCTACATATGTGTGTGTGTCTTATCTCACTCAGCCTTATAACCTGAATCTCTCACTCTCTACTCTTTGAATTGAGAAAGCTCCTCGGATGAGGAGCGAAACGTCTTCTGTTACAAATAAAGTCCAGTTGTTTTTGTATTGAACACTTTTTGAATTCATCATGTCCTGGATGACTGAGAATCTTCACCAGCACTTCTCAGAGTGGGTTAACCAGTTTGCTGCTGACAACCAAAACCAGCTGATCACATGCTCAAGAAGGACCATCAGCCTAACAATGGATCATTAGCACCTGATGGCTGTTTACTATTCACAGAGGGCTGAGTGATACTAGCAATCACAGCATTGTAAGAGGGGGACAGTTGAACCCGGAGGCTCCGCCCCTGTTTAATGATGGACGATTTCTTTTCACAAAGATGGCCTCCTTTACTCCTCTCTCAAACCATCGTTCCTCTCTATCCAGGATGTGAACATCTTCATCCCTGAAAGAGTGACCGCTGGCCTGGAGATGAGTGTAGACCGCAGAGTCCTGGCCTGATGATGTTGATCTTCTGTGCTGGGCCATCCTTTTGGCCAGTGGCTGTTTAGTTTCCCTGATGTAAGACTGATCACCCTCCTGACACTGAACAGCATACACAACATTACTCTGTTTGTGCCGGGGGACTGGATCTTTGGGATGAACCAGTCTTTGCCGTAATGTATTTTAGGGTTTAAAAGCCACTGGGACGTTATGTTTAGAAAATAAACGTCTCAGTTTCTCTGATACTCGCTCAACGTATGGAATGACCACTGGTCTGGGTCTGGGTTCCTCCTTTTCACCTGTTTGCTGACTGGAGTCCTGTTTGGGGTTCTTCTCTGCTTTTAGGAAGGCCCAGTTAGGATATCCACATTGCTCTAGAGCCTTTCTTGTGTGGGATTTCTCCTTCTGCCTGGCTCCTGAGCTAGTGGGGACGCTGTCTGCTCTGTGGTACAGAGTCCTGATGACTCCTAACTTGTGCTCCAAAGGGTGATGGGAGTCAAACTGCAAAT
>NC_056505.1:52717328-52721946 GCF_014905685.2 Nematolebias whitei | reverse complement strand
CAGTGGCTGTTTAGTTTCCCCAATGTAAGACTGATCACAGCCCTCCTGACACTGAACAGCATACACAATATTACTCTGTTTGTGCCGGGGGACTGGATCTTTGGGATGAACCAGTCTTTGCCGTAATGTATTTTGGGGTTTAAAAGCCACTGGGACGTTATGTTTAGAAAATAAACGTCTCAGTTTCTCTGATACTCCCTCAACATCTGGAATGACCACTGGTCTGGGTCTGGGTTCCTCCTTTTCACCTGATGGCTGACTGGAGTCCTGTTTGGGTTTCTTCTCTGCTTTCAGGAAGGTCCAGTTAGGATATCCACATTGCTCTAGAGCCTGTCTTGTGTGGGATTTCTCCTTCTGCCTGGCTCCTGAGCTAGTGGGGACGCTGTCTGCTCTGTGGTACAGAGTCCTGATGACTCCTAACTTGTGCTCCAAAGGGTGATGGGAGTCAAACTGCAAATACTGGTCTGTGTGGGTGGGTTTGCGGTACACCTCAGTTTGCAAACCCACCCACACAGACCAGTATTTGCAGTTTGACTGTGTCAGGAGTGCTGTGATCAGTCTTACATCGGGGAAACAAAACAGCCACTGGCCAAAAGGATGGCCCAGCACAGAAGATCAACATCATCAGGCCAGGATTCTGGGGTCTACATTCATCTCCAGGCCAGCGGTCACTCTTTCAGGGAAGAAGATGTGCACATCCTGGACAGAGAGGAAAAATGGTTTGAGAGAGGAGTAAAGGAGGCCATCTTTGTGAAAAGAAACCGTCCATCGTTAAACAGGGGTGGAGGCCTTCGGGTTCAACTCTCCCCCTCTTACAATGCTGTGATTGCTAGTATCACTCAGCCCTCTGTGAACAGTAAACAGTCATCAGGTGCTAATGATCCATTGTTAGGCTGATGGTCCTTCTTGAGCATGTGATCAGCTGGTTCTGGTTGTCAGCAGCAAAACTGGTTGATCCACTCTGAGAAGGTGCTATTTAAGAGACTGAGCTGAAAACAGCTCCTCAGACTGAGGAAGTCTCTTGGATGAGAGACGAAACGTTTCTACATTTTTTTGTTGTTTTGCTTTGTTTTGTTTTTTTTGAATGTCCAGAGGACCAGATTTAACTTTTTTAGATTTTTCTACCTGGATTATTGAGCATGCATCAGGATGTCTTCTGTTACAAATAAAGTCCAGTTGTTTTTGTATTGAACGCTTTTTGAATGTTATCTACGTAGGTTAAAACAGTTTAGCGATGGCCCGAACTTGCTGGGTTATTGGATGTAATGTCCGGTCACACGACTGGAATTGTACAAAGATCGAAAACGGACTTTTTTTTATAGATTCTCCACCAAGAAACAATGCGAGGAGCTCATGTGTAGGACGTAACAAAAAGGAGACGTGAAACGTCCTGATAACTTTCTCCATCGTCCCAAGATATCTGCTAATTTGTTCCAGACATTCTGGTGAGTGTCTAAATTCAGTTTGTTGGTGTTGTGCCATAAATTTGTGCCATGATTTTGTCAGGGTGTTCTCATGTTTAGTTCATGTTTAGTTCATAGAAGTGGGTCAACCTGGTTTAGGTCAGGTTTATATTTTGCATTTAACTTAGTCCGACTTTAGACAGAGTGGACATCTGTGTTATTGTGAAATAAACTGTTTAAAGTTTCTAGTGTTGTCACTTTTACTGTAGTAATACTGATGTGTGTTGTGATATGTCCTCTTCAAGACAAACCTTCAGATGAAACTCCAGGAGAGGAGCTCAGTGAGGCTGCAGATGATGGAGGAACATGAGCCAGCAGCAAAAAGGTTCAAATACAATGTGTGAAGAAAAGAAGAGCAGAAATAAACCACCTGTTACAGGAGAACAGGAAGCTCAGGTCAGAGCTGAATAAAAAACAGCTGGACAAATAATTTTTATAGTATTAAATATTATACAGGTTTCATTGCTTTGCCATCTTGTTGTCATTGTTTAACACTGTTAGGTATTTTCTACCAGCATTAAAAAAAACTCACAATTTCAAATGGTTCTACTAACATTAATGCATCATGTTCAGCATCTTTGCCATTTTTTAAGGTGTCACATCAAACTCTGTCTAATACCTGTGTCTTTCTTTTCTTTCCAAGGGATGGACGTCCATCAGACAAGCTCATAACAGAAGCTGTGGCCTTCTCTCCAGATTATTACCCGAGGACGTTGTGTTAGCTCACAGAGGCTTTGATATTAAAGACTGAGTGGGAGTCAAGGTCAAGGTTCTTTATTGGCATTCACATCGCATGTTGTACATGAGGAGGAACAAAAGTGTACACAGGGTCCCAGTTACATCAAACAAAAGTATAAATGAATGATGTGCTGAGGTTCAAATCCCATCATTCACTAAATGGAGATGTGAACTTGATGCTAAGGATGTTGAACTCCACACAAGGCCGACCAAAGTGCTGTACAGACAGAACAACAGGTAACACACAAAGCAAAATACAAAATGAGGTATATCAGAATATAGACATAAAAACGATGCAGATAATGACGACTAACCAGTGTGGAGCATACAGGATCAAAACACAGATCATCTGGTGTTGAAAGCTGCTGAATAGTAGTGAGTTTTTAAACGGGACTTGAAAACCGAGAGGGAGGGGGCCTGTCTGACAAGCAGAGGTAACTCGTTCCAGAGTCTTGATCCTGCTACAGAGAAGGCCCTGTCACCTCTGCGCTTAAGACGAGTTCCTGGAACTGTGAGGAGCAACTGGTCCGCTGACCTCAGGGAGCGTGGTGGGACATACGGTTGTAGCAGATCAAAGAGCTGGGGGGGAAGACTGTTCAGTGATTTGTAGATATACAGGAGCATTTTGAACTGGATTCAAAGGTGAACCGGTAACCAGTGCAGTGAGGCCAAAACTGGTGTAATGTGCTCTCTTTTTCCTGTACTGGTTAAAAATCAGGCTGCTGCATTCTGGACCAGTTGTAGTCGTGCAATGGGGGTCTGACTGATACCAAACAGGAGTGAATTGCAGTAATCAAGCCTAGATGTAATTCAATTCAATTCAGTTTATTGCTATAGCGCAAATCACAATAAAGTTGTCTCAGGGCACTTTACAGGAACATTCACATAAAAGCCAATTAGTAAAGTTCTCTATCTAAGGAATCCAGCAGATAAGTTGAATCTTGGCTTCGTTGCAGTCTCCCATTCTGAGCAAGCACAGTGGCAACAGTGGAAAGAAAAACTCCCTTTTAACAGGAAAAAACCTCCAGCAGAACCAGCTCAGGACAAGAGACCATCTGCTTTGACCGGCTGGTTGAGAGGACAGGAAGGAGAGACAGACGAACACAGAATGGTAGGTCCAGGTATAGGTCCAGGTGTATCTGAAAGACAAAAAAATCAACATGTTAAGGATAGCAAAAATAATTACAAATACAAAACAGGTTGAGCAGACTAAGTGAAGACAGAAGTAGAGTGAAAAGTGTGGTCAGTTTGTCCTCCAGCAGTCTAAGCCTATAGCAGCTTAACTAAGGGACAACTCAGGAAACCCAAGCTGACCCTAACTATAGGATTAATCAAAAAGGAAAGTCCTAATCCTAGTTTTAAAACTGGATAATGTGTCAGCCTCACAGGCAGAGATTGGAAGTTGGTTCCACAAGAGAGGAGCCAGATAAATGAAAGATCTGCCTCCCATTCTGTTTTTGGAAACTCTAGGAAACACAAGTAAACCTGCAGCATGAGAGCTAAGTGCTCTGTTAGGAAAATATATATGTGATGAATGCATGTATTACTGTCTCCAAGTTATTTTTGGACAATATAGGCTTCAAAATATCCTGATGCATGCTCAATAATCCAGGTAGAAAAATCTAAAAAAGTTAAATCTGGTCCTCTGGACATTCAAAAAAACAAAACAAAGCAAAACAACAAAAAAATGTAGAAACGTTTCGTCTCTCATCCGAGAGACTTCCTCAGTCTGAGGTGCTGTATTCAGCTCAGGCTCTTAAATAGCACCTTCTCAGAGTGGATCAACCAGTTTGCTGCTGACAACCAAAACCAGCTGATCACATGCTCAAGAAGGACCATCAGCCTAACAATGGATCATTAACACCTGATGGCTGTTTACTATTCACAGAGGGCTGAGTGATACTAGCAATCACAGCATTGTAAGAGGGGGACAATTGAACACGTAGGCCTCCACCCCTGTTTAACGATGGACGATTTCTTTTCACAAAGATGGCCTCCTTTACTCCTCTCTCAAACCATCGTTCCTCTCTGTCCAGGATGTGAACATCTTCATCCCTGAAAGAGTGACCTCTGGCCTGGAGATGAGTGTAGACCTCAGAGTCCTGGCCTGATGATGTTGATCTTCTGTGCTGGACTCCTAACTTGTGCTCCAAAGGGTGATGGGAGTCAAACTGCAAATACTGGTCTGTGTGGGTGGGTTTGCGGTACACCTCAGTTTGCAAATGTCCTCTATCAGAGACTGAGACCTCACAGTCCAAGAAAGCCAACTTGCCATTTTTTTCATCTTCTCGTGTGAACTTGATGTATTTATCCACAGAGTTGATGTGGTCAGTAAAATGTTGGACTTCCTGAGATTTAATTTTAACCCAGGTGTCGTCAACATACCTGAACCAATGACTTGGTGGTGTCCCTGAAAA
>NC_056505.1:52709517-52717228 GCF_014905685.2 Nematolebias whitei | reverse complement strand
AGACGAAACGTTTCTACATTTTTTTGTTGTTTTGCTTTGTTTTTTTTGAATGTCCAGAGGACCAGATTTAACTTTTTTAGAATATGGGCTTCAGTTTAGACAGTGTTGTGGATAGAATACCACGTCGTGTTCAAAACGGCGGAGGCGTCGCCCTTCGTATAAAAGATTTATTTGACACAACATGGGTTACGGGCAGCACGGTGGCGCAACTGGTAGAGCTGCTGCCTCTCAGTGAGCAGGTCCCTGGTTCAAACCCCGGTCCAGGGGCCTTTCTGGGTGGAGTTTGCATGTTCTCTCCGTGCATGCGTGGGTTTTCTCCGGGTACTCCGGTTTCCTCCCACATACCAAAAACATGCATGTTAGGCTGATTGGTAACTCTAAATTGTCCCTAGGTGTGAGTGAGAGAGTGAATGGTTGTTTGTCTCGTTTGTCTCTATGTGGCCCTGTGATGGACTTGCGACCCATCCAGGGTGTACCCCGCCCCTCGCACAGTGATTGCTGGACATGGGCACCAGCGACCCCCGTGACCCAAAATGGAATAAGCGGGTAAAGAAAATGGATGGATGGATGGATGAACATGGGTTACAGATATTCAGAGACAAACAGTTACATTAATAAGATATATGCATATAAATGGAGCATTAAGAACAAACCGCCTCCTGCGTGCCTCTCTGAAAATGCTCAGTGCGCGTGCGTCATTCCCGGCCTTTTATCCCCGTTTGAGAAGGCTAGCTTCCTGATTGGTTCAGCTTCTGTCGCTATGGTTACGACGTAGCCCGCCCCCTCAAGGACGTTACGTCTATATTTCAGATAAGTTTTGGTTCGGCTTTTGTTTAAAGTTTAACTTGCTATTATACTTTAGGGATATAAAATGATTCGTGTCTAAATTGTTTATGCGTAATAATTAATAACTATTAATTATTACCTATCTCCTGGGTGTTAATTCACTATCTGTTGGAGGTCTGGTGATTCTGTTTTTAAGGCAGAATCATCTTAGTTTCT
Organism: Nematolebias whitei; assembly: GCF_014905685.2. Taxonomy (NCBI): domain Eukaryota; kingdom Metazoa; phylum Chordata; class Actinopteri; order Cyprinodontiformes; family Rivulidae; genus Nematolebias; species Nematolebias whitei. Next base: position 52,716,226 of record NC_056505.1, on the reverse strand, counting down.
GTGTCTGCGTTTAAAACCGTTAACACTGTTTGTTTAACATGATTATACCTTAGTGATAACACTGATTTGAAATAGTTGTTTATTTCTAGGAATAATTATATTATCTAACTTATGTTCGTGTTTTTATTTGGATCATGGTTATACTCTTAATTTGATTTTACTTAGTCAAACTATACTGTCTAAATTAAAGAGCTGTTCTAGCTTTATTTATGTTAATCAGTCTGCTCTCTGGCCTGATTTGATTGCTTGTAATTTATCAAATGTGAACTTGTAAAATTATCTTTAGCTACTATGAGATTATATTTAAAGGTCAACTAGTTAGACTTAGCAAACACTTTCTATAAACATAGTTCAACCTTGGAAGAAAGACACACACACACTTTATATGACCTGACATTTGAGTGCTTGATAGGAATTATAAAAAGGTATAAAATATTAAATCCAACATTAGCCACCTCAGTTGGAAGAAACATGATTTAACAATCATGTTTACATGATTATTAAGTTTCAGGGAAGGGTCCATTATCACGCCCAGATTATTGACTCTTTGTTTTTCTGACAGGGTTAGAGCGGAGAGGTCGATGCAGTGGTTTGTGATCGCGTCATTGGGAGGGAACAACATGAGTTCAGACTTCTTTTCATTGAAACTTAAGAAGTTTAAAGCCATCCAGTCCCTGATGTCAGCCAGGCAGTCGAGCATAGGTTGAATAGATCATGTGCCATTGTGTCTTAGGGGGAAGTAAATTTGACAGTTGTTGGTGTAGAAGTGAAATGGTATGTTGTGTTTCTGGAAAATAGCACCAAGTGGCAGCAGGTATAAAGAGAATAGGAGGGGACCCAGGATGAACCCCTGCGGAACCCCCCATTTAAGCTGTCGCTGCAGAACTAAACTCCTTGATGGAGACACAAAAGGATCTGTCAGTGAGGTAAGATCTGAACCAATTAAGGGCTGACCCTGTGACGCCCACCCACTGCTCCAACCTAGCAATGAGGATCTCATGGTCGATGGTGTCAAAGGCGGCTGTGAGGTCCAACAGGACAAGCAGCACAGAATCACCAGTATCTGTGAATCTGAAGATGTCGTTAAAGACCTTCAGCAGGGCAGTTTCAGTGCTGTGGAGAGGTTTAAAGCCAGATTGGAAAAGCTCTAAGATGGCGTGATCCTCCAGGAAGCACTTCAACTGGGACTCGACTATTTTCTCCAGTACTTTAGAAACAAATGGGAGTTTGGAGACAGGCCGGAAGTTGGAAACTACTGAGGGGTCAAGGTTTGTTTTTTTTTCAGGAGAGGCTGGATGGCAGCATGTTTAAAGGATTTTGGCACCACGCCAATGGATAAACTACTGTTTACTATAGTAAGAATGGACGGACCTAGAGTTGGAAAAACCTCCTTTAGTAGTCGATGGGGGACCACATCAAAGGGGGAACCAGAAGGTTTCAAGCTGCACATGACCTGCTCTAGAGAAGATAGAGTGATGGGTTCAAAATGGTCAAAAGGAGCTACAGACTGAGGTGGGATGGATGGGTCATAAGTTGGAGGGGAAATGAGAGCCGGGTGGTCGCAATTTTTTTCTAAAAAGAAATGTAAGAAGTTGTCGCACAGCTCAGTCCAGGCTTCCAGAGGTGATGGTTCAGTGAGGTGGAGAACAGAGTTTAGGGTGGAGAAGAGTGAACTTTAGTGAACATGTGTTCTAGTGTGGTTGTAAACCTAATGCTAATGAAACGTGCACATGCTGCTACTGATATATGTAAGATGTAGATTTGGAGAAAAAATAATATTTGCTGTATTCATTGTTTGAAATATATTTACAGTTGAATAAAAACATAAGTGGTTGTTTTTTCTCATTTAATAAAAATTCATGTGGTAAACATTCATGAAACATTTGATTCATCACTTCAGGGAACATGTAAATATGATGAAATTGATCATATTTGTAGTAAACATTTGATGTATTAACATGTTTCAGGTAAGAAATAAACATGTAATGAAACAGATCCTATTTTGAAGTAAACATTTTATGTAATTAAACGTTTCTAGTGACAAACGTTATGAACATTGTGTGAGGTAATATATTTTAAAGAAAATTGCTACACAAAATGTTCAAATATAAGTTAACAGCATGGTTTACATATTTCTGTCTCCCTTGAAGCTGCAGCACAAACGTGCTCTGAGAAATATGTTTAAGAAGCTTCGTGCTTTCTGGAGACGAGCTTCACACAGTTCCTGTTCTGGAGACACACGGACCACAGCCATGTCTTTCTGGCTCCACACAAGGTCTCAGTGGTTTGATGATGGACCTGTGCAGAGTATGGATGATGTTTCTTCAGGTGAACTTCACTGCCTGCCTCCACGGCCTGCTGGATGCTGCATGTCCTAGATTTGTAAGGAAACTTTCTCCAGGCAGCAGCGATCACACATGGAGTTCATCAGGAGATGCTCCAAGTTCAGGGAAGTTGGTGTTTATGATGAAACCACAATTAACATTGAGATTTTTGTACTGCTAGCTGTAATTTTAATGTTTGCCTTTTGAGCATCATCCTCATGATTCACACTCCATTTTGTTTGAACTGAGTAGACACAGTGTTGCTCAGCATGAGCCACGGTGTTCTGGTGGCTCAGAGTCTGAGAGAGCACAACCTGTGAACACACAATTAAAATGATGAATGAAAACACAGAAACATCAATTATAATATATCTATATGTGTATTTTAATACATATATTTATATATAAATATATATACATATATAAATATATATGTGTGTATATATATATAATAAAGTAATCAAATCAAGGTTTGAAGTCAGCATGTGATTAGATTAGCTCGTCATTAAAAATCAGGTAATTAACAGTTTAAACTTGAAGCTTTGTAAATCAGTTAAAATCATTCTTTAAAAATCAAGTGTTCACAATTTTTTAATATAACATACAGAAGGTTGATTGATTCCAAAATAATGTACATTAATAATTTATGTAAAATGAAGGAGCAAAGAACAACGTACCTTTTGTTCAAACCACAACATATTCTCAATCCGGGTTTTTAAAAATGTCCAAATCGTGCACCCAGCCCTTCATAGATTGGACAAGCGCTTCCAGTAACTTGTAATTCTTTAAACGATTTGCGGTGACACACACCAGGTCTGCTGGAAATGTCAGTGGAGGTAAATATTACTCCGGGTCTCTGCTCCTTTTATACTTTTATTTTTTCAAAGGGGCGACATTTCCAATTTTACCTATTTTTTCCAAGTACCGTTTTTAATCATCTGGGAGAAGTTTGTCACGTCCACTTTGTTTTGAGCTGCTTTTCAGCGTTATGAAGGAGGATACAGCGGTGACACCACAGACAAACACCGGAGGTTTTTTGTTTTTTTTCCTGAGGACTGTAAAAATGGTGGTCGAGACGGGAATGCCCCCAACGCAGTGACATATGTTCCAAAGCTCTATAACCCTTGTGGCGACCACCAGAGCTTCAGCTACGCCTCCCAGTCACCATTGTGAATGCTCTCGTGCCATACCTGCACATGTCCACCGGGGACGCATTTGGCAAATCTTGAAAAATCACCTTCCGCCCATGTTAGTACGAGTCCAGCTGCAAGTCTTAAAAGTTTGGCTGAAATCCGACCTTCTACACAGTAGTTATTGTCACTTTCTGTTTTGTTGCCAATGTTTGGCTAGTACTTCCTTTAGGCTTTCAACATGTCATGTGTGGTTATCAATGTTCAATGGATATAGTTGTAATATTTCATAAACGGGAGAAATAGGACTACTGACCCAATGATCGTAAATATTTTCTTTGAGTGGGTGGGGCTTTGGTGATGTCATTAATGTACCACAGTAATATGTCCAGCAGTGCTCCCTTACAGTGGGGCAAAAAAGTATTTAGTCGGCCACTGATTGTGCAAGTTCTCCTACTTAGAAAGATGAGAGAGGTCTGTAATTTTCATCATAGGTACACTTCAATTACGAGAGACAAAATTAGGAGAAAAATCCAGGAAATCACAAATTTCTTGTATAAACTCTAGAAATAGGTGACTCCGATTAGACTAAACCAGATCAGTTTCTGTAATAAGACACAGAAACACTGATACGTCGTTAGTTGTAGTAAAATTATTTCTGAATTGTATGTCAGTTTGTATTGTATGTATTCAGTTCAGATGGGTCAGGGTTAGAACTTTCATACAAACAATCTAGAATTTTTCTTTTTAGTTTTTAATCCTAGAAGTATTCCCTATCAATTAAAAGCTAAAATTAAAATGATCCAATATTACATATTTGTGAGTGGTAAAAGTATGTGCACCTTTGCTTTCAGTACCCCAGCCCCACCCCCACCCCCCACCCCGGTGCAGTAATAACAGAAGCTAAATGTTTCTGGTAACTGTTGATCGGTTCTGCACACCAACATGGAGGAACTTCAGCCCATTCCTCTGTACAGAACAGCTTCAACTATGGATGTAGGTGGTTTCCTCACACCAACTGCAGCTTCAGGTCCTTCCACAACATTTGGATTGGATTAAGGTCAGGACTTTGACTTGGCCATTCCAAAACATGAACTTTATTCTTCTTGAACATTCTTTGGTAGAACCACTTGTGTGCCCAGGGTCATTGTGTTGCTGCATGACCCACCTTCTCTTGAGATTCAGTTCATGGACAGACGTTCTGACATTTTCCTTTAGAATTCTCAGAATTCAGAATTCATTGTTCCACCAATGATGGCAAACCATCCTGGTCCTGATGCATCACAACAGACCCAAACCGTAATACTACCACCACCATGTTTCACAGATGGCATAAGGTTATTATGCAGGAATGCAATTTTCCTTTCTCCTAACATAAAACTTTACATTTAAACCAAAAAGTTCTGTTTTGGTCTCATCCGTCCAAAAAACATTCTTCCAACAGTCTTCTGGCTTGTCCACATGATCTTTATCAAACTGCAGACGAGCAGCAATGTTCTTTTGGAGTTTTTGGAGAGCAGTGTCTTTCTCCTTCCACCCTGCCATGAACACCATTGTTGTTCAGAGTTCTCCTGATGGTGGACTCATGAACATCAACATCAGTCAAAGTAAGAGAGGCCTTCAGTTGCTTAGAAGCTACCTAGGGGTCTTTTGTGACCTTGACCACTATTCCACGTCTTGCTCTTGGAGTGATCTTTGTTGGTCCACCACTCCTGAGGAGGGTAACAGTTGTCTTGAATTTCCTCCATTTGTACACAATCTGTCTGACTGTGGATTGGTTGAGTCCAAACTCTTTAGAGATGGTTTTGTAATATTTTCCAACCTGATGAGCATTAACAACTCTTTCTGAGCTCAGAAATCTCTTTTGTTCCTGCCATGATCCACTTCCACAAACAAGTTGTGAAGAACAGATTTTCAATTCAGTTTATTTCAATAGCGCTAAATCACAACAGAAGTAATCTCAGGGCACTGTCCAGAAACATTCACATACATATAAAGTCAGTTAATGATGTAGGTGTATATAAGGAGTCAACTGATTGATTTGAGTTTTCATTTCATCACAGTCTCCCATCCTAAGTAAGCACAGAGGCAACAGTGGAAAGGAAAAACTCGTTCATGAGGAAAAACCCTCCAGTAGAACCAAGCTCAGGACAAACGGCCGTCTGCTTCGACCGGCTGGGTTTGAGAGGACAAGAAGAAGAAAACAAACCCACAATGCACAATGACAGATCCAGGATGGAGCCATCAGGTTCTCTGTAGGAGGAAAAACAAAAAGACAGAAATCACAAATTAATAAAAAATAATTACAAATACGGGGCAGCATGGTGGCGCAACTGGTAGAGCTGCTGCCTCTCAGCGAGCTGGTCCTTTGTTCAAACCCCGGTCCAGGGGCCTTTCTGGGTGGAGTTTGCATGTTCTCTCCGTGCATGCGTGGGTTTTCTCCGGGTGCTCCGGTTTCCTCCCACAGTCCAAAAACATGCATGTTAGACTGATTGGTAACTCTAAATTGTCCCTAGGTGTGAGTGAGAGAGTGAATGGTTGTTTGTCTCGTTTGTCTCTATTGCCCCTTTTCCATTAGTACCGGTACGGGCTGACTGGACCCTACTTGGCCCGGTTCTGAGGCTTTTCCATTAGTACCGGTACTTAGCACCTGTTTCTATTTTCAGTACCCTGGGCTCTGTGGTTCTAACCCAAACGAAGAGGTACTAAAATGTGACGTCAGAACACTGTCGGTCACTGATTGGTCGGGGGCGGAGTTGGGGGCGGAGTCACTGGATCCTTCAGAAACTTTTCAAAACAATAATCCGCCATTTGCAATTTCTCGGACTGGAACAGCGGCTGGACTTATTTTAAAGATTTTAAAAACAATACTGACAACATCTTGGTCTAATGCTGACGTGCTGGCATTTTTTGTGCTTGGTGGCCGATGACATAATTCCGAGCAAGCTGGATGGAGCTCTGCTGGTGTACCCCGATCCTCCCCCGGAGCCTCGGAGCACCAGGCCAGGCAGGGCGTCATCTCCCCGGCTCCAAGTTCAGCTGGTCACCGCGGAAGATCCTTCGATGTGCCGACTCGGAGGCTCGGGTTCCGGATACCAGCCTTGTGTGCTCAGAGCTCTGCAGGTCACTGCGAAGCTGGAGATGGGGACTTGCAGAAGGCCGTTGCGAGACCCCGGCCGTGCGTAATCATGAAGGCTGAATCCCGATCCCACCCGGCAGTCAGGCGGACTGGACAGTCTGGGACGGACGGTGGAA
>NC_056505.1:52692974-52709417 GCF_014905685.2 Nematolebias whitei | reverse complement strand
CAGGTGAAAAGGAGGAACCCAGACCCAGACCAGTGGTCATTCCATATGTTGAGGGAGTATCAGAGAAACTGAGACGTTTATTTTCTAAACATAACGTCCCAGTGGCTTTTAAACCCCAAAATACATTACGGCAAAGACTGGTTCATCCCAAAGATCCTGTCCCCCGGCACAAACAGAGTAATGTTGTGTATGCTGTTCGGTGTCAGGAGGGCTGTGATCAGTCTTACATCGGGGAAACAAAACAGCCACTGGCCAAAAGGATGGCCCAGCACAGAAGATCAACATCATCAGGCCAGGACTCTGCAGTCTACACTCTTCTCCAGGCCAGCGGTCACTTTTTCAGGGATGAAGATGTACACATCCTGCATAGAGAGGAACGATGGTTTGAGAGAGGAGTAAAGGAGGCCATCTTTGTGAAAAGAAATCGTCCATCGTTAAACAGGGGTGGAGGCCTACGTGTTCAATTGTCCCCCTCTTACAATGCTGTGATTGCTAGTATCACTCAGCCCTCTGTGAATAGTAAACAGCCATCAGGTGCTAATGATCCATTGTTAGGCTGATGGTCCTTCTTGAGCATGTGATCAGCTGGTTTTGGTAGTCAGCAGCAAAACTGGTTGATCCACTCTGAGAAGGTGCTATTTAAGAGACTGAGCTGAATACAGCACCTCAGACTGAGGAAGTCTCTTGGATGAGAGACGAAACGTTTCTACATTTTTTTGTTGTTTTGCTTTGTTTTTTTTTTTTTGAATGTCCAGAGGACCAGATTTAACTTTTTTAGACAAATACAAACTATTTATTTGTGTGTATTTGTAATTGTTTAGCAGATCCCTGTTCTTTAAATCAAGCAGGGTGCCCACTCACACCTGATCATCATCCCATTGATTGAAAACACCTAATTTTATCTTCAAATGAACAGCTAATCCTAGAGGGTCACATACTTTTACCGCTCACATATATGTAATATTGGATCATTTTCATCAATAAATAAATGAACAAGTATAATATTTTTGTCTCATTTTTTTTTCTGGGTGCTCTTTATCTACTTTTAGGACTTGTGTGAAAATCTGATGATGTTTTAGGTCATATTTATGCAGAAATATAGAAAATTCCAGCAGTCCCTCGCTACTTTGCGGTTCGTTTATTGCTGATTCACTATATAGGGATTTTTCAAAGTAAGAGTGGACATGACACAGTTGGCTGATTGATGCATGAGCCATGGATTGTGATGTCCAAAATGACAGAGTTAATCATGCTAATAATTGATCTTAAAGGTACACCTTGTTTGTGGATTTTAGGTAAACCATAAAGACTAGGTGTACCCAGGGGAGGCCACACCTAGCCTGAAGAAGTCTTTCGGATGAAAGATGAAACGTTTCTTTTTTTTTTTATGTCCAGAGGACCAGATTTAACATTTTTAGATAAGTTAAGATAGAACTTTATTGATCCCGCAGGAAATTGTTGTGCCAGAGTTTTAGTACAAAATAATATACACAAGGAATCACACAAGACAATTCCGTATGTTGCGGGAGTTTCAGAGAAACTGAGACATTTATTCTCTAAACATGATGTCCCAGTGGCTTTCAAACCCCAATATACAATATGGCAAATACTGGTCCATCTCAAAGATCCAGTCCCCCGGCGCAGAGTAATATTGTGTATGTTGTTCAGTGTCAGGAGGGTGATCAGTCTTGCATCGGAGAAACTAAACAGCCACTGGCCAAAAGGATGGCCCAGCACACAAGAGCAACATCATCAGGCCAGGACTCTGAGGTCTACACTCATCTCCAGGCCAGCAGTCACTCTTTCAGGGATGAAGATGTGCACATCCTGGACAGAGAGGAACGATGGTTTGAGAGAGGAGTAAAGGAGGCTATCTTTGTGAAAAGAAACCGTCCATCGTTAAACAGGGGTGGAGCCTCCGGGTTCAACTGTCCCCCTCTTACAATGCTGTGATTGCTAGTATCACTCAGGCCCTATTTACACAGACACGATGGGGGGAAAGTAGGTTTTTTCGTATGTTAATTAGAGGAAAAGATTTGCGTTGACACGGTCGCATTTTGTGTTTACATGCATCCGCAGGATTCCCCTCCCGAATCTGCTGTAGTTACCATGCCGGGTCATTAGATGGCGCTGTGAATTTTGTACCTTCACCTAATGCGCATGCGTGCTGCCTCAGCACGTTGTTTTCCTCTGTACAAACCAGCTAACAACAACGTAACAACAAGTAAAAGCTGGATTCTGGCTGGATTTTGGATAAGAGTCGACAGATTTGACGCCAAGTGGGACCGCTTCGTCTAACAGCTCCACACCAGTCACTGAGTGGACCAGAACCGAGTCGATGATGTCGGACTTTACTCCGTGATAATCAGTAGCTGATTTACAGCAGGTAAATCAAGGTTCTTAATAATGTTAGCTTGTGTTTACTTCGGTATATATATATATATATATATATATATATATATATATATATATATAGTTCAGTTAACGTGTTTTAATAGTGTGTTCAGTTTAATTATCAGTGTTTGTGTGACATACAGTTTGTGGTGGTGAATAAATAAATAAAAATTAAACCTGATGTCTTCATTTTCAACTTTAGTGTTCACGCTATATGTTTAACATCATTTTAAATTTGAATTACAAAATGTCCAGATAGCTTCATTTAGCTCAGAGCTTCATTATATCTCACACTAACATAAATACTGTTTATTATTATTAAACTTATTATTTAGCACATTTATGTTATAGTGCAGCGCGACGTGTGCACGTGCCTCGTTCTATAAACAGTGACATTAGAACTGGATCAGACTGTGTCTCTTCCAACACAGATGTCGGTCGCACCTGGAATCTGATGTAGATTAACTACGAGATTAAAAATATATTCCATCAGTCGAGGTTCTGAAAGCGCTGTGTCCGCTGCCATGTTGATAGAAATATAGCGCCTGTCCGCGCTTGCGTGTGCACATGTGGTTTAACACAAAGCCTCAGCGGGAGATGTTTACATTATCAGTGGGGGGTCAGTGAAAAACCTCCACTCTGGAAGGTGGGTTCAGAAACCTCCGGATTCAAAGAGGGGGACCACTGGTGTCGTGTAAATGATCAGCAGAACCGCAGAGAGAAAGCTGCGAATGCACTCAAAATACGCGCCGTGTAAACGGCCCCTCAGCCGTCTGTGAATAGTAAACAGCCATCAGTGTACTAACGATCAGTCATTAGGCTGATAGTCCTCCTTGTGACTAGCTTTGTGAATAGCTAGTTTTGAATGTTAACAACAAACTGTTTTTTTTTGTCTCCAAACCCTATGTATTTCACCACTTTAATTGTCTGTCCGAACAGGTCTCATTTGTAAACGAGTCTTTGAGGCTCAGTGTGACTTATCTGTTTAAATAAAGGTTGAATGAATGAATGATCCACTATGAGAAGGTGCTATTCATCAGACTAATGAAATCTTTTGGATTAAAGACAAAACATTTCAACGTTTTTCATTTTTTATTTTTGTGAATCTGTTTAGAGTACCTTACTGTTAGATTTTTCTACCTGGATTATTGAGCATGCATCAGGAAACATTAATTTATGTTATTTTTGAGCAAAGCTAAAATAACCACTTCAGAGGGACCCTACAGAAGCAGGCTGGAGTTGCTGCTCAAACTCTAAACCTGAATACAAACCCAAAAAATATGTTCCAACGTATTAAAACTGGTCCTGACCACTCAACCATAAAGTGTAGAGTTTCAAGCATTTTCTTCCAGGTTCTTGAGTTCCAGGGTGACACCCATGAGCAGCAGCCGGAGGTCGTTCCACTAATTGGCTCCAGGAATTTAAAGTTCTTCAAACGAGCTCAATTCCCGCAGGAGCATTACCTACCAACTGGTACTTGTGCCTCCAGCCTTTTAACGTACAATTAACCAAAGTGTACATACCTAAGGCTTAATTTGTAAACTGAACAATGCTGGAACATAGATAGCGGGTGGACTGGCAGTGGGGGGTAGGGTGTCTTAGGGTCCTCCCCCTGAAAATCTTTAATAAAGTAGTTGCGATTCCCTGCATTTTGGTGTATTTTAATTTGCTGTTATACATTTACATTTTCTTACATTTGTAAACACTCCAGTTCTGTCAAGCCCCCCCCCCCCCCCCCCCCCCCACTTGACAGTACTGTCAAGTAAGTCGGGCTCAGTCCTGAGCCTGACTCTGTCCCTGCTCATTGTTGTCCGACTCCTCATGTGAAACCTCCTGGCCCCAGCCCTGCTGTTGCCTGTGGGCTCCTGCTCGCATACAACTGCCTGCTCATCACTTCACTCTTAGGGACAGAGATTTATTCATTCATTCATTCAACCTTTATTTAGACAGGTAAATCCCATTGAGCCTCGAGGACTCATTTACAAGAGAGACCTGATTTCAACAAAGTATGATGAAAAACAATGGACAACAGCGACAACAATAGACAGTTATAAAAAGGCATACAGTTTTTTTTAACAAATAGGATGGCTTAAAAAGAAAAGTAACAAAAAAAGCTAGTTCTATTTCGTATAGGCTTTGCCCTTTAAGGCTGTCGCTTAGTGGGTTTTATCCCGTCATGCAAAGCATTGCACTGAAAAATTTAGTCCATGCCCACCTGTTGTGTGGGCCCCACCCGGTCCGTACAAATTACGTTAAGAGCGGGTAATCGGCTCCCATTTTTCTTCAGCAAGCTAATAGCACTGTCAGAAGAACGAAGAAGGGAAGTTGTCCAGCTTGACCAGCTCAACCTTTGTTAAGGCTGCCTGTGGCCCCGCCACGCCAACCTCCTGCTGTCCTAGTGAGTTTTCCTCCCTGAGGAGAAGCAGACGAGCAGTCTTGTTTCAAGGTAAGCATCGAGGAATATTTCTCAGTGGCGGGTCGCTACACGCTGGACGTCACCATCTTTTAATTTTCCTTTTATCGCCGACTCTCGGAGTGAATCGGATGGTTACTCTGGGACAGGCGACGTCATCAGCAGCCCCCACTGCTCATTCCCTCCTGGAGAGCATAGTGTCGGAACGAGGGGGGCTGAGTGAATGCTCACCCTCCCCGGACCTTTTTCGCATCGGCGACCACACTGCTCCCAGCCGTCGGTGCCCTCCTCTGGAGCTTCTCGGCATAATCCAGGAGGCGGCTGACATGAAGGGACTTTTTTTCATCCCTCGCCTCCCCCCGCCCAGATCGGATGATCTAGCGGGTAACATGGTTATTGTTATTAAATGACCCCAATTGTCAGACCAAAAACACGAGGACAACAGGGATACAAAAATGATAGTTTATTTATAGTGCGGATGTGATCTTGGCTGTGGAAGGAAAAGAAGGAGACGAGATGAGTGTCTTGATATGGATGGTCTTTGATAACTGAGATGATTTTAAGTGGTTTGTCTTACGGTCGAATGTGGTTGCAGATGGCGTTGGAGTGGTGTGAACAGAGAATTCAGAATCCAGAGATGGCAGGGAATCCAGCGGGTGAGTATTGATCGATGATGCAGTCTTGGTTGAAGGATCCAGAATGTAGTTTCTTAATATGGTTTGTGTGCAGGATTGGCGACCAGACACAGCCACGAGGAGACCAGACAGGCAGGACGAACGGGAAACTGAAAAGACGGGCAGAAAGGCAACAGGTTAGTATTTGAACACACTTAGGTTTGGCTGGCTGTCACAATATTACCAAAGGTAATAAATGTTCGAGCGTCGGCTGAACGTCTGGTTGCGGTAAGTAGAGCAGGAGGTGGAGGTGCAGGTCTTGGTAGCAGGTGCAGCTAATCAGCCAATTAGTTGGAGAGAGTGAGATGGTTAAGGGAGAAGGCAGAGAATCCCACAGTGCCCCCTCCTCAAACAATGCCTCCAGGCAATTTCTTCTTGTCTGGGTGATCCTTGTAAAAAGTGGTGATTAGGGAGGAGTCCAAAATGAAGGATCGGGGAACCCACGATCGCTCCTCAGGCCCATAGCCTTCCCAGTCCACAAGGTACTGAAGGTTTCGACCCCTGCGACAAACATCCAGCAGGCGTCTAACAGAATAAACGGGGTCATTGTCGATGAGCCGGGGGGATGGAGGGAGGTTGGCAGGTGGGTTGAGTGGGCAGACATGGGCTTAATTTGGGAGACATGAAAAGTGGGATGTATCCTCAGGATGGGAGGTAGTTGGAGACGGACAGCTGCAGGGTTGATGACTCTGATTATTCGGAAGGGGCCGATGAACCTGGGGGCTAGTTTTCTGGGCGTATCTTTTAATTTGATGTCTTTAGTGGATAACCATACCTTCTGCCCCACCTGATACTTCGGTGCGGAGGAACGGTGTCAGTCTACAAATCTTTTATTTTGCTCGGCTGTCCGAAGGAAGGCTATTCTGGTCTGGCGCCAAATCCTGCGACACCGACGTAGATGATGCTGAACAGAAGGAACAGAGATGTCAGACTCTTGGGAGGGAAATAAAGGTGGAGAGTATCCCAGAGAGGCTTCTGGTGATGATGGTGCCATCCTTACAGCACCCCTCCTCAAGGACGCCCCCTGGCATCCCCAAAAAGCCCACCCCAAAAGACTTGAGCAAGAGGAGGGAGGAACCGTGAGGATAGAGGGCCCAAGGAAAGCATGAGGGTAAAAAAAAGCAACCTAAAACGGCAGTAACCAAAACCTGGAACTAGACTAAACACAAACAGGGAACACAAAAAATGTCTAAACAGTCAAGAAACCATCCCAAGGAAAGTTATAGTTCAGGCGGATGGCCGGGGGCCATCCAAGAGGCAGAGACAGATCAGATGGGCGGTTATCCAAAAAGCCGGAGCAGGGTGGGCGGGCGGCCAGGAGGCCGTCCAACAGGCAAAAACAGGGCAGGCAGGCAGCCAGGAGACCATCCAACAGGCTGGGGCCAGTCAGGTGGGTGGTCGGGAGGCCATCCAACAGGCAGAAACAGGGCAGGCAGGTGGCCGGGAGGCCGTCCAACAGGTAGAAACAGGTCAGTTGGGCTGCCGGGGGGTCGTCCATTGCGCCGGAGCAGACAAGGCATGGAGCCTGAATGGGTCGTGGAGCCTGAACGAGTCGAGAAACCTAGATGAGCCGTGGCCCCGAGGCGTGGCCCTGAAGTGAGGCATGGACCTAGGACGAGGTGTGGACCCAGGACAAGGTGTGAACCCAGGACAAGGCGTGGACCCAGGATGAGGAGTGGACCCAGGACGATGAGTGAAACCAAAGGGAGGCGGTGAACCCATTCAAGCCGGACGTGGAGACCTTGAGCGGCGTGGGGACCTCAAGTGGCATGGGGACCTCAACAGGAGGAATGGAAACCTCAGATGATGCAGCAGGTGTGCAACCCTCCATGGATGAAGTAGGCATAGGACCCTCAGGGAATGAAGCAGACATGGGGCCCTCTGGTGACACAGCAGACCTGGGACCCCTTGGGGACGTCACAGACGTGGGGCCTTCTGGGGATGTCGAGACCTCAATAGCTGAGACAGGGTCTTTGGCAGCAAGATCTTCTGCGGCTGGATCTGAATCAGACTTGGAACTCGGAACCAGAGGTGGTGGAGAGGAGTCTATCTGGACAGCAGGGATAAGATGTGTCCACCTGGACACCCACAGCAAAGCAGGGAGGAGATGTGTCCACCTGGACTGCCACAGCAGAACAGGAAGGAGATGTGTCCACCTGAGACACCTGAAGGTGGTGAGATCTCAGGAATTGAATGTGGATTAAATCATTAAATGTGGATTATTGAACATCAGATCCCTTTCCTCTAAATCCCTGTTAGTTAATGATCTGATAACTGATCATCGTTACTTTTTCTGTCTGACAGAAACCTGGCTACAACAGGAGGATTTTGTTAGTATAAATGAATCCACTCCTATTAATTATTTAAATTTTCATGTTCTTAGAACAACTGGTCAAGGTGGAGGAGTATCTTCTATTTTTCAGTAAGGATTATTGATTAATGACAAACCAGTTATTAGTTATGATTCTTTTGAATCGCTGTCTCTCAGTCTTTCTCATCCAAAATGGAAATCAGAAAAGCCATTTTTACTAGTTGTTATATATATTGTCCACCCGGCACTTACTCTCAGTTTTTGTCCATATTCTCAGAATTCTTAACTGACTTACTATTAAATACTGATAAAGTCATCATAATGGGTGATTTCAATATTCATGTAGATGTTGAAAGTGATAGCTTAAGCATAGCCTTTAATAATTAATAGACTCATTTGGTTTTATCCAAAAAGTCCTCACATCTACTCATTCTTATCATCACACCCTTGACTTAATTATGACCTATGGCATCGAGATTAAGGACTTAGTAATAATTCTTCAAAATCCTATTCTGTCTGACCATTTTTTAATTACCTTTGAGTTTACATTAAATGACTACACAGTCACTGAGAGTAAATTTCATCTCAGCAGGTGCTTATCAGAAAACGCTGTAACCAAATTTAAACAATCTCTTCCATCAGTTTTCCTCTGTCTTGTAGAGTAATGCATCAGAGAACAGTGACTTCGATCATCTAGTTGATCATCTTACAACTTCAATGCAAACTTCACTTGATAAAATTGCTCCACTGAAAAAGAAAGTAATCAATCAGAGGAAACTGGCTCCTTGGTTCAATTCTGAGTTACGTACTTTAAAGCAGGCATCTAGAAACCAGGAGAGAAAATGGCGCTCTACTAATGTTGAATAATTTTATTTAACTTGGAAAGATAGTCTTCTAACATATAAGAAAGCTCTCTGTAAAGCTCGAACTTTTCATCTTTAATAAATGAGAATAAAAATAACCCTAGGTTTCTGTTTAGTACTATTGCTAGACTAATTAAAAGTCCCATCTCTGTTGAACAATGTATCCCTACAACTGTAGGAATTCTAGTTTATTTAGTTACAGGTTTACTTTCAATTTCATGAGTAGCAGAAGGGAACTGATTACTCCCAGCTGTTACCACATTCTTGATGAGAAGACTCCAGTACTTAAGGCCCTGGGAAGCTTTTGGACTCTGCTAGAACATTGTCCCACTTACGGTACCGTATCCAGCTCAGACTATATTCAGTGTTCTCTACTGTGACTAGAAACCTGTTTTCTCTTACCTCCTCTAGCTCCTTGTCAAGACCAGTCTCCTCGCCATCCTGATTCTGTCTCGTGCCTCCCTGCACCAGTAATCTTCCCACGTGAGTCTTCTCCCTCATTCAAAGCCTCTGTACAGGACAACCAATTATTCATCCAGCATCCAGCTCAGAGGTTTGCCCTACCACCTTCATCTTATTCTCTCTTCCAATCTGGTTTTCCTTGATCTGGCTCGCCCATCGTATCTCCCCCTGGATCCAACTCCCAAGCCTGCAAGACAAACATTCAAGTAAGCTTTACAAGTCAGCTCTATTGGACAAGTATTTACTACATCCCTGTTTTGCTGCCATACTCATCCTGTGTCTCTCCCCACAGTCCACCCTGGAGTTTCTGCCCCGCACTATAAATAAACTCACTTAACTTTTATTGTTGTTGGTCTCGTGTTTTGGTTCGACTCCTGGGTATCCATAGAAGCCTAACAAAAAACGTGACAG
Organism: Nematolebias whitei; assembly: GCF_014905685.2. Taxonomy (NCBI): domain Eukaryota; kingdom Metazoa; phylum Chordata; class Actinopteri; order Cyprinodontiformes; family Rivulidae; genus Nematolebias; species Nematolebias whitei. Next base: position 52,699,889 of record NC_056505.1, on the reverse strand, counting down.
AATGTTCTAGCCAACCAATAGCTCTGATACCCAAGATCTGACCAATACAGAGATGATTCAACAGTCGTTAACCCTTCAAAACCAAAGAATTGACAAACAAGATGCAAAATTAGAACATAGTATTGTCCAGCAACGTACTTCTAAGTCCAATATAGAAGAATTAGGTGTCGTGTTGCTTGCACTAAATCAGAAAATAACTGCTCTCTTACCCCAGGCTCAAGTAGCGAACAATTCACCTCCAGTTCCTGATGCGACACCCAGCACCAACACTACGGTAACCCGTGAACCTGAAATTCACCCCTCTGAGTTTTTTGATGGTAAGACTTGTGATTGTGGTGGCTTTATTCTCCAATATAGACTGGCCATCCGCTGCACCCCTATCACTTATGCCTCAAACGCGTCCCACATAACATTCTTGATTAGCTCACTTAAAGGCATGGCTCTGCAATGGGCTAAGGCTTATCTCAATTCTCACGATGCTGACAACATAACTTTTGATACCTTTCTTCAGAAGTTCCAGCAGGTTTTTGAGCGTCCTTGTCATCAAGAGGAGGCTTCCAAGAGGCTAATAGCCCTTAGACAAGGTAAACAGTTGTTTCGCTTACCCGAGTGAGGTAGACACAGGACACGTGCCACACCCTCACTGCAGCCTTCTCCTCCCAGGGGTCTTAAAACCAATCCTAAGGCTCAGGTATTACCCGCTGCTGTTTTTTAGGACAGTTTCAGTCTAAGGCTGTGTTGAGATGATTCACCCAGACTGTTAACTACCTCCTATCTGTGCACCACACCCAAATTCTCACGTCGTGCCTCGCCCGACCTAGCAGCAGGAGTAGAGACGTTCGACAGACAAGGAAGCGCACGTTCACGGTAGCTCATCTCCTGATTTAGAGTTGCAATTATTATCCGATCTGGTTTTGTTTATAATCTAGGTATAAGATTCATGGAAGTTGTTTTATAATCAAAGCTACGAAACCTTTAAAAACCTCATGTGCTTTTGTTGTTACATTGAACCAAGTTTTCCACTTCCATGAACAAAGGGGTGTTGAAATAAGAATCCAGAATTTTACGTTTTGCTTTGCTTTAATCAAATATTTGCAGGGGGAACAGCGATATAACAGAACTCCATAGTGATTATTCAGTTACATAGCAAAGTCAGTAGTCAAAAGTCCACTTGTTACTTGAAAGGTGTTACTGTTGATTGTTGGTTGATGTCCAAGGGGGGAAACAGTCCAATCGTGTTGCAATTCTTTTGCTCCGATGAGCTGAACCAAAGAATTATAAATCTGCAAAGCTCCTATGAGTAAAAATAGAAAATTATAAATCCATAAGCTCTGTTGAGGAAAAATAGAAATATATTAATCCTCACTCTGTTGAGCCAAAGTAAGGTAAGGTGATTAGGTTCAGGGGAAAACTTTTGCTGCTCCGAGACCCCAGAGAACACTCAGAAACCCAAGATCATTACTGGACTTGATGAGCTGTCAGCCGGCATCTCGAGTTTACCTTGTGTTCCCTGAATCCTCCGTAGCGAAATCTCAAAAATTAAGTTTAGTTGGAAAAATAAAAAAAGCAAAAATTAAGTTTAGTTGGAAAAATAAAAAAATAAAAATGTTAACATCTAAAGTGTGTTCAAAAACTCTATCAAACAAAAAGGAGAAAAATAAAAAAAATACAAAGGCATCTTCAGAATCCCATAATGCATCAAAAATGGGGAAACTCCTAAATTGTATTAATTACAACTTTAAAAATACCAAATTTAATATAATGAGTAAATCCCAATAACTCAAAATGTTGTCAAGAGTCTTGACACTCTATTAGTGTATATAGCTACAGTATAAGCAATTTTAATTATTTAATTTTATTTTAGGACAGCTATTTGTATATGTCATACCGTCTCTTCTCGAAGACCCCTTGTCAAAGGGGATCCTTGAATGATGAAGCTGGTGATAAGCATCCCTCAGTTGCTTTTGAATAATATTTCATACTGCCTTCAATAAAATCCAATCTTGGAAACTTGAGTTGGCTTTCATGTCCGGGCTGAGCTGAGAAAAATTATTTCCCTCTTTGGATCTTCAAGTTCCCTTTAGTTATTGAAGGCGTCAATGAACTGTCCTTTAAAACTCTCCAAGTGCTTTAGCCCCGATCGTTAATGCTGAGCGTTTTTATACATTTGTCTGCTCATTGCGTAATTTCTGCATAGCAACAGTCCTGGATACGGACTATTCTACAACGTCAGATCACATGTGCAACGTCACTGTCATTGCTAAATTATCTTTGACTGCCACTAGGTCTGTCTTCCTGTTTTTCTGCAGAGAGCTTCCTCTTTTTCTGAGAGAGCCTCTTCACTTAAGGTATCTCGTTCCTGTTTTCTGGAGATAGCTTCCGTTTTTTCTACAGATAGCTTCCTCTTTTTTCTTCCTACTGGCCTGGCCATCTGTTCAGACTTCCACTTCTTGTGGTGACTTGACACACACAAACATTAAGCTGTTAACTTGACCTCTTGACCATCAATTCTATTCACTTTTAGTCAGTAACTAATTCATTTATTCTTAATCATTTAAAGTTCACACTTTTAACACATAGTATATTAGAAAGACCACACACTGTTACATACTATTATTTAGATTTGTTTCAGTAAATAAACCTTTCTTGCTTTTTCAGAAGTTTTTGTAAATAAACCTTTCTTACTTTTCCAGAACACAAACTCAGGGATCTGTGATTTATACTGTGCTCAACCTTATTTTAGGTCATGAAAACCGACTTCATACCTCACCTGAAATGCACAATACTTGACACAGTCCATAGTGGACCACTCTATTAACTTCCGGGTCACAGCGGAAGAAGCCCAATGGGATGAAGTAGCATTAAATGGAGTGTTCGTAAGTTCTCTGTCAGATGAAATAAAGGATCAACTGGCTACTCGTGATGAACCAGATTCCATGGATGATTTGATCAACTTAGCGATTCAGATTGATGGTCGACTGCGGACAAGTCAGCAATATAGAAACTACAGATCCCATTATGCTCCGGCATCTGAGCCTCGCCCATTTCCGAGAATCAGCCTCCCTCTGTCCAATCCTCCTTTACCAGCTCTGACAAGCTCTGAGGTAGAGCTTATGCAAATTGGACACACACTGCTCACACCAGAGGAGAAGCAACACCGGATTACAGCTCGGGTCTGCATTTACTGCTGTAAGCTCGGTCATTTTATTGCAAACTGTTCAGCGAGGGGAAAAGGAGAGGCACACCAGTAGACCAGGAGATACTGGTAGGCAATTCAATATTTTCTCCTGGAAATAGGCTTGTTTTACCCACTACCTTATTAATCAGAGACATTAACTTTCCTGTTGCTTCTTTAATTGATTCTGGTACTGAGCAGAATCTCGTTAGTTCTGAGTTGGTGGAACACCTGAACATTCCTGTTGTTGCCTTAAATCACCCAGTGACTGTTTCTGATCTCGCAGGGAAGACCATTACCACCATCACTCACAAGACTGCACCTTTGCATTTTGTTATCTCTGGCAATCACCGTGAAGAGGGTGAGTTTTTTGTATTTTTTAGTCTCCCACTTCTCATGTTATATTAGGATACCCTTAGTTAAGAAAACACAATCCTACTATTAATCGGATGGAGAAGAGAGTTGATTCATGGAGCAATTACTGCTTAGAAAATTGTCTCTGCTCAGCAGTCACTCCTTTTGTTGCAAACACGGTACTGTCCGAAGAATTAGATTTATCTAAGATCCCTACCTGTTACCATGATCTCACCCCAGTCTTCAGTAAACAGAAGGCCCTATCTTTACCCCCACACCGACCTTATGATTGCTCAATTGATCTCCTTCCTGGTGCCCCCCTACCATCCAGTAGATTGCATAACCTATCTGGCCCAGAAAAAGAGACCATGAGGAAGTACATTGAGGAATCCTTAGCTTCAGGTATCATCAGGCCGTCCACCTCTCCACTAGGAGCAGGTTTCTTTTTTGTAGATAAGAAGGACAAGACTCTTAAGCCCTGTATAGACTACAGAGGCCTAAACCAGATTACAACAAATAATAAATACTCTCTGCCCTTAATTGGTATGGTATAAAGTTTATTCATTTTAAAAATACAAAACAGTTTCATAACTATATAAAAAAAGAGATTTAAAATGAAAGGCAGCAGAAAGAAGAAAAAAATCTTATATCTGCCCCTTTTTCAAACAATTAGTTCAATCGTAATAATCTTCAAGTGACAAAACAAAATGAATAACTCTTTTTAATTTTTCTAATTCTAATACTATTGAAAAACACAAATGGACCTAGTGTTCCCTTGCCCGGACGTGGATCACCGGGGCCCCACTCTGGAGCCAGGCCTGGAGGTGGGGCACGTGGGCGAGTGCCTGGTGGCCGGGCTTTTACCCATGGAGCTCGGCCGGGCACAGCCCGAAGAGGAGACGTGGGTCCCCCTTCCCATGGGCTCACCACCTGTGGGAGGGGCCAAAGGGGTCGGGTGCAATGTGGGATGGGTGGTGGCCGAGGGCGGGGACCCTGGCGGTCTGATCCTCGGCTACAGAAGCTGGCTACTGGGACGTGGAATGTCACCTCACTGGTGGGGAAGGAGCCTGAGCTGGTGTGTGAGGCTGAGAGGTTCCGGCTAGAAATAGTCGGACTCACCTCTACGCATGGCTCGGGCTCTGGAACCAGTTTCCTTGAGAGGGGCTGGACACTCTTCCACTCTGGAGTTGCCCCTGGTGAGAGGCGCCGAGCAGGCGTGGGCATACTAATTGCCCCCCAACTTGGTGCCTGTGTATTGGGGTTCACCCCCGTGAATGAGAGGGTGGCCTCTCTCCGCCTACGTGTGGGGGGACGGGTTCTGACTGTCGTTTGTGCTTATGCACCAAACGGCAGTTCAGATTATCCACCCTTTCTGGAGTCCTTAGAGGGGGTACTGGAAAGTGCACCTTCTGGGGACTCCCTTGTTCTGCTGGGGGACTTCAATGCTCATGTGGGCAATGACAGTGAGACCTGGAGGGGTGTGGTTGGGAGGAACGGCCCCCCTGATCTGAACCAGAGTGGTGTTCTGTTGTTGGACTTCTGTGCTCGTCATGGATTGTCAATAACGAACACCTTGTTCAAGCATAAGGGTGTCCATATGTGCTCTTGGCACCAGGACACCCTAGGCCGCAGTTCGATGATCGACTTTGTCATCGTCTCATCTGATCTGCGGCCACATGTCTTGGACACTCGGGTGAAGAGAGGGGCGGAGCTGTCAACTGATCACTACCTGGTGGTGAGTTGGCTCCGATGGTGGGGGAGGATGCCGGTCAGACCTGGTAGGCCCAAACGTATTGTGAGGGTTTGCTGGGAACGTCTGGCAGAGTCTCCTGTGAGACGGAGTTTCAACTCCCACCTCCGGGAGAACTTTGAACATGTTCCAAGGGAGGTGGGGGACATTGAGTCTGAGTGGACCATGTTTCGTGCCTCTATTGTCGAGGCGGCTTACCAGAGCTGCGGCCGCAAGGTTGTCGATGCCTGTCGGGGCGGCAACCCTCGAACCCGATGGTGGACACCGTCGGTGAGGGATGCTGTCAGGCTGAAGAAGGAGTCCTATCGGGCCTTTTTGGCCTGTGGGACCCTGGAAGCAGCTGATGGGTACCGGCAGTCCAAGCGACATGCGGCTCGGGTGGTTGCTGAGGCAAAAACTCGGGCATGGGAGGAGTTCGGAGAGGCCATGGAGAACGACTTCCGCACGGCTTCGAGACGTTTCTGGTCCACCATCCGGTGTCTCAGGGGGGAGAAGCGGTATGCCACCAACACTGTTTATAGTGGGAGTGGTTTGCTGCTGACCTCAACTCGGGATGTTGTGGTTCGGTGGGCGGAATACTTTGAAGACCTCCTCAATCCCACCGGCACGTCTTCCACTGAGGAAGCGGAGCCTGGGGACTCTGGGTCGGGCCCTCCAATCTCTGGTGCTGAGGTCACCGAGGTGGTTAAAAAGCTCATCGGTGGCAGGGCCCCAGGGGTGGATGAGATTCGCCCAGAGTTCCTTAAGGCTCTGGATGTTGTAGGGTTGTGTTGGCTTACGCGACTCTGCAATGTTGCGTGGACATCGGGGGAAGTTCCCCTGGATTGGCAGACCGGGGTGGTGGTCCCCCTATTCAAAAAGGGGGACCGTAGAGTGTGTTCCAACTACAGGGGAATCACGCTCTTAAGCCTCCCTGGTAAGGTCTATTCGGGGGTTCTGGAGAGGAGGGTCCGTCGGATAGTCGAACCTCGGATTCAGGAGGAACAGTGCGGTTTTCGTCCTGGCCGTGGAACACTGGACCAGCTCTACACTCTCAGCAGGGTCCTGGAGGGTGCGTGGGAGTTTGCCCAACCAGTCTACATGTGCTTTGTGGACTTGGAGAAGGCTTTCGACCGCGTCCCTCGGGGGGCCCTGTGGGGGGTACTCTGGGAGTATGGGGTACCAGGCCCTTTGATACGGGCTGTTAGGTCCCTGTATGACCGGTGTCAGAGCCTGGTCCGCATCGCCGGCAGTAAGTCGGGCTTGTTCCCGGTGAGAGTTGGACTCCGCCAAGGTTGCCCTTTGTCACCGGTTCTGTTCATAACTTTTATGGACAGAATTTCTAGGCGCAGCCAAGGTGTTGAGGGGATCCGTTTTGGTGGCCTCAGAATTGCGTCTCTGCTTTTTGCAGATGATGTGGTCTTATTGGCTTAATCAGATCGTGATCTACAGCTTTCGCTGGAGCGTGTCTGGTTTTTCGTGGCAGATCAGGACAGAAGAACCCAGTTGCGCAGGCAGGACTCAGGAGGCAAAATGTATAAAATAAAAATACTTTTAATAATAATAATAATAAATCAAAAAGGCTGACATGGCAGCAAAACTTACATGGCCTCAAGAAACACGATCACTCAGGCAGGACAAGACAGGACATACCCAA
>NC_056505.1:52691489-52692874 GCF_014905685.2 Nematolebias whitei | reverse complement strand
CTCGCAGAGGAGGCTTTCTTGTTCAGTCAGAGTTGGGTCCACCAGTTGGGTCTCTTCGGTCTCACATGCTTTTGAAGGCGTACTTACCGGGACTGTATTCTCTGCCGAGAGGTCCTCGGTGCCTTCTGTGGTGCCTGCTGTTGGGCAGTCTGTGACTGTCTCAGGAGGCATGAGTATTGACAGGGGTTTGCTCACTCTGGCCCACATTGTCTGTTTACTGTAGATGAACATATGCATGATATATTCATAAATTAAACGGATTCTTTCATTTTTCTGGACTGAGTAATAACGTGCATTGAATTTAATAAAATGTGGACGGAAACGTGTTTATCTTTGACTCACCAACGACAGTGGGTCATTTATTAACAGAATCAAAGTTTAACATCACACATTTACATTAATTTGGCAAAATATGAAAATAACAACATGGCTAATTTTGCAAGCTGTACAATTTGATTAACCATTCGGCGATGGTTGAAAACTTTACACAGACATTTCTAAAAATACCTGGAATGATTTCTAGCAGATAGAAGAGTTTAAAGATGGAAAGATGAAGTTTAGAGGGAGGGAGATGGTGTGTGTGAGTGAAATGTGTTGAACAGAACGGCACCCTCCATTCGAACCTAGCTTTCCTCGGTACGCTCGGTAGTGAACTCGACTCGTTACCTCTCTGACGATGAATCAGTGGAAACGGAGCTCCAGTTGAGCTACCGGTCCAGCGTCTCCGTAGAATGGCAGAGAACCGTCCGGAGTGGTGGCGGGACTTCATCAACAACAGTTCACCTCACGAGTGGACTTCACGAGTGGAGTCCTTCAGAAGTTCCACTCAGATGTGGAAGATTGCATAATTCCCACAGGACTCGGAAGAGCTCTGGATCATGCTGGACTTCTGTTCTCCCAGCTTTGGAGCTGCAACGACTGAAGCCGGAGCCTGAAGCGACTGGTTTGAACTAGGAAGTACCGACATTTAAAGGGCTCTATTTCCGGTTCATTTGGGAGTTTCCTGATTGGTCGTTTCGACCAGACAGGGGTGTGTTTTTGTGACGTAAGAGGTCACTAGGAGTCAGAAAAACAGCAAGAATGTTATGGAACAGATTGAAAATGTTTTTCAGACAGACGAGAGGAATATTTAGACGAGTTGGGGGAAAACAGGTGCCAGCCTCTATATTTACGTCTGAGAGGATTCTAAAAACATGACAGTTCGTTCCAACAACTTGTTTTGCGTTTGACTCCAACCTTGGACCAACTTACACTTGCTCATTCAAAGACAGAAAATCAGAAAATGCATAATTACTCTGTAACAGACCTCAACATGATTTCCACTTTGCATGAGGATTAAAAATCATTATTACTGTTTCACAGTTAATTAAAAATGATTAGTTCAC
>NC_056505.1:52690201-52691389 GCF_014905685.2 Nematolebias whitei | reverse complement strand
TTGAACTAAAACACTTTGATTATCAAACATTTGTAAAATAGTAATGATAATAGAAAAGAGAGTGTTCTTTCACTTGATCAATTCAAGAAAGAAAGTCTCAGGATGGGTCAACCTGTATTTCTGGATTCAAATCAATGAAATGACAGTTTCTGTCCCATAAGGTCCTTAAGGTCAGGATTTGACCTCAGGCTTAGTTCACTACAAATGGTGAGACTCAACTGAAGGATTAGCTAGCCCCCCCCAATAGGATTGTTCGAGTAGGTGCGGCTTGAGCGTCGTGAGACCAATGTAGGTTATGGTACTTGAGGTAGCATTAATCTACATTGACTCCTCAAAGGTTGAATTTTTACAAATGAACTGCATGTTGGCATAGTTAAAGTCCTTTTAGTCTCCGACTAAAATACACACAAAATTCATTCTTGCTGGGGGTGTTCAGAAAAAATACCAAAAACCAATAAAATGATGTCTCAACATTGACAACAGTAGTGATTAAGCAACCAGAAAAACAACGTTTCAACATCGACAAAAGTAGCGATTAAGCAACTAGAAAACGACGTTTCGGTGTGTCACTCACTCTGACTGTCAGATTTGATCACGTTATCGCGTCTGGTAACATCACCCTAACTAACATCACCCCCCTTCGGTCATGGGGGACCACGAACACGGGTGAGGGCGTCGGTCCATGAGCAAAAGTTAGGATGCCCTTGAGTAGTTTTAGCTGTTTGCGCAGCTGAAAGAGGACTTTAAGGTCTGGATTGGAATCCAGGTCGGCTTCGGATGGAGTGTTTTTCTCTGGGTCAGTCAAGTACAGCATCATCGAGTTTATCGCAGGATCCGACTTCTGAAGTTGGATGATGTCTGGGTCAGTCAGCATGGTTTGTACAGAGACTGTGTTGTCAGCCAGCTTGGCTGTAGCCTGTGCACGTGTGACTGCCATCACCTCGGCTGTAGGTTGTACTGACAGAGTTGCGAGCAGCCCAGAGGGGTCAGAGGACCACTGAGGGCTGTCCACGGCTCTGTCCTTGATAGCTGATTTATCTGTCTGCAGCGACAGTACAGCATCTTTGGTGTAGGATCCTTGGATCTCTACACCTTTAACTACCAATGGTAGGTAGTATCCGGTGGGCTCTGACTGTCTCAGCTCGCAGAGGAGGCTTTCTTGTTCAGTCAGAGTTGGGTCCACCAGTT
>NC_056505.1:52679462-52690101 GCF_014905685.2 Nematolebias whitei | reverse complement strand
CAGCAGCCACAGGTGTCCAGATAATGCATAATTAAAATGGAGTGTTGATTCTCACAGCTCAGAAAATTAACAATCTAAAATAAATCTCATCTTTCCAGTTCGTTTGGACCAGGAAGTGGTAAGAGAGAACTGGTGTTTCCTCTCCATCTGAGGCTCTAGAAATTACATTTAAAACAGAATTTCCAGAGCTTCTGCTAGAGGGGACGAGATCTGTTCATAAATGACAGAAAAAACGTCACAGGGTTCCTCCACACCGGGGTTTGAGCTGAACTGCAGCATGAGTCCCGGATGAAAACGGTTCGCCCATCCCTCTGGAAACGCGCGTTCATTGCCACCGTTTATAAGTTATAAAGCGAGTACGCATTTATGCTGTGAAAACTCACATACATGCTGATGTGAACTGGAGCGCGCTGAGTGAGAGCGCAAGACGTTGTGTGTTGCTGCGGGAAAAAAACAGCTATTTGTTTACGCTGTGTGCAGCTGCTCCGTGTAACGCTCGAGAGCGGGTTCACATATGAGCTGACGCGCCCTGAAGGGTTGTGTGTGTGCGTCCTCATGCGACGCTTTACACCAGGATTGCTGCGGGGCGCGCGTTGGCACTGGGTTACCACTGGCTCGGTCTGCAGAAACACGTTCATTGTTTGCTGCGAATCACGTGAGCTTTGAATGATTCCACGAGCTGCAATATTAATTCAGACAAAAACCCCTTCTTTGAGGATGTATGAGCTAAGCCGCTGTGAGGCTTGGGGAGCTGCTGACACCGCGGGAGCGCGCGTTGGCACTGGAGCGGTCAGGAAGCCGTGCGTGGCATCGGTGAAGCGAGACTACCACTGACTCGGTCTGCATAAAACACGTTCATTCTTAGCTGCAAGTCATGTGAACTTCAGAATGATTCCACGAGCTGCAGTATTAATTCAGAAAACCTTCTTCAAGGATAAAAGGGGCAGAGCCGCTGTGAGGCTTGTGAAACTGCTAACGCCGCGGAAGCGCGCGTTTGACATCACTGCAATGACAAAACTTGTGTCGTTTCTGCCTATAGCGAAATACGTTGCTGAGCTCGTACCGTGATCTCACGTGAACGTTGATGTGAACAGCGGTTGTTGAGAGCTGCGTGCGCGCCTTCATGCCGCGGGGGCGCGCATCGGCACCGCTGACAGTGAATGAAAAACAACCCTAAAAAAGGCTCATTCGTGATGAGTGTGGGTGATGGGGCCGCTTGTCAGATAACCATGCTGACAGTCTGGCTAAAGGACACTTCATCATAAAATGATGTTATTCACAGTGTCATCAACACACCTCCAGCAAAAACGACATCTGTTTACCTTCGTTGAGCTCTGTTTGTTGTCCTGGAGGGCCCCCTGTTGGCGAAGTCCGGGAAAAAAATGAACTTCCGGATGCCGGGGACGTCTGACGGGAGGGGCTGGCGTAGCAGAGCTGGGGAGGCGTTGAGCAGCCGTGGAGCAGCTTGAAATGATCTCTCGCTGATGAAAGGAGGATCACCAGCAAACTCCTGCGTCTCTCCTGAGAGGAAGGTGGAGTGGCGAGCCAGGAAAAACCTCTGGACCTCGTTCTCAGGCTGTGATGTGGGGCGGCAGACCGCAAAGAGGCGCACCGGTTGGTGATGACGTCAGCTGCCCTGTAGGCTGAGCGTACTGCAGGGGCCGGCAGCGTCGTTAGCAAGCAGCTGCTACGAGAGCGGGGTGAGCCGAAGGACAGAGGGCCACCGTCTCTTCTCGCCTCTGAACGTGTACGCCAACAGCGTAACGTGTTGTTCGCTGCGGCCATGGAACACATGCTGGTGAGCTCAGTAGGAGAGCGATGTCACCGTCTCGGTTATGCTAACGGGAGGCACGGGACGCTGGTCCATCTCGAACATCTTACTCCAATGGAGCCTCCATCAGGCTCGGCTCCAGAGGGCACAGAGGGACTTTCCGCTCAGTGAACCCTGCTCTGGAGATGGGTGCAGACTGTGGAGACCGGCTCCCCCAATCTACCAGGAAAAAACCCGTCTGTGGTCTCGCCGTAGGATGTCCTGTTGGGAACACGAGGCCATATGGATCAAGACGGTGAGCCGGAATGGAGCCAGTAAACAACCTTCCCGCCGGATCATCCGAACTGGCGGGAAAGGCGTAGGACGTAAAAAGGGGTCCTTTCATGTCAGCCTCCTCCTGGGTTACGCCGGGCAAACCCTGGGGGGCGCCGTCGGCCGGGAGCGGTGTGATCGCCGATGCGAAAAACGAGGTGGGATGGGGTGAGCATTCACTCAGCCCCCCTCCACCGACACTACGCTCCCCAGGAGTGAATGAGCAGCGGGGGCTGCAGCTGAGCACGCCTGTCCCCGGAGGAACCATCCGATTTGCTCCGAGGGTCGGCGATACAAGGAAAAATACAAGATGGCGTTGTCCACCGTGTAGTGACCTGTCACTGGGAAATATTCCTCGGCGCTTACCTTGAAATAAGACTGCTCGTCAGCTTCTCCTCTGGGAGGAGAACTCACCGGACGACCGGAGGTCGACTGCCGGGCCAAGCATCCTTAATAAAGGTTGGTCATTTACACAATTTATCTTCTTTGTTCTTCTGACAGTGCTATGTTAGCTCGCTGAAGAAAAAATGGGAGCCGATTTCCCGCTCTTAACGTAATTTATACGGACCGGGTGGGGCCCACACAGCAGGTGGGCGTGGACTAAATTTTTTCAGTGCTTATGCTACGCATAACGGGATAAACCCATCAGCGACAGCCTTAAAGGGCGAAGCCTATATGACATAGAACAGTAGTTTATCCACTGGCGTGGTGCCAAAATCCTTTAAACATGCGGCTGTCCAGCCTCCTGAAAAAAAGCAAACCTTGACCCCTCAGTCGTGTCCAACTTCCGGCCTGTCTCCAAACTCCCATTTGTTTCTTTTTTCTTTTTTCTTTTCTTTTTTTTTCTGGATGGCCTCCCTTCTCCCCTTACAGCCTTCCTCTCCACACCATTATTATGAAATATTTATTCTAGTGATTATCTATCCATCCATCCATCCATTTTCTTTACCCGTTTATTCCATTTTGGGTCACGGGGGTCGCTGGTGCCCATGTCCAGCAATCACTGTGCGAGGGGCGGGGGACACCCTGGACGGGTCGCAAGTCCATCACAGGGCCACATAGAGACAAACGAGACAAACAACCATTCACTCTCTCACTCACACCTAGGGACAATTTAGAGTTACCAATCAGCCTAACATGCATGTTTTTGGTCTGTGGGAGGAAACCGGAGTACCTGGAGAAAACCCACGCATGCACGGAGAGAACATGCAAACTCCACCCAGAAGGCACCTGGACCTGGGTTTGAACCAGGGACCTGTTCGCTGAGAGGCAGCAGCTCTACCAGTTGCGCCACCGTGCTGCAGTGATTATCTAGTGTATTATTATTATTATTATTATTATTTTTAATAGGATAGAAAGAAAGAAAAGACAAAGTAACACTCTAAAATATAAGAAATATACACAAAGAGAGCACACGGCAAAACACCCGGCCACTGTCAGTTCACCTGTAAAGAGCATGACAAAACATAGCAACAAAATACATACGTATAAAGAACTTAAAATATTCATGGCTTTGCAGTAAGTTTCCATAAATATATATACCCATACCTACGCCTATATACATACATACATACACATGAATATACATTCACATACATATCTATATATCTATATATTTACATATAAAGCCTACATAAGCATCCCTACATCTATTTGTGTGTAGTTGTGAGCATGCATAAGTGTATAAGGCTTCTCTAATAGAACATTTAATAGTAACTGTGAAGCAGCAGAGACCCAACCCCCAAGACCAGAGGCAGCCAAAAAAAGGGGGACCAGAGCCCAAGACCCCAGGAGGGACCCCGACCGCGGAGCCCCCAGGGCAACCCACACAGGACGAACCACTCACCCACCACCCAGATCGGACCACAGGGGAGAACCGGAACATCCCCACCAGCGACCACACGCAGTGACCCCCCGGGGCCAACAGACAAACTCATAGGCCTCCATCGGAACCCGCCACATCGATGCAGTTCCAGGCCCAGGCACTGAGGCCCAGGCACCGAGGACGCACACCACCCAGGCCAAGGCCCGACAGGGCCAGAGGACCCGAACCCCACCAGGCAGACACCAGGCTGAGCCGACACACGCCCAAGCGCCCAGCCCCTGACACCAAGGGCCTCAAGTGTGCTGGCAGGCAAGGGCACACCCTACCAGGGGGCCGCGCGATAGGGGCGCGATGCCAAGCACCCCCAGTTGTATCAAAGTGGGGGCAGTCCGAGTCTCGGCCTAACAAATACCCATTCATACACGGACACAATCACACAGTCCCAACCTCATTCTTACACTCACTCACTCAAAGACATACAATAATGATACATTTCATTCTTATTCCCGATACGCAATCTATACCCCCCAGGTCCAAGACATGTACCCGCCCTCTACAGGGGGCAGCCCATGCCCAAACCCAGGAGGTAGACCCATTCATTCTCGAGCGGAGAGGAGCCAATATCCCAGACCCGGCCCAGGCCACACCCAGCCGACAGGACACCCCCAGGCACGAAGAGGTCATGCCACCGACCACCCCCACACACCGCCAACTACCAAGCACACGCCCCCAGCCGACCGACCGCCAGGTCCCGGCAGCCACCCCGGCCAGCGGGCCAACCATGGCACCCAAGAGCCAAGCTCAGGGGGTCCAAACAACCCCAGGGAGAGCACAGCGCCAGCACCGCCCACAGCAATCCCCCAGACCCCGAACCCTCACATAGTCCTGGTCAACACCCGACGGCCTGCCCTTCTCCTGGACCCCACCCCCGGAATGGCAGTTAGGGAACCAGGGTGGTGAGAGAAAAACAAAGAGAATAAGACCCCGACACATACACCCCCGCCCCTAGATGTGCTGTTGATGTGTGTTGTTGTATAGTGCCATTAAAAAGGAAAGAAGAAGGAGCAAAGGCTGGCATGATGCCAGTTTCCCTTCCAAATCTATGCAAACCCTAGTGTCTAAATGCAACCATTGTAAGTGAGCACAGGCACAGGGGGTGAGAGCTTGAAACCTTCTGGCTCCCCCTTTGATGTGGCCCCCCCCTCGACTACTAAAGGAGGTGTTTCTAACTCTAGGTCCGTCCATTCTTGATATAGTAAACAGTAGTTTATCCACTGGTGTGGTGCCAAAATCCTTTAGACATGCTGCTGTCCAGCCTCTCCTGAAAAAACCAAACCTTAACCCCTCAGTCGTTTCCAACTACCGGCCTGTCTCCAAACTCCCATTTGTTTCTAAAGTACTGGAGAAAATAGTCGAGTCCCAGTTGAAGTGCTTCCTGGAGGATCATGCCATCTTAGAGCTTTTCCAATCTGGCTTTAAACCTCTCCACAGCACTGAAACTGCCCTGCTGAAGGTCTTTAATGACATCTTCAGATTCACAGATACCGGTTATTCTGTTCTGCTTGTCCTGTTTGACCTCACAGCCGCCTTTGACACCATCGACCATGAGATCCTCATTGCTAGGTTGGAGCAGTGGGTGGGCGTCACAGGGTCAGACCTTAATTGGTTCAGATCTTACCTCGCTGACAGATCCTTTTGTGTCTCCATCAAGGATTTTAGTTCCGCAGAGGCAGAGCTTAAATGGGGGGTTCCGCAGGGGTCCATCCTGGGTCCCCCCCTATTCTCTTTATACCTGCTGCCGCTTGGTGCTATTTTCCAGAAACACAACATGCCCTTCCACTTCTATGCCGATGACTGTCAAATTTACTTCCCCCTAAGACACAATGGTACATGCTCTATTCAACCGCTGCTCAACTGCCTGGCTGACATCAGGGACTGGATGGGTTTAAATTTCTTGAGTTTCTATGAAAAGAAGTCTGAAGTCATGTTGTTCCCTCCCAACGACACGATCACAAACCACTGTATCGACCTCTCTGCTCTAACCCTGTCAGAAAAACAAAGAGTCAATAATCTGGTCGTGATAATGGACCCTTCCCTGAAACTTAACAATCATGTAAACATGATTGTTAAATCATGCTTCTTCCAACTGAGGCGGCTGGCTAAACTGAAGCCCATATTTTCCAAAAAGAACCTGGAGACAGTTGTAGTGTGTCAAGGACAGCTTTGCTGTGGACATAGGGTCCCACCAAATGTGTTATTTAAAACACGTACGGTCCCACCAAATGTAGTGAAATGGTGGGGGACAGCTTAACTGTACCTTCACTACTAATTATTTAAATATAACGGGTTCTTTCTTTTTCGAGTTAAATTAATGCCATGTGACCGAGGTAACTGTGAGTATTGTTGACCCATCAGAATATATTCGGTCATTTATTTAACAGAATCAAAATTTAACATCAAAACATGTACACGTGATTAGCTGATCTGGTTCTGATTAAATAAACTTGGCACGCTTTACTAATTAGACAACAAGACATTTCTGAAGGCATCTAGGAAGATTACTAGCAAAATAGAAGAGTTTAAAGAAGAGATGGATGAAGGGAGGTGTATGTTTGGATTGACCAGAATTGGCACGCTTCTTTCAATCACCAGCTCAAACCTCCAATACACTTAGCGCGTGACGACTCGTTACCTTCGCAGGAGATGAATCAGCACCAGTATCGGGTCCATTTCAATGCTACCTTCCAGCGTCTCCGGTTAGAGCGGCTGCTCATTGTCAGAAGTCGTGTCGATTTACTCCGTTCAACAAACAGGCTCAGCTCCCTTCGAAGTTGGAGGCATTACGCCCGGGTGTATTCACAGCAAGTATCTGTGAGTCTGTCTGAGTTTCCACTCAGAAGTGGAAGACTCCACAAGGCTTGAGAAGACTCTATCAAAGACTGAGTTCAACTCAGATCAAAGACTGAAGAGTCAAGAAGACTCAGAAGACCCAAGAAGACTGACTAGTTCCAGGAAGTGCTGACTTTTAAAAGAGTCCTCACTTCCGGTCACTTAGTGCTTCCTGATTGGTTGAAACAACAAACAGGGGGTGGTTCTAGTGATGTCAGAGGGTTATTGAAAGTCAAGCAAGGGTTCAGGAATGTTCAGGAACGTTTAGTACAGACAGAGAAATGTTACGGCGAAGTGAGACAACGCAGATGCCAGTGTTTCTCTTTTTATCGTCTGCTAGGTTTAAAAACAATACAGCCCGATCTACTAACTTGTTTCTGACTGTCTCTGACTTTTGACTGACATCACTGACTTCTCATTCAGACAGAAAATCAAAATGCATAATTACTTTGTAAATAGACATTTAACTTGATTTCTAATTTAAATGAGGTTTAGAAAAATCATTAATACTGTTTCACATTTGATTTAAAATGAGTGGTTCACTTCAACATTAGAAATGACAAGAAATAAACACACTTTTGATTTATCAAGATATTGTAAAATAGTAATGATAATATAAAAAGAAGAGTGTTCTTTCAATTGATTACTTCAGGATACAATTAGACAGTCTCTGGATGAACTAATTTATATTTCTGGATTCAAATCAATGAAATAACAGTTCCTGTCCCATGAAGGTCTTCAGAGACAGGTTTTGATTGGAGGCCTAGTTCACTACAGTCCCCCTTTTGGAAATCATCGCCTGTCCATGGGGATGAATTCCAACATGAACTTACGCCTCCGAATATCCTTGATCTTGATGTAATCCAGCAAGAGGAAAACAAAAGTCAAAGAAGGTAATCCCACAATGTTTTTGGTAATTCCATTATGTTGTTGGTAATTCCATTATGTTGTTCGTAATTCCATTGTAGCAATGCTTTAACCCCTTGGAAACAAAGTCTGTAATCCATTGGAAAAAGTCATATAATCCACAACGATAAATCCGCAACGATTGGGGGTGTTGATTGATCAGCATGCAGAGGGTTCTCTCAATTGAACTGCAGAGGTGACCACTGGATGGAGATTGGAGACCCACATTCGAGTTGTAGGTCCCTTCAGCGAAGGTTGCTGCTGGTGGTTCCCAGTGGGTGCCATTCTGGTTCTATGTGTTATGCATTTATGTGGTTTTAGTTGGTCTTATGAGTGGAAATTTACATAAGACCTTAACCTATATGCACCTGGTGTGTAAGCTATCATGGTTTAGATCAGCTACAGTTACCAGTGTCAAGGGTGGGTCATGCTGAAAAATTTATATAGGGATTTATACCTATATAAGGGCATTCCAAACTATTTTTCCATTCCTAACCTGGTTTAAGTTGGATTTACTTGGCAAAATATAGTTTGGTTCAATTGTCTGTTGTCCCTTTAGACGAACGACTTGAGGTTAGGTTTTTTGGATTCCCCCTAAATGTTTATGGAGTCTATGGTGAGACTCAACTGAAGGATTAGCTAGCGCCCCCCGAATAGGATTGTTCGAGTAGGTGCGGCTTGAGCGTCGTGAGACCAATGTAGGTTATGGTACTTGAGGTAGCATTAATCTACATTGACTCCTCAAAGGTTGAATTTTTACAAATGAACTGCATGTTGGCATAGTTAAAGTCCTTTTAGTCTCCAACTAAAGTACACACAAAATTCATTCTTGCTGGGGGTGTTCAGAAACAATACCAAAAACCAATAAAATGATGTCTCAACATTGACAACAGTAGTGATTAAGCAACCAGAAAAACAACGTTTCAACATCGACAAAAGTAGCGATTAAGCAACTAGAAAACGACGTTTCAGTGTGTCACTCACTCTGACTGTCAGATTTGATCACGTTATCACGTCTGGTAACATCACCCTAACTAACATCACCCCCCTGTGGTCATGGGGGACCATGAACACGGGTGAGGGCATCGATCCATGAGCAAAAGTTAGGATGCCGTTGAGTAGTTTTAGCTGTTTGCGCAGCTGAAAGAGGACTTTAAGGTCTGGATTGGAATCCAGGTTGGCTTCGGATGGAGTGTTTTTCTCTGGGTCAGTCAAGTACAGCATCATCAAGTTTATCGCAGGATCCGACTTCTGAAGTTGGATGACGTCTGGGTCAGTCAGCATGGTTTGTACAGAGACTGTGTTGTCAGCCAGCTTGGCTGTAGCCTGTGCACGTGTGACTGCCATCACCTCGGCTGTAGGTTGTACTGACAGAGTTGCGAGCAGCCCAGAGGGGTCAGAGGACCACTGAGGGCTGTCCACGGCTCTGTCCTTGATAGCTGATTTATCTGTCTGCAGCGACAGTACAGCATCTTTGGTGTAGGATCCTTGGATCTCTACACCTTTAACTACCAATGGTAGGTAGTATCCGGTGGGCTCTGACTGTCTCAGCTCGCAGAGGAGGCTTTCTTGTTCAGTCAGAGTTGGGTCCACCAGTTGGGTCTCTTCGGTCTCACATGCTTTTGAAGGCGTACTTACCGGGACTGTATTCTCTGCCGAGAGGTCCTCGGTGCCTTCTGTGGTGCCTGCTGTTGGGCAGTCTGTGACTGTCTCAGGAGGCATGAGTATTGACAGGGGTTTGCTCACTCTGGCCCACATTGTCTGTTTACTGTAGATGAACATATGCATGATATATTCATAAATTAAACGGATTCTTTCATTTTTCTGGACTGAGTAATAACGTGCATTGAATTTAATAAAATGTGGACGGAAACGTGTTTATCTTTGACTCACCAACGACAGTGGGTCATTTATTAACAGAATCAAAGTTTAACATCACACATTTACATTAATTTGGCAAAATATGAAAATAACAACATGGCTAATTTTGCAAGCTGTACAATTTGATTAACCATTCGGCGATGGTTGAAAACTTTACACAGACATTTCTAAAAATACCTGGAATGATTTCTAGCAGATAGAAGAGTTTAAAGATGGAAAGATGAAGTTTAGAGGGAGGGAGATGGTGTGTGTGAGTGAAATGTGTTGAACAGAACGGCACCCTCCATTCGAACCTAGCTTTCCTCGGTACGCTCGGTAGTGAACTCGACTCGTTACCTCTCTGACGATGAATCAGTGGAAACGGAGCTCCAGTTGAGCTACCGGTCCAGCGTCTCCGTAGAATGGCAGAGAACCGTCCGGAGTGGTGGCGGGACTTCATCAACAACAGTTCACCTCACGAGTGGACTTCACGAGTGGAGTCCTTCAGAAGTTCCACTCAGATGTGGAAGATTGCATAATTCCCACAGGACTCGGAAGAGCTCTGGATCATGCTGGACTTCTGTTCTCCCAGCTTTGGAGCTGCAACGACTGAAGCCGGAGCCTGAAGCGACTGGTTTGAACTAGGAAGTACCGACATTTAAAGGGCTCTATTTCCGGTTCATTTGGGAGTTTCCTGATTGGTCGTTTCGACCAGACAGGGGTGTGTTTTTGTGACGTAAGAGGTCACTAGGAGTCAGAAAAACAGCAAGAATGTTATGGAACAGATTGAAAATGTTTTTCAGACAGACGAGAGGAATATTTAGACGAGTTGGGGGAAAACAGGTGCCAGCCTCTATATTTACGTCTGAGAGGATTCTAAAAACATGACAGTTCGTTCCAACAACTTGTTTTGCGTTTGACTCCAACCTTGGACCAACTTACACTTGCTCATTCAAAGACAGAAAATCAGAAAATGCATAATTACTCTGTAACAGACCTCAACATGATTTCCACTTTGCATGAGGATTAAAAATCATTATTACTGTTTCACAGTTAATTAAAAATGATTAGTTCAC
>NC_056505.1:52669516-52679452 GCF_014905685.2 Nematolebias whitei | reverse complement strand
CTCGCAGAGGAGGCTTTCTTGTTCAGTCAGAGTTGGGTCCACCAGTTTGGTCTCTTCGGTCTCACATGCTTTTGAAGGCGTACTTACCGGGACTGTATTCTCTGCCGAGAGGTCCTCGGTGCCTTCTGTGGTGCCTGCTGTTGGGCAGTCTGTGACTGTCTCAGGAGGCATGAGTATTGGCAGGGGTTTGCTCACTCTGGCCCACATTGTCTGTTTACCATAATCTATAATCACGTCAAAG
This sequence comes from Nematolebias whitei, assembly GCF_014905685.2. Classification (NCBI taxonomy): domain Eukaryota; kingdom Metazoa; phylum Chordata; class Actinopteri; order Cyprinodontiformes; family Rivulidae; genus Nematolebias; species Nematolebias whitei. The sequence continues at coordinate 52,679,211 of NC_056505.1, read as the reverse complement.
CTATTTATAAAATCCTGGCCGATCAAAAAGGGGAATGAGTCAACCAGAGACACATGTACCGGGTGGTATAGTGTCATCTCGCCAACCTGCATGTGAACCATAGCTATAGCTGTTAGGGTTGTCCTTGTCTCTGCAAGGCCCTGCAGTCCTATAGCACATTCTATGAGAGGTATTTCCCTGTGAACACCGTTAGCGGCGGTCCTGAGCTCCTCGAACAGTTTGGCCGACATAATAGTTATGTCGGCTCCACCATCCAGTAGGGCTTCGTGTGTGAGGACTCCTTCAAGTGTGATCGACAGGTAAGCTTTTTTAGCGACCCCCTTTCTGATCAGGTTACACAGGAACCTTGGAGGTTTTGGCCGACGTTTCTTCTTACGTTTACCTTTACCTGTGTAATCCCGGTTTTTCCGAACCGTTGGTGCAGTCGCTGCTGCTCCTGGGAGTTCGGCTTTTGACGGGCCTCCGTCATTGATGTATGAGATCACCCGCTCATTGTGTGTTGAGGGGCTCTCATTGTTTGTAACAACAAGGTCCTGGTGGCTGTCCGTGACAGCAGCAACGTTGTTGTTTGTGTCACCCTGTTTTGACTGAACCGTTAGCACAGCTGTTGCTGTTTCTGAGGTTTCAGTTTGTGACGGGTCACCGTCGGTGACGTGTGATTGTACCCCCCCTTTTTCAGGTGAGGGCCTGTCAGAGTTTACAACAACAATGTCATGGTGACTGTCTGTGACAGCAGTAATGGTATTGTCTGTTTGCTCTGACTTATCAGCAATGATATTGCCAAACAACGCGTTAGGCTGTTTGTCTGTGGCAACACCTTTCAACAATTCCAAGAACCGACGCACACTCTCTGTCTCGTCCGAGCTCAGAGGTCTGGCGCTCTCTTTCTGGATCTGCTGCTGTTTCTTTTTCGTCTCAGGCTGTTCAGGCCGACGTGGAGGGGGAGCAGGTCCCCTCCTCTGGGGTTCCCAGTGGGATCCCTGGTTGTATGGGTAACTTTTGGTGTCATACTTTTTACCCTTAGGGCATTCGCCCCCCTTCTGGTACAATCATTCATCCTCTGATTTCTTGGGAAACCATTTAGGATCTCGTCTGGACCAGGGGGCACTCACCTGTTGTGGTTTGGCTGCTGGGAAACCTCATTTCCTCTCACCTTTTTTGGGAGGGGGAGCTGAAGCTCTCGTCCCTTCCAAATCTAATGACTGGGCAGGAATCCTCTCACCTGGGAACACCTCAATGGGTGTTTTGGCCTGTGAACGGGCTTCAAAGACATTCACAGCACAATTTTTTATCTCACTGATGGTTTTCTCTTTGAAATTGGCCATCATTTTCACCGACATCCTTATGTCAGGGTGGAGATTTTTGCTGAAAACGAACTTAAACGCTTCCTCCTCTTCCATGCCGGTCTCGTTCCTGTAACCAAAATAAGCCTGCAAAATCCTGGAATAATATGCTCTAGGGTGCTCATTCTTACCTTGCGTGACCTTGTCCGCGGCTGGATAACCGCCAGGTCTCGCGCAAGGGGCATACTCTTTCATAAGAGCAGCACATAACAGGCGGTAATCCTTTTGTGTGGCATCAGGTTGACACTCTATGAAGAAAAACACCGCCCTGGTTGAAGTGAGCCTGATCAAACCTACTTTATCCTCAACTGTAACGTTGGGATAGCTTCTTAATTGGAAGTCAAGGTCGTTCAGATAGGCCTTAGTGTCGGTTGAACCCAAAGGCCCTGGCTCAAAGCGTTGCACATATTTCGCAATTTTATGCAAATCCAAAATGGAGAGCGGAGGCTGTATGATTGGTGTTGTTGGAACAAAAATAGCACGTGGAGGTGATTCACTAGACTCACGTGGAGGTGACAGAAGGGGATTAAATGCAGGAGGTACAGCAAAATCCTTCTGAGGTGGTGGTGGGTGTCCTGGACTCTGACTTTGTTCATCTTTGAGTTCCAGACATCCTTGCCCCACGTCAGAAATCTCATTTGTTTGTTTTCACAGTTACTAATAAATGTTCTATTAGAGAAGCCTTATACACTTATGCATGCTCACAACCACACACAAATAGAAGCAGGGATGCTTATGTAGGCTTTATATGTAGATATATAGATATGTATGTGAGTGTATATTCATGTGTATGTATGTATGTATGTATATAGGCGTAGGTATGGGTATATATATTTATGGAAACTTACTGCAAAGCCATGAATATTTTAAGTTCTTTATACATATGTGTTTTGTTGCTGTGTTTTGTCATGTTCTTTGCAGGTGAACAGACAGTGGCCGGGTGTTTTGACGTGTGCTCTATTTGTATATATTTCTTATATTTTGGAGTCTTACTTTGTCTTTTCTTTCTTTCTATCCTATTAAAAAAAAAAAAAAAAAAAACCTACACTAGATAGTCACTATAATAAATATTTCATAATAATGGTGTGGAGAGGATGGCTGGAAGGGGAGAAGGGAGGCCATCAGAAGAAAAAAAAAAAAAAGAAAAGAAATCTCATTTGTTGCTGTGGCTAGTTTCGCCTGACAGGCTTTTAAGCGTTCACGTGATGTATGACACTCACTTTGTAAACGCACGCTTTGTTGGCCTAACGCCGCTTTTTCCAATCTGCACTCATTCAGAACTTTTGATGTGAGCTGCACCTGTCGTTGTAGCGCATCATTGTCTGAACACAGTGCCTGGTACTTAATCCCTCCTTCACGCAGCTTCACCTCATATGAGTCTGCTTGTAACGACAGCTGAGCTTGTGAGAGCTCTTCTTCACGTTTCAATTTATTTTCCCAGGTCTCCTTATCAAATTTAAACTGTGCCACGAGTTTTAGGTACTCCACACGTGCTGCCACGTGGTCCTCTGTCTCGTGCATCAACCTTTCATCAAGGGCTTCTGCCTTGTTGGCCTCAATATAAAATTTAGCCTTTAGTAAGAGTGCTATTTTAGCCAGATGTTCATAGCTTGACTTTTTTATGTCTGCAGAAGTCACACTTTCTGCAACTTCCTTCAGCTCGTCCAGTAACTCTGTTGAGTTCATGCTGTCCACCTGTTCACCATATGGATGTAGTATGACATATCCTGAGATATATTCATACATTAAACGGGTTCACTCATCTTTCTGGACTGTGTGATGTTCGTGCGTTGAATTCAACAGAAATGTGGACGTGAGACGTTAATTATCTTTGACTCACCAAGCGAGTGGGTCATTTATTAACAGAATCAAGTTTAACACATCACACATTTACATTAATTTGGCAGAATATGAAAACAACAACATAATTAATCCGCTTTACAACCAGGAAACCATACGGCCATGGTTTTCCGTTGCTTCACCACAGACATTAATGAAAACATCTGGATTAATTTTCTAGCAGAAAGGAGAGTTTAAAGATGGAAAATTGAGATTTATCTTACAGAGAGATGTGTGAGGGAATTTATCTGTTTAACCAGAACGTGCACGCTCCTTCGGAACTCAGCTTGTCCCAAACAGTACACTTTCGGTGAAGGTCGACTTTTACCTTTTCTGAAGATAGATCAGTTCCGGCGTGGAGTCTCACTTCCAACCACTGTTCAGCGTCTCAGTGAGAACAGCCAAATACCTAGAGAGCCGTGCGAGGTTATCCAAACAGAAGTTATAATTCCCAAAATCGTCTCTGGTTCAGCTTGTTTGGTTTAGCAGCATCCATGAATGCCTGCGGTTGCATTCACGGACTCCCAAACTCTCTGCACTCTGGATTCCAAAACTCTTGAACTCTGCTTTGAACTGGGAAGTTGCCACATTTAAAATGGGCTCTACTTCCGGTTCATTTGAGAGCTTTTGATTGGTGGATGGACCAGAACAGAGGTGTGGTTTGTGATGTAAGGTGTTATGGAAAGTCAAGGATAGAGATTAAGATTGTTTAAGAACAGACAGAAAGATTGTTGGAGAAAACCAGTCTTAGTGGCGTCTCTACTCAGTATCTTGCTGTAAAAGTTAAACATGACATTTCTTTTCAGTAAACTTTTTAGTTGACCGAAGCTTGAACTTTAACACACTTACAACTTTGCTCACTTTCAAAGCAGACGATCAAGAAATTGAATCATTACTCTGTAATGTACTCTAACTTGATTTCACTTTGAATTGAGGAATAAAAATCATTACTACTGTTTAAGTAGATAAAAATGAGTAGTTCTCCTCAACATGTAAACATTGTTTGAACTAACACAATTTGATTATCAAAACATTTGTAAAATAGTAATGATCATAGAGAATTGTCTTTTTCCACTTGATTAATTCAAGAAAGAAAGTCTCAGGATCGATCAATCTGTATTTCTGGATGCAGATCAATGAAATGACAGTTTCTGACCATATGATCCTAAGGTCATTGATTTGACATCAGGTCAAGTTCACTACAGTCCCCCCTTTGGAAATCATCGCCTGTCCATGGGGATGAATTCCAAACTTGAACTTACGCCTTTGAATGTCCTTGAGCTTGATGTAATCCAGCAAGGAAGACCAAAGTCAAAAGTAATCCAGCAAGGAAAACAAAAGTCAAAAGTAATCCAGCAAGGAAAACAAAGTCAAGGTAATTCCACAATGTTCTTGGTAATTCCATTGTGTTGATGATAATTCCATAATGTTGTTGGTAATTCCATTGTAGCAATGCTTTAACCCCTTGGAAACAGAGTCTGTAATCCACTGGAAAAAGTCATCTAATCCACAACGATTGGAAGTGTTGATTAATCAGCATACAGAGGGGTACCCTTGGATTGAACTGAAGATGCGGCCACTGGATGAAGAGTGGAGACCAACGTCAGGATTGCAGGTCGCCTCCAGCGAAGGTCGTCTCTGGGCGACGTCCAGCCTGTGCCGTTCTGGTTCAATGTGCCATGCAATTATGTGGTTTAAGGTGGGCTTACGAAGGGGATTTTACATAAGGCCTTAAACTATATGCACCTGGTGTGTAAGCTATTATGATTGGGAACAGCTACAACTACCATTTAAGGGGTGGAGCATGCTGAAAAAGGGGTAACTACAGGGGTTTATACCTATAGAAAAGGGTTCCAAACTATTTTTCCATTTCTAACTCGGTTTAAGTTAGCTTTACATGGCAAAATATAGTTTGGTTCAATTGTCTGTTGTCTTTTAGACGAACGACTTGAGATTGGGTGTTTGGTTTCCCCATAAATGTTTTTGGAAGTCTATGGCGAGACTCATCAAAAAGAATTAGCTATCCCCCCGAATAGAATTGTTCGAGTAGGTTCGGCTTAAGCATTGTGAGATCAATGTAGATTATGGTACTTAAGGTAGCAATAATATACATTGACTCCGCAAAGATTGCAATTTAACGAATGAACTGCATGTTGGCATGGTTAAAGGCCTCTTAGTCTCTAACTTAACTACACACAAAATTCATTCTTTCCTCAGAAACAACCAAAACCAATTAAACAACGTTTCAACACCGAGAAGAGTAGTGACTAAGCAACTCGAAACATCGTTTCACTGCTTCACCTCACCCTGGTTGCCAGATTCAGTCCCGCTGTCCCGCTTATTTGTTTGTTTCTTTTTAGACCCGCGTGCGCGAGCGAGACATAATCATACTGAGGTGCGCTGCATGGCGATCTTGTTGGACTCGGAGTGACCGGAGGCCTCGGAACAGGGATATGAGTATCCCGCATATCATGAGGAATATCGTCATTAGCAGGGCTACGATTAACGTGTCTGCACTTGACCACGCATAGGCAATCGGTTGGATTGGGTTATTATTCTCGGACCTGAGAGACTTGAGAACTCGGTTTAACGGTTCCATGTCGACGACCTTAGTACCCTCAAACCGGATCCTTCCCAAGGTTCCGGGATCTATGTCTATAGTCATGTTTTCTAGGTACTCTGAGTCGTCCAGAGTTGTTTCCCATTGTCCCGGATCGAGGTGATAGAGCGTCAAATCACCAATGTGTATGGTTGTTCCCTGGGGAACACTGATCCACATTGTTTTGTCCGGTAAGGTCAGGGGTCTATTTGCTCCAGGCTGTTCGTAGGCCATGATCGCCTCTCTTTGGGGGGCGTTCACTAGCCAACGTGATCCAACGATTTCAGCCTTTGCGGTCTTAGCCAGGTGTCGTGGCGTTATGGTCGTTGAGCACTTAGAGTTTTCCGGAATAGGTGTCAACCCGCATATGCCCGCGGTTTTATTCCACACAAACGGTTTGCTCGGGCACAGATAGTGTATCTCCCGAGTGAGAACACACATCTGCAGGTTTGGAGCTAGGTAAACTGAGGGGTTGTCGTCGTGGTACGCAACCATCCTTGGTGTGTCAATTTGAACATGGTTTTCGCCGTGCCAATTGCCAACATTTACGACGTCCCTGAGTCTGTATATGCCGTTTGAGGGAATTATCGGTAGGTTGATAAGGAATGCCATTTCAAACGTCTTGTGATCGACGTAGATTGGGATCGCGCTACCGAGAGTGTAAGCCAGGTGTGCCTGTGTTTGCGTAACTTTTTCGCGTGTAGCGGAGCTGAGGATGTCGTCCACCATCTGTAGCGAGACTAGATACGGTGGAATCCTACCGGTGGCTAGTGTATCAACCGACGAGCTGATATCTCTAAGCATGTCAGCAAAGATCCTATCCATCAGGTGTGCGACAGTGTAATCCATTTCAACCTTAAGAGTTAACTCATTTACCGCTTGTACGAGGGCTTTGATTTCCTGGGTGTGAGTATTCAGCACTAGAACAGTATCTTTCGCTGTTTCAGTCACTTGTCTCAGTTGTGTTTGTTGAAGGTCCATTAGTGCTCGGATTTTTGGGACCTCATTCTCTACTTCAGACACGTGTTGTTTTAGGGACGTTATACTGACAGTGTTGTATGCGGACAAACCTAGGCTAAACAGTGATCCTAGTGACGATGCAGCAAGCAAAAGCCCGCCGATGCCGCGCTTTTGCCTTGTACTTATTCCGCCCAACTCTTGTTGGGTGTAAGTAAACTTATGTAGTTGCTTTAGGACGTGCCGGATCTCTCCTTTTGCACTCTCTAGGGATACCGTATACCATGGTTTGTTTAGCCACTCGTTTTTAAGGTTAATGTGTTGTTTGATCACAGTTTGGGGGTCGAAGCAGACGAAGACCTTTCGAGTGTATAGGCGGCAGTCTGTGATGAGCAATCCCGGCTGGTCCCTCAGAGCGATGCCTGAGGTGGGCCCAAGGGTTACGATCTCAGCTTGCCCTTCTTGGATGGCACCCAAGAGGGTGAAGATTACCAGGAGTGGTACCATCATTGTCCTATGGAAACACAAAGAGATAGGTCTTAGCTTCGTAATCGTCAAGGGTCGGTCCTGTGAGTTTAAACTATGGTTAAGTTTATTATCCATTAGTTATCTTCTGCTTGGATGACCCTTATTCCCACGAGGTCAGATTTTGTGAGATCTTTGTCTCCTGAGGAGTTATTGCACGCCTTGTGTTGTTTAACCTGGTTACGATGTACCCATTTAACAGTTGGCTCTTTTTGGCCTTTACTGATTCTTATCTGATAGACAACTGGAGACAGTTTGTCTGTTATCAGATGGGGTCCAGTCCATCTGGGCATCAGTTTACGGGCGAGAGTTCCGGTCCCGGACTCTCTTCTCCCAGTTGTGGGGGCAAACGTGTAGTACCAGACCCTGTCTCCCACTTGGAGTTCCTCGTGAGAGGCCTTTTGGTCGTAGTACGCTTTGCGTCCTTCAGCTGATTTTTCCAGGTTTTTCTGTGCGAAAGCAAAAGTGTTTTTAAGGTGTCTTTCCAAGTCTTTCATGTATTGTTGTGTAGTGTAGGCTGTTGCCATGGCAGCATCGCCTGGTTGGTACAACAAGTGCAGAGGGAGAGTCATTTGTCGACCCGTCATCATCTCGAAAGGAGAGATGCCAGTCGACGTGTGTGGAGTGGCCCTTATGGCCATGAGGACCAGAGGGAGTTTCACGTCCCAGTCCTTGTGGTTTGCGGCTACGTATTTTTTCAAAATACTCACCACAGTCCTGTTTGCTCTCTCAACCTGGCCTGAAGCCTGTGGGTGGTAGCCAATATGGAAGTTGGCTTTGACGCCTAGCGTCTTCCACAGTTCCTTCATTACTTCACCTGTGAAGTGTGTACCTTGGTCTGAGTTCACCCTAAGGGGAAGTCCAAACCTTGAAAATACATGATTCATTAATAACATAGCAGTGGTTTGTGCTGTGTCATTAGGGGCTGGTAGACATTCTACCCATTTGGTAAACGCGCAGGTTACCGTGAGAAAATATTTATTTCCTCTAGAGGTCTTAGTGAGTGGTCCGACCCAGTCAATCTGGAGGTCCCACCATGGAAATGCAATGCCTCTATTATGCAGTGGTGCTCTGTGAAGTGGTCTGGATGGTTGAAACTGGCCACAAACCAGGCACCCTTTTATGTAGTCTTTGACATCCTTTTTCATTCCAGGCCAATAAGCAATCTGTTTTAATGTTTTCAGCGTGGCATTGTCACCCTTATGTCCTGCGGACGGAAGGTCATGTGCATGGACTAACATCACCCCCCTGTGGTCATGGGGGACCACGAACACAGGTGAGGACGTCCGTCCATGAGCAAAAGTTAGGATGCCCTTAAGTAGTTTTAGCTGTTTGCGCAGCTGAAAGAGGACTTTAAGGTCTGGATTGGAATCCAGTTCACCTTTCGATGGAGTGTATTTGTCTGGGTCAGTCAGATACAGCATCATCGAGTTAATTGCAGGATCCAACTTCTGAAGTTGGATGATGTCTGGGTCAGTCAGCATCGGGCGTACAGAAACTGTGTTATCAGCAGGTTTAGCTACAGCTTGTGCACGTGTGACTGCCATTACCTCAGTTGTAGCTTGTGACGACCGAGTGTTGAGTAGCCAGGAGGGGTCGAAGGACCACGTGGGTCCGTCCACGGCTCCTTCCTTGGCTAAGGAGTCTGCAAGGTCATTGTAGTACTTGTCATCGCCTGGGACTCTGGAGTGTCCTGGAACTTTCTTCCAGAAGATCTGTAGATCATGTGATGTCACCAAGTGATCACATGTCATGAAAAGCTCTTTGTGTTTTACCACCTTTTTGTTGCTTGTGAGAAAACCGTTCTGTTTCCACAGAGCGAGATGACACAAGAAACTGAGTCGAGCATAGTTAGAGTCAGTGCAGATGACTAGCGTCTGGATGGAGCGTTCCACCGCCATCCATAGGGCTATTAGGATTGCTGCTATTTCAGCGTACTGAGAAGACTGAGAGCCTAATTTATAGCCAAATGTGACCTGTTCTTGGTCCTGGAGGAGTACTCCTCCAACACCTGCTTTGCAGATCGTCTCGTGGTGGAATGAGCATCCATCCACGTACATTGTTGCCATATCTTTGCAGATATTGCTATCAAAGAAGTGGTGATTTGGGTCCTCAGCAGCTGAGGGTTTGCTCACAACCGGCTGTTGGGTGGCTGGTACATCCTGTGTACATTCTTGGCAGATTGCCAAATCAGTGCCCAAGTGCGACTTCTTATTTTGACCGTAGCGGATGTCTAGGTTAAAACTTTGAAGTGCCATAAGCCATGTTGCAACACGTGAGTTTGTCACCACACCATCTCTGATGCGTTGGCTGTTCAGAAACGTTACTGGCTGGTGTTGTGTCTCAACAATAATCCTCTGTCCACCAATATAGCAGGAGAAATGTTTCACTGCCCACACAGTGGTCAATAGAGCCTTCTCACAGTCTGAATA
>NC_056505.1:52656618-52669416 GCF_014905685.2 Nematolebias whitei | reverse complement strand
ACGGAAACTTCTGCGGGAGGAAAGGAAACAGGAACGGAGCCCTCTGCAGCGGCGGCGGCGGCGGCAGGAACGGAGCCCTCTGCGGCGGTGGCAGGAACGGAGCAGGAGAGCTGAGGAGCGTCTGCCGGGACCCCCTCGGAATAGGAGAGATGAGGAGCATCTGCCGGGACCCCCTCGGAATAGGAGAGGTGAGGAGCATCTGCTGGGACCCCCTCGGAATAGGAGAGATGAGGAGCATCTGCCGGGACCCCCTCGGAATAGGAGAGGTGAGGAGCGTCTGCCGGGACCCCCTCGGTATAAGAGAGGTGAGGAGCGTCTGCCGGGACCCCCTCGGAATAGGAGAGATGAGGAGCGTCTGCCAGGACCCCCTCGGGATAGGAGAGATGAGGACCCACCTCAGGGGCTGCGTGCAGTCCACCTCAGGGATGGCTGTAACAGGAGTCTTTAGAGTCTCTAACTGAGATAATAAAAAATCATACTCGGGGAGCAAAGAAAGACCAGGGATAGAAAGTAAAAAATCCTCCATCTGGGACAAAACAATATCAAAGGAGGACGGGTTTCTTTTAGCGGAATTAAATAATTCAAGAATGGTCTGATTAACATGAAAAATCTCTTCAGGGGAAAATGAATGAAAAAAGGGAATGTCTTTATGTGTGGGTGTGGTGACGGGTGCCGCCCCCACCAGAAACCTGGAAGGTGAGGCGGCGGAACACGCCCCACACGGAGTCACAAGGAATACGCTCCGGAGGTACGGCCAGGCTGGTTCGAACAGCTGCGGCGCGGAGTGGCGGTGAGAGGCTGGATTCCGCCCCCACCAGGAACCTGGAAGGTGGGGCGACGGAACCCGCCCCTGTAACGTCAACCGGACCGGACTCACCGAACCGAACAGGAGTGGACCGGAGCTCCCGCGGGACGCTGGACCTCGCCCCCACCGGAAACCTGGGAGGTGAGGCGGCGGATCCCGCTCCCACAAAAACACCGGAACCAGCTCTAAAGTTCTGCTCGGCCGACGAGACCGGGCCGGTCGCCGCAGACTGCCTCCGGAACCGTCTTCTGCCACTACGGCGGCGGTGGGACGGCGGAAGGACAGAGACGGAGAGGAGCTCGTCCATCATGGCACGAGGAGGAAAAAGAAAAAAGGTGAGTGTTGCCGAGTGAGAACCCTGCCCGCTGGGTTCTAGTCTGGTCGCTTCGTACTGTTAGGATTTGTGGTCAGGAGCGAACCCAGAGTGCAGAACAGGGACTCAACTCGGCAGAAATACAAAAATAGGATTTTAATGATAAATGAAAGTACAAAATAACAAGCTGACGGGGCAGCAAAACTTACATGAGCATAGGAAGGAGGCACGGGAAACTCAGGAGACACGAGAGACACGGGGAACTCGAGGAACCAGGAAGACTCGGGGAAAGACACCAGGGACCCAATGAAGACAAAGCGACGATGAACAAGACAGAAAAGACTGCTTATATACAGAGACAAGACGAGACATAATTGCAGACAGCTGGGATGAGACACGGGTGGTAACAATGGAAACTAATGAGGGAGCACGAGGGAAACAGACACAAACCGGGCCACAGAAAAGTACCATCCTTACAGTGATGTAGGAAGTTCTGCCTTAGAGTCTGAGTTTAGTGTTAATGGTGTTTTTTGGCTTTCACTATGAGGTGCTGTTTGAGACCCTTGTGTTGGTCAGAGTGCAGTTATGACACCACTGGAGGTAGAGGCAGATAGATTTTCAAGAGATGGAAATGGCTATCGGAGAGCTCAATCTGAGCTTTATTTGTCTATGTGTAACTTGAGATGGAGAACTTTACAATTGGATTTGTTATTTGGGTAATTGATTTAGCTATTTAAAACTGTTTCTGTTAAGTGCCCTGAGACAACTTTTGTTTGGTTTAGAGCTATAAATAAATAAATTAAGAATAATATCAGGATTTAATTGGATTACTTTATTTTTAAACTAATCTTAAATTAAGAAAAAGTTGAACTGAGTGAGTTCTTGAACCAGGAAGGATGTTCTGATGACACATAATGCACAATTGTTCATATAGGTTGCTGAAAACCCACATGCAAGTTGCAGTTTGACGTCTTGGACTGGTTCTGAAATGCCCAGGAAGTGTATCACATATGCAGGGTTGATGAAAAACTAGGCTGACAAGAACTTGTGACTTTATGAGACCACATCCTGTTCTGCTACCAAACAACAACAAAAAAATCTAAGTTTGGAGCACATGGACTTGAACTGAAACAAAATGCTTATGTCTGTGGACCTGCAATTTTGTCCAGGAGGGGGGAGCTGGACTAACATCATGATGAACTCTTGAACTCTGAACTTGCAGTATCTCCAAAGTCACACTGGAGAGAACCTGAAGCGGGCTGTCACTATACGTCTGGATTTGAGTGTCGACTTTTGCATGTGATGTACAGTGGTGCGTTCACTCCGGATCCAGGATAGATGCTGCATAGACACACTTTTCAAACATTACAGCAAAATTTTGATTTTGAAAAGTAGTATTGTGGTCACTTGGGACACCTGCCTAGTTCAATGGCTTTTAGACAAAAAGAAGAGATTTATAATTTTACAATCTTATATCAAAAATGAACAAGGTTACCCCTGAACAAATTATTGGCTTTTCCATTGGGTTCACTTTGTCTTTACAGATTAGACTAAGGACTCAGGGACAAGAATGAAAAAGTGTTGTTTGTATTCTTTTTGGGTAACAAATGTTGGTCTTCAATATGAGCTGGAAAATCTGAACTGTGGTTGATCTCACATTTCCTATAGAGCGCTAATTTGGAAAATAAATACATAAATAAATTATCATGTACAGGGGATGATTCAGTTCACACATAAACAGTAGTTTGGGCAAATACAAAACGGGAATCTTATTAACCAACAACCAAAACGGGAAAACTTTACTTCGATGTTTCTGAAACAGGGCACACTGGTGTACTGTTTCAGAAAAATGGGGGAGGTATATAGTGATTGATGTACTGATTTTATAGATTTGCCTTGCTAGAAAATTAAAAAGAGATGCTAATATACAAATTTTATCAACTTCACAACAAAACATTAAGGATGCTTTTTGAGAAAATTGAAGGATGCTGCATCATTTGTGTAAATTAGAGATCTTGATAACCAAAGAATCTCACTTTTATGTGTACAGGACGGTTCTCTTAGGGGGACGCCCCTTTTTCTGAGAAGCCTTTTCTGAGACCTCTGTAGACTTTTCTGAGACCTTTGTAGACTTTTCTGAGACCTTTGTAGACTTTTGGTAGACTTTTTTTGACCTTTTATAGACCCAGGAGAACAATGAAAATGTGGTGGATCTATGTTTTTAGATATATTAACTTTACTTTACTTTACTTTATATGGGTACAGGTTTCACCCCTTATGAATTAACAACAGGAAGGTCTTTCCGTGGGCCTCAGCAAAATCTCGAGTGGCCCTTGGAACGGGTAATGAACGTGTCACACAAGATGTATTATAGGAGACTCAGAGCTTTGTTGTCCAGCTTTGCTCAACAGATTCCAGATTCCAGTACTCTTCAGGAGGAGGAGCCGGCGAGTCTCACTTCAAACTGGGTCCTGCTGAGAGTGGTGAAACGTAAGTGGATGGAACCAAGGTGGACGGGGCCGTACGAGATCAAAGACTGTACCTCAAACGCAGTACGTCTGAAAGGAAAAGGCTACATGTGGTTTCATCTCAGTCAATGTGCACCTGCTGAAGAACCCCACCGCTCGCTGAAAGAAGTTGAAGCAGACCTGCTGGAACTGCAGGAGTAAAGATCCCCACGGCATCTGGAGGAGGTGATCTGAACTTCGTGGGAGTTCATTCTTTGCCCCTTGTTGAAAAAGGCAGCAGCAAAATTTGGAGAAGGAGTCTCCGCTCTGCCTAAGTCGGTCAGACAGGTGGAACGGGGAAGGAAAGAAGATTCCCAGCCCTGACCGTGAAGAAACGAAGACGCGACACACTGATATAGGTTTGACCCATCTGCACACACGTCATTTAGAACGTCTGCTCAGACTGATAAAGTTTCTGAGGACTTTACATGAAGACATCTCCGCGGGCCGAATCCTGCTGAGCACCAAAAGGACACTTGTGGACGAGCAAGGCCTCCCACCGCAAGCTCAAGCACAGAAGACCTGCTAGCTAGGAGTGTTTAATATGAGTGTTTATCTTTTCTTTCAGTCATTCTGAGGAAACAACCAGAGCTTTTAAAAAGGGTCGGTGAATTCAATTGAGAACTCTAAATATTCAAAATTTTACTTTATTCAATTGAACAACATAATCATTCTAAAATTCTTCAAGGTATTTTAAAGAGAGGTCAATCTTTTGGTATTTCTCAATTTTCAGGGGTCAATTTTGGCTATTTTTGAGTGTTTTATGAGTTGTTTTATAACTAGTGGTTTAATCATTTACTCATTTTGAATTTAATCTTCCAGTAGTTTGGTAGTATTTTAAATAACTTCTAAGGTTTACTCATTTGGTATTTTTAGTGTAACACCATGGGTCTGTTCCAGAACCCCTGGAGGATTACAATAATATTGGGGGTGGTGACAGTGTTACTCACTTCCATAATTTTTCTGTGTGAATATTACTGTGTAATTCCAGGTTACTCCCGCTGCCAGCATCAACAACTAATGGTCAAACGCAGCAACCCTAAACTCATGGCCTGGTCTCAAGTGAATGAGGTGGATCATCTGTCGTTGAATCTGTCTCATAGTTGTCAAATGAACCATGGGAACCATTATGTTAAAGATCCACATCATTGTAAAACTCGCAGGTACTCCCTGATGCAATCATCTCAGGTAGTGGTGCTGAGTCAATTAGTAGAATGAACCCCAGAGGAACAATTCCTATTTGTGTCTACCGCCACCTGCAGGATGCTTCTCGGAAGGCAGTGGGCTCACTGCCTCCTGGCAAGTGTCAAGCTGTATAATCATCACGTTTTAGACACCTGTTGCACCTATGTTCCAGATGAGACCAGACACGACCCCAGGCCAGGGTGACCAATGCCTTGAACCAACTTAATGCACTGCAGAAGGCTAAGAGTGAGGATCCTTCTCCAGGATCCTGGACGTTTCTGTCTTGGTTCACGAGCGGCTCTGGAGTCAGATTGTGCTAAAGATTTTGGCCCCCCCTGACTGCAATTCTTATTGTTTTTTGTGTTTTGATGATTGTTATTATACCTTGTGCTAGAATGATAGTTCGTAGAATGATTCAGGTTGAGACTGAAACCGCTATGACACTGATGCAGCACTCAGGTGACACCTCCGCAGATGAACAGAGCCACCTGGAGTGGGCAGAATCAAAATATCTGTAAAATCAAATCATACGTGGTGTGGTCTCCCATAAATATGGGGAGACCAAAAGAGGGTGTGTTGGATTTGATATCTTTTATATCTTTTTATATCTTTTGACAAGCCTTGACATCTTTGATGATGTGAAATTATGCATTTTCTACAAGGTGTGTGCGTGTATAATCATACACTAATTACTTCATGTTATATATAATCTCACAAGTGCTAAGGATAATCATACAAGTTCACATTTGATATAATTCTGAGGGAAACAGAGACAGGTAAGACACTTGTTCATGCAGCAGGAAACGATCCTTCTTTGCTCTCTGAGTAAAGCAGCTGAGAGTGAGGGCCCACCAATGTGACACACTGCTCACACGTTGATTAAACATAAATAACGCTAAATCACAACATTCATATACTTTATACTTAACACAGGTTGAGTATATATGCTTTCACATTAATAATAGTTCAGACACACAGAAAACGTGTTTTAAAGCTTTACACAGACGAGAGCCAGAGTAAGTGTCCTGTGTTCCAAAACAAAGCTCTTAAATCAACCCTTATCAGTAGGAATGAGCCAAAAGCTGTCTGTGGCCTTCGGAGGTTGCCATGGAGGTAAGATATGCTCCTGAGTGGTTGAACATGGTGTCACCCGGACTATCAAAAGGTTTTGACATCCAATCACAAGTCTGTCTGAACCTGAAAGGGTGGGACATGACAAACCTATAAATCTCGCTCAGACACAAAGTTGGGTTGAACAAACATCGGGCTGATTGACCAGGCAAGGTTCACTCTGATTTTGTTCCTCTGACTGCAATCTGATTATATGTAATATCTGCATACTTTAACTTTGTCTCAATTAAATCTTTTATACTAAGGTGAAGTGCTCCTGAAATTCTGTGCTCGGGTCATTTTGAACACCCCAAATCCTTCAGCATCTAGAAAGATTACTAGCAAAATAGAAGAGCTTAAAGAAGAGATGGATGAAGGGAGGTGTATGTTTGGATTGACCAGAATTGGCACGCTTCTTTCAATCACCAGCTCAAACCTCCGGTACACTTAGCGCGTGACGACTCGTTACCTTCGCAGGAGATGAATCAGCACCGGTATCGGGTCCATTTCAACGCTACCTTCCAGCGTCTCCGGTTAGAGCGGCTGCTCATTGTCAGAAGTCGTGTCGATTTACTCCGTTCAACAAGCAGGCTCAGCTCCCTTCGAAGTTGGAGGCATTACGCCCGGGTGTATTCACAGCAACTATCTGTGAGTCCGTCTGAGTTTCCACTCAGAAGTGGAAGACTCCACAAGGCTTGAGAAGACTCCATCAAAGACTGAGTTCAACTCAGATCAAAGACTGAAGAGTCAAGAAGACTCAGAAGACCCAATAAGACTGACTAGTTCCAAGAAGTGCTGACTTTTAAAAGAGTCCTCACTTCTGGTCACTTAGTGCTTCCTGATTGGTTGAAATAACCAACAGGGGGTGGTTCTAGTGATGTCAGAGGGTTATTGAAAGTCAAGCGAGGGTTCAGGAATGTTTAGGAATGTTTAGTACAGACAGAGAAATGTTATGGCGAAGTGAGACAACACAGATGCCAGTGTTTCTCTTTTTAAAATCTGCTAGGTTTAAAAACAATACAGCCCGTTCTACTAACTTGTTTCTGACTGTCTCTGACTTTTGACCGACATCACTGACTTCTCATTCAGACAGAAAATCAAAATGCATAATTACTTTGTAAATAGACATTTAACTTGATTTTTAATTTAAATGAGGTTTAAAAAATCATTAATACTGTTTCACAGTCGATTTAAAATGAGTGGTTTACTTCAACATTAGAAATGATATGAACTAAAAACACTTTTGATTTATAGTAATGATAATATAAAAAGAAGAGTGTTCTTTCAATTGATTACTTCAGGATACAATTAGACAGTCTCTGGATGAGCTAATTTGTATTTCTGGATTCAAATCAATTAAATAACAGTTCCTGTCCCATGAAGGTCTTCAGAGGCAGGTTTTGGTCGGAGGCCTAGTTCACTACACAGTAATACATGCATTCATTACATCTAGGCTTGATTACTGCAATTCACTCCTGTTTGGTATCAGTCAGACCTCCATTGCACGACTACAACTGGTCCAGAATGCAGCAGCCCAATTTTTAACCAGTATAGGCAAAAGAGAGCACATTACACCAGTTTTGGCCTCACTGCACTGGTTACCAGTTCACCTTTGAATCCAGTTCAAAATACTCATGTATGTCTACAAATCACTGAACAGTTTCACCCACCCCCCATCTCTCTGATCCGCTACAACCGTATGTCCACCACGTTCCTTGAGGTCAGCGGACCAGTTGCTCCTCACAGTTCTAGGAACTCGTCTTAAGCGCAGAGGTGACAGGGCCTTCTCTGTAGCAGGACCAAGACTCTGGAACGAGTTACCTCTGCTTGTCAGACAGGCCCCCTCCCTCTCAGTTTTCAAGTCCCGCTTAAAAACTCACTATTATTCATTGGCTTTCAACACAAGATGATCTGTGTCTTGATCCTGTATGCTCCACACTGGTTTGTCGTCATTATCTGCATCGTTTTTATGTCTATATTCTGATTTACCTCATTTTGTATTTTGCTTTGTGTGTTACCTGTTGTTTTGTCTGTACAGCACTTTGGTTGGCCTTGTAGCTGTTTTAAGTGCTTTATAAATAAAGTGGTATGGTATGGAAATATTCCTTTTGAAAATGATAAATTACATATATATATGTAAATGGCTCGATAACATAACTCATTATGTCCTTTACAAACATCATATCCATGTCCACTCAGTCTTTTGATCTCTTATCTGTAAGATTTTTTATTACATTCATAATTTCTTCTTTATCAGTCCCATTAAGAAAAATACTGTTGTCACAACCTATAACTGAATGGTTCACATTATTGTTTACTTTTGGTATTTTAGCTGCAAGGCTTGATCCAACGTTCACAAAATAATGATTAAATCAATTTATAATTTCATTTTCATCATGAATCTCATTGTCCTCCTTCAAAAAATATTGTGAAATACCTGTTTTTGCTTTATGACTTTTCAGAACACTATTTATTACTCGCCGTGTTGCTTTCATATCACCATTACTTTTATTTAATAAATCACTATAATAATCTTTCTTGTGTTTCCCTATAATCCCTACTATCCATCCATCCATCCATCCATCCATCCATCCATTTTCTTCCGCTTATCTGGGGTCGGGTTGCGGGGGTAGCAGCCTAAGTAGGGAGGCCCAGACTTCCCTCTCCCCAGACACTTGGGTCAGCTCCTACGGAGGAATCCCGTGGCGTTCCCAGGCCAGCCGAGAAACATAGTCCCTCCAGCGTGTCCTGGGTCTTCCTCTGGGCATCCTCCCGGTGGGACGTGTCCGGAACACCTCACCAGGGAGTCGTCCAGGAGGCATCCTAAACAGATGCCCAAGCCACCTCAACTGGCTCCTCTCGACATGGAGAAACAGCGGCTCTACTCTGAGTCCCTCCTGGATGATCGAGCTTCTCACCCTATCTCTAAGGGAGAGCCCAGACACCCTGCGGAGAAAACTCATTTCGGCCGCTTGTATCCAAGATCTCATTCTTTCGGTCACAACCCAAAGCTCATGAGGAACGTAGATTGATCAGTAAATTGAGAGCTTCGACTTTTGACTCAGCTCTCTCTTCCCCATGACAAACCTGTACAGTGCCTGCTTCACTGCAGACGCTGCACCTATCTCCCTATCGATCTCACGTTCCATTTTTCCCTCATTTGTGAACAAGACCCCAAGATACTTGAACTCCTTCACTTGGGGTAGGACCTCCTCCCGGACCCGGAGAGGGCACTCTACCCTTTTCCGGCTCAAGACCATGGCCTTGGATTTGGAGGAACTGATCTTCATCTCGACCGCATCACACTCGTCTGCGAACCGCTCCAGCGAAAGCTGTAGGACCACATCATCTGCAAAAAGCAGAGATGCAATACTAAGGCCACCAAAACAGATCTCCTCAACACCTTGGCTGTGCCTAGAAATTCTGTCCATAAAAGTTATGAACAGAATCTGTGACAAAGGGCAACCTTGGCGGAGTCCAACTCTCACCGGGAACAAGCCCAACTTACTGCCGGCAATGCAGACCAGGCTCTGGCACCGGTCATACAGGGACCTAACAACCCGTAACAAAGTACCCCACACTCCCAGAGTACCTCCCCCACCCCACAGGGTTCCCAGAGGGACGCGGTCGAACGCCGTCTCCAAGTCCACAAAGCACATGTAATTTGACAAACTCCCACGCACCCTCCAGGACCCCGCTGAGAGTTTAGAGCTGGTCCAGTGTTCCACGGCCAGGACGAAAACCGCACTGCTCCTCCTGAATCCGAGGTTTGACTATCCGACAGACCACCCTCTCCAGAACCCCCGAATAGACCTTACCAGGGAGGCTTAAGAGCGTGATTCCCATGTAGTTGGAACACACTCTACGGTCCCCCTTTTTGAATACGGGGACCACCACCCCTACTAATTTATTTTTATACTTCTTATATTTCTCTTCGGCATCTTGTGTTCTCAATTTCAAGAAACGTATACAAATAATTCCTTTTTTTTTACAAGCATTTCTCAACCTTTTTGTCATCCATGGTTGGTCAACAACATTTCTCTTTGTATAATTATTTTGCACACAATTCTTTTCATACAAAGCTCCTAAAATATTCATAAACTCATCATATGATCTGTTCACATCACCAACGTACACGTTTTTCTGTCATGTCCGGCCGTCAGGAGTGTTTGAACCCATGTGCAGGAGGATGATGAGGACGCTCAAGGGATAATAAAAATATATATTTATTAAACAAAACAAAATCAAAATGCTGACAGGGCAGCTACTCACAAAACTGGAAACAGGCAGATCAGGGCTGACAGGACAAAAGGCTGAACACGACACCATGGAAGGATAATCCCGAGACAAAGACAAGACACCAGTGAACTGAATATATACACACACACTGATTAGGACAATGACAGACACCTGCAGTGATTAACATTAGACACAGGTGAGATGAACACAAGGGAAAACACTGAGTGCAGGAAACATGAGGAAACAGACCAAACCAAAACCCCACACTTTCCAGCTTTGTTTATGTAAATCATCTTTTAATTTGTCCATTGCTTTTTTTGATGTGTTTATTGTTTTTTTCTTAATTGTAATTTCTTTTGTAATGCTTTGATCATTTTTATCAATAGTGAAAACTAGTAAATGATCACTTAAATCACTCGTTAAAATACCTCATATCACATCCCCATTTGTTATATTTGTGGAAATACTATCGATTATTGTAGCACTGTGAGTTGTAATTCTTGTTGGTTTTGATATTAACACATAAAGATTTAAACTATACAATGAATTAGTAAATGTACCAATGTTATTTGAATCTGTTTTATTTCCCAGGTCAATATTAAAGTCTTCACACAAAAAATGCTTTTATTAAAACTCTTGTCCAATAGTTGTACGATTTTATCAGTGAATATTTCTATATTTGATCCTGGAGATCGATATACACAACTTATTAATATGTTTTTATCATTCTTGTTTATTATTTCTATTGTTATTATTTCCATGATATTATCAACAATTATTGACATTTCATTAATTAATTTACATTTTATTTCATTTTTAACAAATAGAGCCACTCCACCACCCCTTTTGTTGCTTCTGCTCACATGATATAATTCATACCCTTCCATGTGAACATTAGTTGTGTTTTCATCGTTGAGCCATGTTTCTGACAGTGCTATTATTGTAAAAGTTCTATTTAGCTGTTTTAAATAATCTGTTATTTTGGATATATTTGCATTTAAACTTCTACTATTAAAGTGAATAATAGAGATACCTCCATTTGTCATATTGATGTCATTAAACTGTTCTTCATTGTATTATTCACAGTCTTTTATTACAGGGAAAAAATTTGTATCAATCATATCTTCAACATTGTATATTTTAAACTCTAAGTCTTCGTATGTAGCCATGTTTTCATGTATTTGTTCATTTTACATTTTGTTAATTTCTTGTTTGTGAAGTTATGTCAATGATTTATCATCTGTCCTCTCCTGAGCTCATTTTAGTCTTTCCAGATCTTTCAGGTCTTTTATTATTTTAGCATGAGATCCTTCCTCTAGTTTGATCCAAATGTTTCCATTTCTTGTCCAAGTTGATGCTATTTTTTTCTGTTTTTTCGACAACCTTGCTTCACGTGCAATATTTCCATTTTTTTAGTTAGATGTTCATTTATGTAAACATTTGTTCCCTTCAGTTTTTTTGCATTATTACCTTGTTTCTTGATTTCCTGCTAATGAACTTGATGACTATGGATGGTTTGACTTTATCTGATTTGTTGGACAGGGTGTGACAGATTGAAATGTCCTCATGTTTGATGTCAATGTCTTTGTTTTGTAAAAATGTCACTACTTGCTCCTCCAGAGTCTGTAGTTCTTCCTGTGGTGCGTCTTCTGTTGTGTTAGTACCTGCAGTAACTCTTACAAATGACTGGCTCCTAACTTCCAGTCCAGTGATCACCAAGTTGTCTATTTTTGTGTATTGTTCCAAGTTGTCTACTTTTTGTTCCAGTTCAGCTAGTTTTTTGTCTTTATTACTTATCAGTTCTTTCAATTGTTTCACTTCTTCAATCAGACCGGTCAGGAGTTCACACTTAGATGCTAATCCTGTCAGTTCAGCACTCATACAGTTCAAAGATTTTTTTAACTTCCTCCATATCTTCTGAATTATTTTCCGACTCTTGATTCCTTGTTTTGTGTTTGCTCGGCATTACTCACAATACTTCTGGATCGTTGGTATCAACTCTCAGAAGCACAAGATCTAGCCACGAGGTTCACAGGCTTATGTTGTTAGCCGAGGCCTAACAGCAACAACCCCGAGGTCCCACGCGGTCCCTTGGTTCACCCGGCCCCAGCAGCTCGCAGGTCCAAACGGCGGCAGACCGGGTCTCCACTGCAACAACCCCCAGGTCCCACGTGGTCTCTCGGTTCACTCGGCCCCAGCAGCTCACAGGTCCTATCGGCGGCAGACCGGGTCTCCGCTGTAACAACCCCCAGATCCGACCGCTGTAGCATGGCTCACTCGGCCTCAGCAGCTCGCAGGTCCAATCGGCGGCAGACCCGGGTCTCCGCTGCAACAGCTACCAGATCCAACAGCTGCAGCTCGGCTCCCTCGGCTCCAGCGGCTTGCAGGTCCAAACGGCGGCAGACCGGGTCTCCGCTGTAACAACCCCCAGGTCCGACAGCTGTAGCTCGGCTCACTCGGTCCAACGGCTAGCGAAGGTAGCACTCACCAGGCCTCAATGGCCGAAGCAGCTCTCAGGCCGGCTCATTAGCTCAACTCGTGGCTCAGCTTCCACGGTTCAGAGAGCAAGGACTTCCTTCTTTCACCTGTTCCGTATATATATATATATATATATATATATATATATATATATATATATA
>NC_056505.1:52655168-52656518 GCF_014905685.2 Nematolebias whitei | reverse complement strand
ACTGTAGTGAACTTGACCTGATGTCAAATCAATGACCTTAAGAACTTTGTGGGACAGAAACTGTCATTTCATTGATCTGCATCCAGAAATACAGTTTGACCCATCCTGAGACTTTCTTTCTTGAATTAATCAAGTGGAAAAGACAATTCTCTATGATCATTACTATTTTACAAATGTTTTGATAATCAAATTGTGTTAGTTCAAACAATGTTTACAGGTTGAAGAGAACTACTCATTTTTATTTTACATAAACAGTAAGTAATGATTTTTATTCCTCATTCAAAGAAGAAATCAGGTTAATATGCATTTCTTGATTTTCTGTCTTCAATGAGCAAATTTGTAAGTGTGTTAAAGTTCAGGCTTCGGTCAACTAGAAAGTTTACTGAAAAGAAATGTCATGTTTAACTTTTACAGCAAGATACTAGGTGAATTGACTCCACGAAGTCTGAATTTCTCCAACAATCTTTCTGTCTGTTTTAAACAATCTTAATCTCTATCCTTGACTTTCCATAACACCTTACATCACAAACCACACCTCTGTTCTGGTCTATCCACCAATCAAAAAGCTCTCAAATGACCCGGAAGTCGAACCCATTTAAATGTGGCAACTTCCCGGTTCTTGCAAGTCTGTGTCGAGATGAGTCGAGACGAGATGAGAAGAGCCTGAAAGAGTGGGAGAAAAGAGTTCAGAGTTCTTGGATGCACACGCAGGCATTCAAGCTGATCCAGAGACGATGTTGGGAATTATAACTTCTGTTTGGATAACCTCACACGACTCCTAAGGGTTGTTAGCTGTCCTCACGGAGACGCTGAAAAAGAGTCAAAAGGAGAACTCTACACCGACGCTGATTCTATCATCTGCAAGGTAAAGGTTCTATTTCGACCAAGCGTACCATGGCCAAGCTGATTTTCCAAAGAGCGTGTTGTTCTGGTACTACAGATAAATTCCCTCACACATCTCTCTGAAAGATAAATCTCCATTTTCCATCTTTAAACTCTCCTTTCTGCTAGAAAATTAATCCAGATGTTTTCATTAATGTCTGTGGTGATGCAACGGAAAATCATGGCCGTATGGTTTTCCTGATTGTAAAGCCGATTGATTGATGTCTGCCGTTTTAGCTGAAAAGTGAAAACAATCGCCGTATTGTTCTCACTTCCTGTAAAACTATGCTGTTGTTATTTTCATATTTTGCCAAATTAATGTAAATGTTTGATGTTAAACTTTGATTCTGTAAATAAATGACCGCATTCATTTTGATGGGTCAAAGATAAATAACGTCTCTCGTTACATTTCTGTTAAATTCAATGCACGACATTTACACAGTCAGAAAAATGAAGAACCCGTTAAAA
>NC_056505.1:52650246-52655068 GCF_014905685.2 Nematolebias whitei | reverse complement strand
AGTTTGTATAGTTAGTTAGAGATCGGCGGGAGCACAAGTCAACACCTCCTACTCCATCACCACCATCTTCTCATTCCCCTTGTCATTAATTGATTCTGTTTTTGAACAATTACACTCTGCCACCATATTCACTGAGTTGGACCTGCATAACGCATACCATCTGGTGCGCATGAGGGATGGGGATGAGTGGAAGACAGCCTTTAAGACACCCATGGGCCACTTTGAGTATTTGGTTATGCCATTTGGCTTAACTAATGCCCCTGCTGTTTTCCAGGCACTGGTGAATGATGTTCTGAGGGATTTCCTTAATGTTTTTGTATTTGTCTACTTAGATGACATCCTGATCTATTCTAAGAACCCGCTTGAACACACCAAGCATGTTAGATCAGTACTCCAGAGACTAATAGAAAATAAGTTGTTTGTCAAGGCTGAAAAATGTGACTTTCATGTGCCCTCTGTGTCCTTCCTTGGCTTCATTTTTGAAGAAGGACTGGTTCGATCTGACCCTGAGAAAGTAAGGGCAGTCTCTGAATGGCCTTTTCCCGAGAACCGCAAACAACTGCAAAGGTTCCTTGGTTTCACCAATTTTTCTAGGTGCTTTATCAAAGACTATAGTCATATTGCCCTTCCTCTCACTCAACTTACCTCTACCCTTAGGATTTTCTCCTGGTCTGAAACCAATATGGCATTCTAAAAATTAAGGAAGCTTTTTGTCTCTGCTCCCATCCTCTCCCACCCAGACCCAGCTAAACAGTTCATTCTTGAAACCAATGGTTCTGATTCTGGGGTTGGGGCTGTCCTCTCGCAACGAGCAGAGGATGATGGTAAATTACACCCCTGTGTGTTTTTTTCCCCGACGTCTGTCCCCAGCTGAGCAGAATTATGATGTGGGTAACCGTGAACTCTTAGCCATATTACTAGCCCTAGAAAAATGGAGGCACTGGTTAGAGGGAACTAAACACCCATTCATTATCTGGACAGACAATAAGTTGGTACGATCACCTGGGACATCATAAAGGTTATCAAGGAAGCTCAACAATGGTGCTGTTATTGCTAGTATCACTCAGCCCACTGTGAATAGCAAACAGCCATCAGTGTGCTAATGATCCATCGTTAGGCTGATGGTCCTCCTTCATTATATGTGAGCAGCTGGTTTTGTCTGTCAGCAGCAAACTGGTTGATCCACTCTGAGAAGGTGCTATTTAAGAGACTGAGCTGAATACAGCACCTCAGACTGAGGAAGTCTTTTCTACCTGGATTATTGAGCATGCATCAGGATATTTCATGAGATTATTTATAAATAAAATTATTTCAATTAGAGAGAAAATTCAAACCATCCTTCCTTCTACTATCCCTAGTTCCCTGTCAAATGAGACAACTTTAAAATTTTCACTAGAGCCTGATTTGTGTTTAGACAGTTTTTGTCCTGTTGGGCTCTCTGAATTGTCAAAAATTATAACCTCATCCAAACCATCCACATGTCTGCTAGATCCCATCCCAACCATACTGTTTAAAGACGTATTTCCCCTAATTAATGTCCACATTTTGGATCTACTTTTTTTTTTCATTTAGCCTAGGTAGTCTCATTGAGCCACGAGAACTCATTTTCAAGAGAGACCTGTTTAGGGAGCAGATGGAGGTTAAGGACCTTGCTCATGGGCCCAGAGCAATTTGGCCCAGACTTAATTTGTCTAATGAATGATTATGTACCACAGCACTTTAAGGTTGCTGTAATTAAACCTTTACTGAAGAAGTCTGACCTTGATTCAGAAACTCTGGCCAATTATAGACCTATATCTAATCTAACTTTCAGCTCAAAAATTCTAGAGGAAATAGTTGCAGGTCAGTTGCGTGAACATCTACAAAGAAATAATCTGTTTGAAGAGTTTCAGTCAGGGTTTAGAGCTGATATTACAGATATTCTTCTTCATACACCAAAGTTAGTCATGGAGTTCCTCAGGGCTCAGCGCTTGGGCCAGTACTCTTTGCTTTATATATGCTTCCATTAGGTAAAGTTATTAAACAGCATGGGATGCATTTTCATTGTTATGCTGATGACACAATTATATCCTGATGCATGCTCAATAATAGGGCTTTAACAGACTACTCGAGTATTTGACAGGTTGATTCCTAGGACATCTATTGAGTTTTTTAATTTCACGTCGAGTATTCGCAGTGACGTCATTGTGTCACGTGATCCACACCGGGCTACTAATAGAAGCTACCAAATGGATTCCTCCCAGCAGATGGACTGAGCGGAGCAGGCCCAGTCTTGGCAAACAGGTAGAAATGCATCAATAGTCTGGAAATATTTCACTAAAGATGAATATTCTGGTTCAACTACCGTAAGGAAACAGAAAATGAATCAACTTCCTGACTGTTTGGAGCTTGTTGCGAATTGGTGTTATACCATATTCTGTGACCACCGTATATTGTGACGGTAGGGGGCGGTGTTGCATGGACTGTTGCAGGTCACAGAATATGGTGTAACACCAGGTCCAGTCGACTGAACCAGAACCAGCTTCCTTCTGACCTTGTTTCACAAACTAAAAGCAAAAAATATTAATCTCTAAACCTATAAAAAAACCTATAAACATATTAATCTCTAAAACTAAACCTAATGCGCACCACAGCTTGTGGTGGTGCGGGGTGGTCAACCGCCCCACTGTTTTTAGTTTTGTTTTTGACGTGATGCATATTATTTATTTAACTTTTGAAGCTTAATAATAATAACTAATAGTTTAGGTTTTCCTGTGACTTATTTGCAGTATGATAAATGGTAGGAGCAAAACATACGCTCCCAATGTTTTGTTGGTCTTTTTTTTGTAAATAATAAATTGTGTGTTTTTTTGCGGTTTTATCTTTTATTTATTTTTCCATTTTGAGATCCTATGACATCATCAACTACTCAAGTTCTACTTGAGTTTTATTATGTTAATGTCAATAAAAGCCAATTAGTAAAGTTCTCTATCTAAGGAATCCAGCAGACAAGTTGAGTCTTGGCTTCGTTGCAGTCTCCCATCCTAAGCAAGCACAGTGGCAACAGTGGAAAGGAAAAACTCCCTTTTAAAAGAAAGAAACCTCCAGCAGAACCAGGCTCAGGACAAGCAGCCATCTGCTTTGTCTGCTGCATCTGCTGCATCACTTCACTTCCGGCAAGCTGATGGACGGCAGCTCCCTCCGGCTTCTCTGCAGTCTTTTATCATCAAACTGACCCATTTTTTTGAACCGGACTAAAGTTGGTCCTCCTTCCAACCGAATTCGGTGTTCAGTGACTCAGAGAGCCGGACGGGATCGTCCAAAAATATATTTTGGTCCAGGACCGGCTGCTCCCACCCCACCGGTCACTCTGAGCGCATCCTGCCGGCCAGGTGACCCCTCGAGCCGGGGAGTCGTCGCACGAAGGTCCGGTGTTTTTTCTCTCTCTCTCTGGACCTCAACGAACTCTTATCTGGACCTTTGTGGTTCTACCTGGTTCCGACAAAAATCGCCGGGTGGTATTTCGCTGGTTTTCTGCTAGACTGGCACTCGTGGTTTCTTCATAGGTGTGGGGGAAGTGTACCTGTGACCCTCGAATTGGACCAGAACCGAATTGAGGTGGCTGTTGGGGATTTCGTCTTCAACAGAGCTGGTCTCGGCTTCAGTGAGCAGCCCGTTACTTTTACCAAAGGACGGTCCACCTCCGTGGAATCACTGTGTTCACCTGGAGGAGACGCTCCGGTGCTTTGAAGCGCCGTCAGACTGGAGCAGAACCGTGCCGCCGGACCGGAGCAGAACCGGGCCAGGGGACATCTTCAGCCTCTTCGTCTCTCGTGCTGTGGAGCTCCAGAGCCGGACTGGAGCAGAACCGTGCCACCAGACCAGAGCAAAAACGGGCCAGGGGACATCTTCAGCCTCTTTGTCTCTCGTGCTGTGGAGCTCCGGAGCCGGACTGGAGCAGAACCGCGCCACCAGACCAGAGCAAAACCGGGCCAGGGGCATCTTCAGCCTCTTTGTCTCTCGTGCTGTGGAGCGCCGGAGCCGGACTGGAGCAGAATCGGACCGGACCAGTGTCGACTTCAGCCTCTCCGGTCAGTCTCGTTTTTCACCGGGGGTGCCTCTCGTGCTGTCGGGTGCGGAGGTGTCGTACAGAGAAGCAGAGGAGCAGCGCTGCATGGTGCTTGAGAGAAGTTCGGAGTTTGTATCGGAGTTGCTGCAGGCCTCCATCCAAACTCACCTGGTTAATAATTAATTTTATTCCAGATCACGCTGTTGGCCCCTGTTGACCTGAAACGAGCTTGGATCATGCCTTTCACTTCAGGAGGATTTTCTGGCAGCTCGCTCTGCTATTTGCTGCGAATTATCTGTTTCTGTTTTGGCCTGTTGATTCTGGACCCAGCTTCTGTTTCCCATGGGAGCATCCATCCATCCATCCATCCATCCATCCATCCATCCATCCATCCATCCATCCATCTTCACTGGGGGGCCAGAGCCCCCCTCTGTCCAACTCAAACTGCAGTTGGGCTACCTCGTCGGGTTTGTTTGCCCATTTGAACTGTGGCGTTTTATGGTCTGAAACTTTTCTGCATCATTCATATTATTGTCACTATTTTCAGTTCTCAGATTATCTGGAGTCACTGAATCTTGTTAATACACCTGAATCTGCCCATCACTGCAACTTTCATTGTTTTTGGGTTCTGAATGATCACGTCTTCATTAATGTTTCTCATGGTTCGATTATGGGGGCTAATTGTCACACTGTTAACTCCTGTAATTACACATCAGTCACAAAAAACTCAAGAAAATGTCTGATAATAATGTTGTTACTGCTCTCAGGGATTCA
>NC_056505.1:52647983-52650146 GCF_014905685.2 Nematolebias whitei | reverse complement strand
TAAACTCTCAGAAATTGGTTTCTCAGAACACACCATTGGTTGGTTCTATAACCATCTTTCAGACCGGAGGTAACGTGTTCAACATAATGGTACTTCCTCCAGTTATATAACAGTCAACAATGGTATCCTGATGCATGCTCAAAAATCCAGGCAGAAAAATCTAAAAAAGTTAAATCTGGTCCTCTGGACATTAAAAAAAAACAACAAAAAAAAACCCAAAGCAAAACAACAAAAAAAATGTAGAAACGTTTCGTCTCTCATCCGAGAGACTTCCTCAGTCTGAGGTGCTATATTCAGCTCAGTCTCTTAAATAGCACCTTCTCAGAGTGGATCAACCAGTTTTGCTGCTGACAACCAAAACCAGCTAATCACATGCTCAAGAAGGACCATCAGCCTAACAATGGATCATTACCACTCTGATGGCTGTTTACTATTCACAGAGGGCTGAGTGATACTAGCAATCACAGCATTGTAAGAGGGGGACAATTGAACACGTAGGCCTCCACCCCTGTTTAACGATGGACGGTTTCTTTTCACAAAGATGGCCTCCTTTACTCCTCTCTCAAACCATCGTTCCTCTCTATCCAGGATGTACACATCTTCATCCCTGAAAGAGTGACCACTGGCCTGGAGATGAGTGTAGACCACAGAGTCCTGGCCTGATGATGTTGATCTTCAGTGTTGGGCCATCCTTTTGGCCAGTGGCTGTTTTGTTTCCCCGATGTAAGACTGATCACAACCCTCCTGACACTGAACAGCATACACAACATTACTCTGTTTGTGCCGGGGGACTGGATCTTTGGGATGAACCAGTCTTTGCCGTAATGTATTTTGGGGTTTAAAAGCCACTGGGACGTTATGTTTAGAAAATAAACATCTCAGTTTCTCTGATACTCCCTCAACATATGGAATGACCACTGGTCTGGGTCTGGATTCCTCCTTTTCACCTGTTGGCTGACTGGAGTCCTGTTTGGGTTTCTTCTCTGCTTTTAGGAAGGCCCAGTTAGGATATCCACATTGCTCTAGAGCCTGTCTTGTGTGGGATTTCTCCTTCTGCCTGGCTCCTGAGCTAGTGGGGACACTGTCTGCTTTGTGATACAGAGTCCTGATGACTCCTAACTTGTGCTCCAAAGGGTGATGGGAGTCAAACTGCAAATACTGGTCTGTGTGGGTGGGATTGCGGTACACCTCGGTTTGCAAATGTCCTCTATCAGAGAGTCAACGATGGTGTAGCACAAGGCTCAGTGTTAGGACCCACCCTCTTTACAATCTACATACATATTGTAGGTAAAAACATCCCTAATGCATCCATACATTTCTATACTGATGACACAGTTGTTTATTGTTGAGCTAAAACTGTTGCTAAGGCTTTCCAGCTTTTGAATTCTGCATTCACCTACATCCAGACTGATTTGTTCCGCCTCAAACTTGTCCTAAATGCCGACAAATCCAAAGGGATACTTTTTTCAAATAGGAAGTTGGTCCCAGTAGTTCTTCCTCCGATTTTATCCTCAAATGGTGTCCCCATTGAGTTTGTTGATTCCTATAAATATTTGGGTATCTTGGTCGACTCACATCTCTCTTTTCAGCTCCATGTGGAAAACTTGGTAAAGAAACTGAAAGTTAAACTGGGTTTCTTTTTCAGAAACAGATCCTGTCTAACCCTGAATGCTAGAAAACGCCTTGTGTCTGTGACTTTCCTTCCCTCAATTGATTATGGTGACATTATTTAGCCCAAAGACCCCAATGATGAGAAACACAAATGGACCTAGTGTTCCCTTGACCGGACGTGGGTCACCGGGGCCCCACTCTGGAGCCAGGCCTGGAGGTGGGGCACGCGGGCGAGCACCTGGTGGCCGGGCTTTTACCCATGGAGCTCGGCCGGGCACAGCCCGAAGAGGAGACGTGGGTCCCCCTTCCCATGAGCTCACCACCCGTGGGAGGGGCCAAAGGGGTCGGGTGAAATGTGGGATGGGTGGTGGCCGAGGGTGGGGACCCTGGTGGTCTGATCCTCGGCTACAGAAGCTGGCTATTGGGACGTGGAATGTCACCTCACTGGTGGGGAAGGAGCCTGAGCTGGTGTGTGAGGCTGAGAGGTTCCGGTTAGAAATAGTCAGACTCACCTCTACGCATGGCTCGGGCTCTGGAACCAGTTTCCTTGAG
>NC_056505.1:52638443-52647883 GCF_014905685.2 Nematolebias whitei | reverse complement strand
CAGTTCAGATTATCCACCCTTTCTGGAGTCCTTGGAGGGGGTACTGGAAAGTGCACCTTCTGGGTCTCCCTTGTTCTGCTGGGGGACTTCAATGCTCATGTGGGCAATGACAGTGAGACCTGGAGGGGTGTGGTTGGGAGGAACGGCCCCCCTGATCTGAACCAGAGTGGTGTTCTGTTGTTGGACTTCTGTGCTCGTCATGGATTGTCAATAACGAACACCTTGTTCAAGCATAAGGGCGTCCATATGTGCTCTTGGCACCAGGACACGCTAGGCCGCAGTTCGATGATGGACTTTGTCATCATCTCATCTGATCTGCGGTCACATGTCTTTGACACTCGGGTGAAGAGAGGGGCGGAGCTGTCAACTGATCACTACCTGGTGGTGAGTTGGCTCCGATGGTGGGGGAGGATGCCGGTCAGACCTGGCAGACCCAAATGTATTGTGAGGGTTTGCTGGGAACATCTGGCAGAGTCTCCTGTGAGACGGAGTTTCAACTCCCACCTCCGGGAGAACTTTGAACATGTTCCGAGGGAGGTGGGGGACATTGAGTCTGAGTGGACCATGTTTCGTGCCTCTATTGTCGAAGCGGCTTACCAGAGCTGCGGCCGCAAGGTTGTCGGTGCCTGTCGTGGAGGCAACCTTCGAACACGATGGTGGACACCATCGGTGAGGGATGCTGTCAGGCTGAAGAAGGAGTCCTATCTGGCCTTTTTGGCCTGTGGGACCCCGGAAGCAGCTGATGGGTACCGGTAGTCCAAGCGACATGCGGCTCGGGTGGTTGCTGAGGCAAAAACTCGGGCATGGGAGGAGTTCAGAGAGGCCATGGAGAGCGACTTCCGCACGGCTTCGAGGCGATTCTGGTCCACCATCCGGCGTCACAGGGGGGAAAGCGGTACGCCACCAACACTGTTTATAGTGGGAGCGGTGTGCTACTGACCTCAACTCGGGATGTTGTGGGTCGGTGGGTGGAATACTTTGAAGACCTCCTCAATCCCACCGGCACGTCTTTCACTGAGGAAGCGGAGCCTGGGGACTCTGGGTCGGGCCCTCCAATCTCTGGTGCTGAGGTCACCGAGGTGGTTAAAAAGCTCCTCGGTGGCAGGGCCCCAGGGGTGGATGAGATTCGCCCAGAGTTCCTTAACGCTCTGGATGTTGTAGGGTTGTGTTGGCTTACGCGACTCTGCAATATTGCGTGGACATCGGGGGAAGTTCCCCTGGATTGGCAGACCGGGGTGGTGGTCCCCCTATTCAAAAAGGGGGACCGTAGAGTGTGTTCCAACTACAGGGGAATCACGCTCTTAAGCGTCCCTGGTAAGGTCTATTCGGGGGTTCTGGAGAGGACGGTCCGTCGGATAGTCGAACCTCGGATTCAGGAGGAACAGTGCGGTTTTCGTCCTGGCAGTGGAACACTGGACCAGCTCTACACTCTCAGCAGGGTCCTGGAGGGTGCGTGGGAGTTTGCCCAACCAGTCTACATGTGCTTTGTGGACTTGGAGAAGGCGTTCGACCGCTTCCCTCGGGGGGCCCTGTGGGGGGTACTCTGGGAGTATGGGGTACCGGGCCCTTTGATACGGGCTGTTAGGTCCCTGTATGACCGGTGTCAGAGCCTGGTCCGCATCGCCGGAAGTAGGTCGGGATTGATCCCAGTGAGAGTTGGACTCCGCCAAGGTTGCCCTTTGTCACCGATTCTGTTCATAACTTTTATGGACAGAATTTCTAGGCGCAGCCAAGGCGTTGAGGGGATCCGTTTTGGTGGCCTTAGGATTGCGTCTCTGCTTTTTGCAGATGATGTGGTCTTATTGGCTTCATCAGATCGTGATCTACAGCTTTCGCTGGAGCGGTTCGCAGCCGAATGCGATGCGGCCGGGATAAAGATCAGTTCCTCTAAATCCGAGGCCATAGTCTTGAGCCGGAAAAGGGTAGAGTGCCCTCTCCGGGTCAGGGAGGAGGTCCTACCCCAAGTGGAGGAGTTCAAGTATCTTGGGGTCTTGTTCACGAATGAGGGAAAAATGGAGCGCGAGATCGATAGGCGGATAGGTGCAGCGTCTGCAGTGAAGCAGGCGCTGTACAGGTCTGTCGTGGTGAAGAGAGAGCTGAGTCAAAATGCGAAGCTCTCAATTTACCAATCGATCTACGTTCCCACCCTGATCTATGGTCATGAGCTTTGGGTTGTGACCGAAAGAATGAGATCTCGGATACAAGCGGCCGAAACGAGTTTTCTCCGCAGGGTGTCTGAGCTCTCCCTTAGAGACAGGGTGAGAAGCTCGATCATCCGGGAGGGACTCGGAGTAGAACCGCTGCTTCTCCACGTCGAGAGGAGCCAGTTGAGGTGGCTTGGGCATCTGTTTAGGATGCCTTCTGGACGCCTCCCTCGTGAGGTGTTCCGGACACATCCCACCGGAAGGAGGCCCAGAGGAAGACCCAGGACACGCTGGAGGGACTATGTTTCTCGGCTGGCCTGGGAATGCCTCGTGATTCCCCCGGAAGAGCTGGCCCAAGTGGCTGGGGAGAGGGAAGTCTGGGCCTCCCTACTTAGGCTGCTACCCCCGCGACCCGACCCCGTATAAGCGGAAGAAAATGGATGGATGGATGGATGGACATTATTTACATGAACGCTCCTACAAGAACCCTGCAGATGTTGGATGATGTCTATCATGGTGCACTAAGATTCATAACTGGCTGTGATTATCGTACCCACCACTGCACCCTGTATTCACTCGTTAACTGGACATCATTAACTTCACGCAGACTCTCTCACTGGTACATTTTCATCTTTAAATCACTTATTTGTCTGCTGCCTTCATACATCTCCTCCTACATGTCTCTGTGTGAGTGCAGCTACAGTGTGAGCTCTCAGGACATTATTACATGCAGTGTTCCCTCAATGAGGACTGAACTAGGCAAAAGGGCCTTCTCCTACTCCGCTCCTGTTTCCTGGAATATCTTACAAAAAGATTTGAAGCTCTCGACCTTGACCTCTCTAAGTGGCTTTAATAATCTGTTGGACTCCTGGCAGGGCCCAATGCAGACATGTTCCTGTTTTTAGTTTTCTACATTCGCCTTAGAATGGTTTTTTTTGTTTGTTTTTTGTTACCTTTTTCTTTTAGCCATCCTATTTGTAAAAAAAACCTGTATTATGACTTTTTATAATTGTTTATTGTTGTTGCTGTTGTCCATTGTTGTCATCTTTCTTTGTTGAAATCAGGTTTCTCTTGTAAATGAGTCCTCGAGGCTCAATGGGATTTACCTGTCTTAATAAAGGTTGATTGATTGATTGCTTTGACCGGCTAGTTTTAGAGGACAGCTCTGGGACTAGGGTTGAGTCAGGCTCTGGAACTGGGGTTGAGTCTTTAATAGACCTGATCTCAACGAGAAGCTGATAGTATGCAGGGATTGATGTAAGGCTGGGTACAGATAATAACAGCTTTTCAGCTAACTTGAGAAAGGTGCTCAAAAAGTCAGGGTTACATTTAGCTGAAAAGAAAAGGTTTTGAAAATTAGTGTTTATTTGACTGATATCAAAAGCACCTACCACCCATGAAGAGTTTTCTGTGGTGAACTCTGCTGGAGTGGTGTGGGGCAGCCTTGTTGACTGTTCTCCAGGCTGGCCCCGCTTTGATCCTTAGACGAACGGGGGTGGACTGCCCCTTCCCCTGTAAAACTCTCCGGAGTGTCTGGTTCAGTCTGAGGAGAGCAGGGTGAGGGCTGGAGCTGAGGAGTGACATTAATGAATTCCCAGGCAATGCCACAGGCTGATTGCCTCAATGCCACGTCACATCGAGGCAGTGATTAAGGCCAACCAAGTATTGAAGTTTGACATATCGTTTTGAAAGTACCATATTTTGATTGATTTGTTGTGATCCTATTTTTTTTCTGCAAAAACTGAGTAGTGTGGGCTGATGTATTCACAGTATTCTATCCATCCATCAATCCATCCATTTTCTTCCGCTTATCTGGGGTCGGGTCGTGGGGGTAGCAGCCTAAGTAGGGAGGCCCAGACTTCCCTCTCCCCAGCCACTTGGGCCAGCACTTCTGGGGAATCCCGAGGCGTTCCCAGGCCAACCGAGAAACATAGTCCCTCCAGCGTGTCCTGGGTCTTCCTCTGGGCCTCCTTCCGGTGGGACGTGTCCAAACACCTCACCAGGGAGGCGTCCAGAAGGCATCCTAAACAGATGCGCGAGCCACCTCAACTGGCTCCTCTCGACGTGTAGAAGCAGCGGCTCTACTCTGAGTCCCTCCCGGATGATCAAGCTTCTCACCCTGTCTCTAAGGGAGATTCCATACACTCTGCGGAGAAAACTCATTTCTGCCGCTTGTATCTGAGATCTCAATCTTTCGGTCACAACCCAAAGCTCGTGACCATAGTAGGAACGTAGATTGATCGGTAAATTGAGAGCTTCGCCTTTTGACTCAGCTCTCTCTTCACCACGACAGACCTGTACAGCGCCTGCTTCACTGCAGACGCTGCACCTATCCGCCTATCGATCTCACGCTCCATTTTTCCCTCATTCGTGAACAAGACCCCAAGATACTTGAACTCCTCCACTTGGGGTAGGACTTCCTCCCTGACCCGGAGAGGACACTCTACCCTTTTTCTGGCTCAAGACCATGGCCTCGGATTTGGAGGAACTGATCTTCATCCTGGCCGCGTCGCATTCGGCTGCGCTCCAGCGAAAGCTGTAGATCACGATCTGATGAAGCCAATAAGACCACATCATCTGCAAAAAGCAGAGACGCAATCCTAAGGCCACCAAAACGGATCCCCTCAACACCTTGGCTGCGCCTAGAAATTCTGTCCATAAAAGTTATGAACAGAATCGGTGACAAAGGGCAACCTTGGCGGAGTCCAACTCTCACCGGGAACAATCCCGACTTACTTCCGGCGATGCGGACCAGGCTCTGACACCGGTCATACAGGGACCTAACAGCCCGTATCAAAGGGCCCGGTATCCCATACTCCCAGAGTACCCCCCACAGGGCGCCCCACAGGGCCCCCCCAAGGGAAGCGGTCGAACGCCTTCTCCAAGTCCACAAAGCACATGTAGACTGGTTGGGCAAACTCCCACGCACTCTCCAGGACCCTGCTGAGAGTGTAGAGCTGGTCCAGTGTTCCACGGCCAGGTCAAAAACCGCACTGCTCCTCCTGAATCCAAGGTTCGACTATCCGACGGACCCTCCTTTCCAGAACCCCCGAATAGACCTTGCCAGGGAGGCTTAAGAGCGTGATTCCCCTGTAGTTGGAACACACTCTATGGTCCCCCTTTTTGAATAGGGGGACCACCACCCGGTCTGAAAATCCAGGGGAACTTCTCCCGATGTCCACGCAATATTGCAGAGTCGCATAAGCCAACACAACCCTACAACATCCAGAGCCTTAAGGAACTCTGGGCGAATCTCATCCACCCCTGGGGCCCTGCCACCGAGGAGCTTTTTAACCACCTCGGTGACCTCAGCACAGGAGATTGGAGGGCCCGACCCAGAGTCCCCAGGTTCCGCTTCCTCAGTGGAAGACATGCTGGTGCGATTGAGGAGGTCTTCAAAGTATTCCGCCCACTGACCCACAACATCCTGAGTTGAGGTCAGCAGCACACCACTCCCACTATAAACAGTGTTGGTGGCGTACCGCTTTCCCCCCCTGAGACGCCGGATGGTGGACCAGAATCGCCTCAAAGCCGTGCGGAAGTCGTTCTCCATGGCCTCTCCGAACTCCTCCCATGCCCAGGGTTTTGCCTCAGCAACCACCCGAGCCGCATGTCGCTTGGACTGCCGGTACCCATCAGCTGCTTCCGGGGTCCCACAGGCCAAAAAGGCCAGATAGGACTCCTTCTTCAGCCTGACAGCATCCCTCACCGACGGTGTCCACCATTGGGTTCGAGGGTTGCCGCCGCGACAGGCACCGACAACCTTGCGGCCGCAGCTCTGGTAAGCCGCTTCGACAATAGAGGCACGAAACATGGTCCACTCAGACTCAATGTCCCCCACCTCCCTCGGAACATGTTCAAAGTTCTCCCGGAGGTGGGAGTTGAAAGTCAGTCTCACAGGAGACTCTGCCAGACGTTCCCAGCAAACCCTCACAATACATTTGGGTCTGCCAGGTCTGACCGACATCCTCCCCCACCATCGGAGCCAACTCATCACCAGGTAGTGATCAGTTGACAGCTCTGCCCCTCTCTTCACACGAGTGTCCAAGACATGTGGCCGCAGATCAGATGAGACGATGACAAAGTCCATCATCGAACTGCGGCCTAGCGTGTCCTGGTGCCAAGAGCACATATGGACACGCTTATTCTTGAACAAGGTGTTCGTTATTGACAATCCATGACGAGCACAGAAGTCCAACAACAGAACACCACTCTGGTTCAGATCAGGGGGGCTGTTCCTCCCAACCACACCCCTCCAGGTCTCACTGTCATTGCCCACATGAGCATTGCTCACAGTATTCTAATTTTTTGAAATCCTGTTTTCGTGGGTTTCATGAGCTGGAAGCCCAAATTATGTAAAAATAAACAAATAAATACTTGAAATCATTTAAATTGTGGGCCCTGAATCTATCATCTATTAAAGATTAACTTTTTGAATGGAATTATGGAAGGTAAACAACTTTTCCGTCCATCCATCCATCCATCCAACTTCTGGTAAGATGGCGCCCGTGTACATGGCTTGCAATCCACCTCTGCTGATGGTGTTCGGATTATTTTTGTTTTTTGCATTTCACATCTGTGACATCAACTCTCTGCTGGTGTATGACAGACAACAACTTTTGGATCTTCGTTTTTCTGGCACTGAAGTCGCTTATTTTGACCATTATCAGCGTACCTCTGGACCCCCCCCCCTCCTCCCCCCCTGTTGGCAGATGTGCCAGCTTACCTTCGCTGCGCTCCTCACCTGCCTGCCCGGAGATCTTGCTTCAGATGCCGGGGAAAACGTGCTGGTCAGCTGGTGAAGCTGAAAGCTCTGCGCTCTGCATCTTCCTCTTCAGCTGGCGGTCATGGTCTCCAGCTTCCCACGTGCCCGGACCAGGTAACCAGTGGGAGTTGTCAGCCATTGCGCAGCCCGGACCGACCTGGAGGGGCTGTTATTGAAAACCTGCGGCCATTAGCGCGCGCTAACTCCACCGCTGCTGGCTCTACTTTGGACAATATCCGGATGTGTTTGGTCAACGCAAGATCTGTTACCAACAAAACTTTTATCCTCAGGGATTACTTTCAAGAGCACAATCTGGACTTTCTGTGCATCACAGAGACTTGGATGTCTCTGGGTGAGTCCAGCACCTTGACGGAATTACTGCCACCGAACAGTCTGTGTTTTAACGCCCCGTGGCCATCAGGCCGGCGCGGTGGTGGATTATTAACAATATTCAAATCAACTTTTGACTGTAAACAACTGCCCATCCCAGTTTCCTGCGCCAGCTTTGAGCTGAACGTCTTTGAACTCGGACATTCTCCTGCGACGTTATTTGCACTTGTCTACTGTCAACCTCGGTCTAAGGATTTCATAAATGAGTTTTCTGACTTCTTGGCTGAAATCGCACCAATATATGAGCATCTTTTCATTATTGGTGACTTTAATTTGCACGTGTGCTCTCCTGAGAAGCCCTTGGTTAAGGACTTTTTAGATTTATTTGACTCATTTAATTTAACTCAGCTTGTAAACGGTCCCACCCAAGAGTGTGGACATACACTGGACCTTGTTTTAACTCATGATATGGCTGTTAATAATCTTGTTATTGGTGATAATGTTTTTTCAGACCACATTCCGCTCCGGTTTGAGTTCACCCTCCCCCATCTAACTCCTAAGCCGTGCATTCTTGCACGTAGGAATCGGACCATTAACCACTTCACTGCCGCACGTTTCACATATGTTTATAACTCTGAAATTATAATTCAGGCCCCAGTGTTTCTCACCACCACTGAGGAGCTGACATCCCAGTTCAACTCTGTCGCTTAAAGACTATGGATCATGTCGCACCTGTTAAAACCAAAAAATCAAAACTGAGAGCAGAACCTTGGCTGAGTGACGTCACCAAGGCCGTTAGGCAGCAATGTAGGAGGGCGGAGCGAAAGTGGAGGAAAGACAGGCTGCAGGTTTCTTTCCAAATACTTAAAGAGAGTTGGCACCGTTATCAGAAAACAGTAAAAGCTGCTAAATCAAAATTCTTCTCTGACATAATTACCTCAAACTCTCACAACCCACGTGTCCTCTTCTCCACCCTAAACTCTGTTCTCCACCTCACTGAACCATCACCTCTGGAAGCCTCGACTGAGCTGTGCGACAACCTCTTACATTTCTTTTTGGAAAAAATTGCGACCACCAGGGCTCTCATTTCCCCTCCAATTCATGACCCATCCATCCCACCTCAATCTGTAGCTCCTTTTGACATTTTGAACCCATCACTCTATCTTCTCTAGAGCAGGTCATGTGCAGCTTGAAACCTTCTGGTTCCCCCTTTGATGTGGTCCCCCATCGACTACTAAAGGATGTTTTTCCTACTCTAGGTCTGTCCATTCTTGCCATAGTAAACAGTAGTTT
Organism: Nematolebias whitei; assembly: GCF_014905685.2. Lineage (NCBI taxonomy): Eukaryota > Metazoa > Chordata > Actinopteri > Cyprinodontiformes > Rivulidae > Nematolebias > Nematolebias whitei. The sequence goes on along the minus strand of NC_056505.1, from coordinate 52,639,351 downwards.
ATCCACTGGCATGGTGCCAAAATCCTTTAAACATGCTGCTGTCCAGCCTCTCCTGAAAAAACCAAACCTTGACCCTAGTCGTTTCCAACTTCCGGCCTGTCTCCAAACTCCCATTTGTTTCTAAAGTACTGGAGAAAATAGTCGAGTCCCAGTTGAAGTGCTTCCTGGAGGATCACGCCATCTTAGAGCTTTTCCAATCTGGCTTTAAACCTCTCCACAGCACTGAAACTGCCCTGCTGAAGGTCTTTAACAACATCTTCAGATTCACAGATACTGGTGATTCTGTGCTGCTTGTCCTGTTTGACCTCACAGCCGCCTTTGACACCATCGACCATGAGATCCTCATTGCTAGGTTGGAGTAGTGGGTGGGTGTCACAGGATCAGCCCTCAATTGGTTCAGATCTTACCTCACTGACAGATCCTTTTGTGTCTCCATCAAGGATTTTAGTTCCGCATAGGCAGAGCTTAAATGGGGGTTTCCGCAGGGGTCCATACTGGGTCCCCCCCCTATTCTCTTTATACCTGCTGCCGCTTGGTGCTTTTTTCCGGAAACACAACATGCCCTTCCACTTCTATGCCGATGACTGTCAAATTTACTTCCCTCTAAGACACAATGGTACATGCTCTATTCAACTGCTGCTCAACTGCCTGGCTGACATCAGGGACTGGATGGCTTTAAATTTCTTGAGTTTCAATGAAAAGAAGTCTGAAGTCATGTTGTTCCCTCCCAATGACACGATCACACACCACTGCATCGACCTTTCCACTCTAACCCTGTCAGAAAAACAAAGAGTCACTAATCTGGGTGAGAAAATGGACCCTTCCCTGAAACTTAACAATCATGAAAACATGATTGTTAAATCATGCTTCTTCCAACTGAAGCGGCTGTCTAAACTGAAGCCCATATT
>NC_056505.1:52635235-52638343 GCF_014905685.2 Nematolebias whitei | reverse complement strand
TGTGTGTGTGTGTGTGTGTGTGTGCGTGTGCGTGTGTGTGTGTGTGTGTGTGTGTGTGTGTGTGTGTGGCCTCTTAACTTCAGGCTTCAAGAGTATCTCCTGCTCTCAGGAAGGGGCTTTTCACCATCAGAAGTTGAACTGCACTTTGAAGTTACTACCTGGTGCAAAAGAAAAAAGGAAAGTGAGAAAGAGAAAAGGCTTCAATAAAAACCTGCAAGGTGACAGAAAAGTTTGAACAAAGCAGAAGGATGAAAACTGACCTCCTCCTGCTCCTCCCCACCAACCTGCAGTCAAACAAGTGTGATCTTCCTGCCTCTTTGTTCAGGACTCCTATCATTCTCACAGCGGGAGGTGTGGTCAGAAAGGAGAGGAAATTGCTCTGAATTTGGAAGTAATTGAAATCACCTATATCCCCCTGTGTCTCGACTACCTGCTTTAAAAACCTTCACACCCTCTCTTTCTCCCCGGCACCCACCTTCTGTACCAATACTCTCGTAATGGCACCCCATCCTCACGCTGTTCTCCATCTCCCACCAGACTAAATTGATGCAAATGATTGTGTGTCCATTTGCCATCTGAAGGAGAGGTGACCCACTTAGTGGTTTGCCCACTTTCTACTGCCCTTCCTTCCCCAATTGCAGGTATTGATGCCCTGCCATTGTGTCTCCCCTGCCCAGGGGGTGGAGTGGTTTGTGGGAAAATTGGGGGAACCCCTTCAGGTGTTTGATAGCTTTTATTGATTCACACCAGACTATCTCCCATTTACCCTCTGCTATGCTGTGCAAGCTTTTTAGATAGTAGATGGACTGCAGAGGTGGCTATTGTTAAGTGTTATTCTGTACCCCTACATGAAAGCCCTTTTTGCTTTGTGTGTCTGTGTGCAAGGGTGTGGGTGTAAGAAAGAGAGAGCACTTGTTTGTTATCTTTTAGGGATTTTTATTTTGTGAAGACAAGAACCCAGAGAATACAGACTGAGAGAGGAACAGAACTCAAACTCCAAGTATAATTAAAGTGATTAAATGCACAAGGCAGGGTCAGGGAACCTGGAAATGGAGGGAAACAAGTACATTCCTGCAATTATGTTTTAGTTGGAGATATTAATTCTTGGTTCCTGGTTCCTTACGATTGGTTGGCCACTTGATGCACAGAGGAGAAGGCAGAGGGTTTCCAACAAGGGAATGTCCTGGTAGTAGATGCAGTGGTGACAAGGGAATGCAGGAGGCAGCATAGGACGTTCAGGTCGTCAAGTGAGCGGTCCAAGAGATTAGGCTCAAGCAGAAAGGCTCTGAAAACCCAGAGGAAAACACAAGGTTAAGTATCCAACAAAGTTCAGTCAGATAATTGGGATGGTCTACATACAAACCCTTTCCAAAAAATTAGAATATCATGGAAAAGTTGTTTGGGCAGCACGGTGGCGCAACTGGTAGAGCTGCTGCCTCTCAGCGAGCAGGTCCTTGGTTCAAACCCCGGTCCAAGGGCCTTTCTGGGTGGAGTTTGCATGTTCTATCCGTGCATGTGTGGGTTTTCTCCGGGTGCTCCGGTTTCCTCCCACAGACCAAAAACATGCATGTTAGGCTGATTGGTAACTCTAAATTGTCCCTAGGTGTGAGTGAGAGAGTGAATGGTTGTTTGTCTCGTTTGTCTCTATGTGGCCCTGTGATGGACTTGTGACCCGTCCAGGGTGTACCCCGCCCCTCGCACAGTGATTGTTGGACATGGGCACCAGCGACCCCCGTGACCCAAAATAGAATAAGAGGGTAAAGATAATGGATGGATGGATAATGGATGGATGGATGGATACCATACCATACCATACCATACCATACCACTTTATTTATAAAGCACTTAAAACAGCAACAAAGCCAACCAAAGTGCTGTACAGACAAAACAACAGGTAACACACAAAGCAAAATACAAAATAAGGTAAATCAGAATATAGACAAAAAACGATGCAGATAATGACGACAAACCAGTGTGGAGCGTACAGGATCAAAACACAGATCATATGGTGTTGAAAGCTATTGAATAGTAGTGAGCTTTTAAACGGGACTTGAAAACCGAGAGGGAGGGGGCCTGTCTGACAAGCAGAGGTAACTCGTTCCAGAGTCTTGGTCCTGCTACAGAGAAGGCCCTGTCACCTCTGCGCTTAAGACGAGTTCCTGGAACTGTGAGGAGCAACTGGTCCGCTGATCTCAGGGAGCGTGGTGGGACATATGGTTCTAGCATATCAGAGATATGGGGGGGTGACACTGTTCAGTGATTTGTAGACATACATGAGTATTTTGAACTGGATTCGAAAGTGAACCGGTAACCAGTGCAGTGAGGCCAAAACTGGTGTAATGTGCTCTCTTTTGCCTGTACTGGTTAAAAATCGGGCTGCTGCATTCTGGACCAGTTGTAGTCGTGCAATGGAGGTCTGACTGATACAAACCGGAGCGAATTGCAGTAATCAAGCCCAGATGTAATGAATGCATGTATTACTGTCTCCAGGCTCTTTTTGGACAATATGGGCTTCAGTTTAGACAGCCGCTTCAGTTGGAAGAAGCATGATTTAACAATCATGTTTTCATGATTGTTAAGTTTCAGGGAAGGGTCCATTTTCTCACCCAGATTAGTGACTCTTTGTTTTTCTGACAGGGTTAGAGTGGAAAGGTCGATGCAGTGGTGTGTGATCGTGTCATTGGGAGGGAACAACATGACTTCAGACTTCTTTTCATTGAAACTCAAGAAATTTAAAGCCATCCAGTCCCTGATGTCAGCCAGGCAGTTGAGCAGCAGTTGAATAGAGCATGTACCATTGTGTCTTAGAGGGAAGTAAATTTGACAGTCATCGGCATAGAAGTGGAAGGGCATGTTGTGTTTCCGGAAAAAAGCACCAAGCGGCAGCAGGTATAAAGAGAATAGGGGGGGGACCCAGTATGGACCCCTGCGGAAACCCCCATTTAAGCTCTGCCTATGCGGAACTAAAATCCTTGATGGAGACACAAAAGGATCTGTCAGTGAGGTAAGATCTGAACCAATTGAGGGCTGATCCTGTGACACCCACCCACTACTCCAACCTAGCAATGAGGATCTCATGGTCGATGGTGTCAAAGGCGGCTGTGAGGT
>NC_056505.1:52630298-52635135 GCF_014905685.2 Nematolebias whitei | reverse complement strand
TCCCTCTGCTGCTCTCTCCCTGGACTGAAGGACCAGCTCACCTCCTTCGGGTTTGGACTGTAAGGACAAGACGCTCTTTAAACAAACCACTCTGGTCTTCCCCATTGGACAAACATTAACCTGTCGTCCCTCTTTCCAGGAGCCGCTGAGAAGCAGCATGTGGACTTTAATATCACTGTACATAATAAACACTGTTCTTTTGTACTTCCCCTGTGTCTGCCTCGTTCTGGGTCTCATAACATCGGGTTCCCCGCGCACCCCTAACAGAAATGCTCCAGCCACAAAAGACCCAGAATGAGACCAAGAGCGAGCAGACAACCCTTGGTTCTGCGGAGGAGCGGATCGACGGGTTGGACAAGGTTCTTCATCAGGTGCTGACTCACCAGACAACGGTCCAGTCCAACCTTCAGGAGCTCGGAGGTATGATTTATTCCATTAAACGTCAGCTGCAAGCTTCTGTCTCCTCAGCTCCAGTCGTTCCGCCAGCCCCCGTGGCTCCTGGTCCCACTCCTCCTGTTCAACAAATATTTATTAAACCATCTGAGTTCTTCACTGGAGACCCTGACCAATGTGGCGGCTTCTTGTTGCAGTGCCGACTCGCCTTCGAGGGGGCTCCCTCCCAATTCTCTTCGGACACGGCCAAAATCACCTTCTTCGTAAGCCAACTCAAAGGTAACGCTCTCCGGTGGGCTCACTCGTTCCTCTTGAGTCATGATAACCCCCCTGCTTCCTATGAACTTTTCCTTCGAGAGTTTTGTAGGATTTTTGACCGTCCCCTGCAGACATCAAATGCCGCCAAGCGTTTGTTGAATTTAAGACAGGGCCGTCGTAATGCCTCGGAGTTCGCTCTGGAGTTTCGGATCCTTGCTGCCCAAACAGGATGGGACGAACCAGCCCTCCAAGGTATTTTCCTAAACTCTCTGTCTGATTTTCTCAAAGACCAGATGGCCACGCGAGATGAACCCGAAACTTTCGACAAGCTAATAGACCTTGCCATCTCAATCGATGACCATTTCCGGGAGAGAAGGAGAGAGGCAAACTACAACTCCCATCGACCTTCGACTTCCGGGTTTCCGCATTCTCCAGGTGAGCCCAAGTTTGCACCTTCGCACTACGTTTCCCATAGTCCTCCCATTTTCGGGTTCACGACCCCTCGCCATGAGTCCGCCTCGCCCAAACAATCCCCTGTGAACTACAACTCCCAGTCTTCCATGCTTCCTGGTTACAACCAATCATCTTCTTTTCCCCCACGGGATCGCTCCCCCGAGCCTATGCAGGTGGGGCGCGCACGGCTGACTCCTGTAGAGAGACAGCGGCGTGTATCTGCCCGTCTCTGCATTTATTGTGGTAATCCCGGTCATTTTCTGCCCCACTGTCCGTTTCGGGGAAACGAGAACTTCCACCAGTAAAGCGGGAGTTACTGGTGGGAGCGTCTGCGTTAACCTCCCCATTCAAACTATTACTTCCCATGGTCATTCAGACACATAATCGTCGCTTTTCATTTTCTGCTCTCCTTGATTCAGGTGCTGAACAAAACTTGATCAGCGTCGACTTAGTTAAAGAATATTCATTACCCACTCGCGAGATTCCTTCGATTTCTGTCGCCGGCTTAACCGGAGACACTTTGACCCGTATTAATTTAAAGACCACCGAGTTACATGTCATTATCTCGGGAAATCATCATGAGATGACTGATTTCTTTATATTTAATTCTCGTACCCCCCAAGTAATTTTAGGTTTCCCCTGGCTTCGAAACCACAACCCAGTAATTAACTGGGAGCGCGGCTGCATAGACAAATGGAGCGACAAGTGTCTCAGCAACTGTCTGCGCTCCGCCATTAAAGAGTTCCCTCGGAACGCGCCTCCTCTAGAGGAGATCGACCTCACCTCAATTCCTGCTGAATACCGCGACCTGGCGGCCGTCTTCAGCAAGCAACGCACCTTGTCTCTTCCTCCTCACCGTCCCTATGACTGCTCGATTGACTTATTTCCTGGCGCCCCCTTGCCGTCAAGTAGACTTTACAACCTTTCTGGTCCTGAAAGGGAGTCTCTGTCCGATTATATTAACGAGTCTCTTGCCTCAGGCATTATTAGACCCTCGACCTCCCCTGTGGGAGCTGGTTTTTTCTTCGTTTCCAAAAAAGATAAATCATTCCGGCCATGTATTGACTATCGCGGCTTAAACAGTATAACCATTAAAAATAAATATCCTCTTCCCCTCATTGATTCTTTACAGGAACAGTTACAGTCGGCCTCTTGTTTTTCCAAACTCGATCTACGAAACGCTTACCACCTCGTCCGTATTAAAGAGGTCGACGAGTGGAAAACAGCTTTTCGCACCCCTTTGGGCCATTTCGAGTACTTAGTTATGCCCTTTGGGTTGACCATTGCCCCTGCTGTTTTTCAGGCGCTCGTCAATGACGTCCTACACGATTTCATTGGTAATTTTGTTTTCGTTTATCTTGATGACATCCTTATTTATTCACGCGACCCCTCTCAACACACGGCCCATGTTCGCATGGTTCTTCAGCAGCTGCTGGAGAATCAGTTATTTGTTAAAGCAGAGAAGTGTGAGTTTAACACCTCCACTGTCTCGTTTTTAGGTTTCATTTTTGAGGGAGGTCGTTGCCGAACCGATCCTGAGAAAACCAGGGCGGTAGTCGACTGGCCGACCCCTGAGTCCAGGAAGCAGTTACAGCGCTTCCTGGGCTTCGCAAATTTCTACCGGCAATTTATAAAGAATTACAGTCATGTCGCCGCCCCCCTGTCTCAGCTCACTTCAACCGCCCGAGCCTTTCACTGGACCCCAGAGGCTGAGGCCGCCTTTACGAGACTCAAGTCTCTCTTTTCCTCCGCGCCCATCCTTTGCCACCCAGACCCTACGCACCAGTTCATCTTGGAGGTGGACGCCTCCGACACTGGGGTAGGGGCGGTCCATTCCCAGCGATCTCCTCTGGACAATAAGGTCCATCCCTGCGCCTTCTTCTCTCGACGTCTCTCCCAAGCAGAACGCAACTACGACGTGGGCTGTTGGCAGTCAAGCTCGCATTAGAGGAATGTTGGCACTGGCTAGAAGGCACTGAGACCCCTTTTTTGATTTGGACGGACCATAAAAAATTTAATATACCTGAGGAACGCCAAGCGTCTGACCCCCCGTCAGGCCCGTTGGTCGCTTTTCTTTAATCGATTTAATTTTGTCCTGACTTTTCGCCCGGGCTCCAAGAACATTAAGCCTGATGCCCTGTCCAGGCAGTTTGCTCCTCCTGATTCGCCCGAGGTCTCTAACCCTATTATTCCTTCCTCATGTATTGTTGGCTCCCTCTCTTGGCCCATCACCGCCACCGTTCAACAGGCCCTCCTCTCTGACCCTGATCCTGGTGGTGGTCCCCCCGGCACCCTCCTTGTTCCCTCCAGCGTGCGGTCCCAGGTGCTCCAGTGGCTCCATTCCAACAAACTTTCTTGCCATCCTGGAGTCAACCACATGCTTTCCCTCACCAAGACCCATTTCTGGTGGCCCTCCATGACCAGAGATATCAAGGACTTCGTTTCCGCTTGCCCTGTCTGTGCCAGGAACAAGTCGGGAACTCAACCTCTGGCTGGTCCGCTGCTCCCCCTCCCGACCCCTAGTCGCCCTTGGTCCCACATCGCCCTCGACTTTGTGACCGGTCTTCCCCCATCTGACGGCAACACCACCATCCTCACGGTAGTTGACCGTTTTTTGAAGGCCGCTCATTTTGTCCCCCTCCCTAAGCTCCCCTCTGCCCTTGAAACTGCTCACTTACTCACCCTCCATGTGTTTAGGCTACATGGGATTCCCTCGGACATCGTCTCCGACCGAGGCCCGCAGTTCATTTCGCAGGTTCCGTCTGTCCAGCATCATTTTCGGCGGTGCCGTCGCATCTGGCGCCAGGCCAAGGCGGCCCTCCTTAGGACCGCAGCCCAGGCTAAACGGTTCACTGACCGCCACCGTTCAGAGACACCCGCCTACCAGGTCGGCCAGCAGGTTTGGTTGTCCACTAGGGACATAAAGCTGTGGGACACCCCCGTAAACTGGCCCCCCGCTTCATGGTCCCTTCCCCATCACCCGTATCATCAATCCCTCTGCGGTCTGCCTCCAACTCCCCAGGGCCATGAGGATTCACCCCACCTTCCATGTCTCACAGGTAAAGCCTGTTTCCCTCAGTCCCTTGTGTCCCCCGTCTGACCTCCCTCCGCCGCCCCGCCTGATCGACAATCACCCTGCGTTCACCGTCCGTTCCATCTTGGACGTGCAACGCAGGGGTAGGGGTTTCCAATACCTGGTCGATTGGGAGGGGTACGGTCCTGAGGAGAGGTCATGGATCCCCAGGTCCTTCATCCTCGACCCCAGTCTCATCTCCAGGTTCTTCAGAGACCACCCCGAGAAGTGCCTCAGGTCGCCTGGAGGCGATTCTTGAGGGGGGGTACTGTAAGGGTCCCACTGCCTGCAGCCTGCCTTGCTGATGGCCGCTGATTACCAACACCTGGCGGCCATCAGCCTGATGAGCCTCTCCATCTACTTAAGGCTGCAGTCCGGTGTGATTCAACGCTGGAGCATATCACCTCTCATGGTATAGTACTGTTGAGCTAGAAATGTCTAGGTGAAAATAATTTGTTCACCTTTTGCTCTTTTTTCCAGTTTCCTGGTTCCTTCGTGTTTTTGGATTCTCCTCGTGGCCTGACCCTGATCCCTCGGCCTGTCAGGTATCCCTCGTGCCTCTTTGCCTCCAGTTGCCAGCCTTCCTCGTTTCCCCTTGGACTCTTGTTGGATTTCCCTCTGCTGCTCTCTCCCTGGACTGAAGGACCAGCTCACCTCCTT
>NC_056505.1:52622311-52630198 GCF_014905685.2 Nematolebias whitei | reverse complement strand
GATAAACTAATGGACCTAGAGAGCCGTACACGAAGAGGGAACATACAAATTTATGGCATACCCGAGGTGGCAGAACGGGACTCGGCAACAATGGGTGACTTTGTGGAGCAGTTGCTCCGTGAGGGCTTGGCGCTGTCCCAAGAAGAGCTCGACATGCACATTGAACGGGCGCACTGCTCTCTAGGCCCTCCACCCCCAAGCGACGCTCCACCACGTTCTATTATTGAGAAATTCCTCAGTTTTAAAACCAAAGAACTCCTCCTCCGCAAGGCATGGCAGAAAAGAGGATTCACCTGGAATGGCAAGCAAGTGAGTTTGGATCATGACTATCCCCTCTGATTTTGAAAAAACAAAAAGAATATGCAGAAGTCCGCAAGATTCTGAAGGAACAGCAGATCCCTTTTCAGACCCTCTTCCCAGCCCGGCTGAGGGTGAAATATGCCGATGAAACGAAGATTTACAACACGGTGGTGGAAGCTACCGAAGACATGTCCAGCAAAGGCTACGCTGTGCAGGTCGTTAAGGCACCAGAAACGGTCCTGGAACAGCTGAAACAGCTGTCCTGGAGCAGGGTACGTGGAGGACCGGGGAGCGGTGCAGCAAACAAGAGGCAGGACCCCGCAGCCGGCTACAAAGAAAAACTCAGAGCCTTCAAGAGGACATCTTCCACACACACGGAAAATTGAGGTTTATCCACTCTGTTATTAATAATTAAGACTTGCATTTGGTTTATGATGTACAATAAGTAAATAAGTTAGGTTTCTCACGGTGCTCTCTACACTGAGGCCATAGCCACTAAGGGCCCCCTTCATCAACCGATGAGGAAGCTGCCTTTGGAGGTGAAGCAGGGTCCACCTCTGAGACCCCCACCTTGGAAGTTAAGAGTTCAGTTTGAGTCTTGTTTGTTCTTAATGTTGACTTTTTTATATGTTCTATGTTCAGTGTTTTCAAGAGTGAGCGGGGAGCCCATTAATCTGTGTTATAATTAGGAAATATAATTTAGATGAGTAGCAGGTTGATAAAATTGGTGTCAAACAATATTAATGGTTTACATAATCCAGTAAAAAGGTGGAAAGTCTGATCTAAATTTAAAAGAGACAAAGCCCAAATCGTTTTATTGCAGGAAACACATCTATCTGCTAACAAACATGTTAAATTGAACAGGATGGGTTTTAAACATGTGTTTTATTCTTCCCACAGTTTTGGGAGGCGGAGGGGAGTGGCGATTTTGCTATCCGGATCTCTTAACTATGAACATATATCACAATACAAAGATAAAGAAGGTTGATACATAATGATAACGGGCAAGATTGATGGTACCATGACTACCCTCCTGAATGTATACATTCTACCTGGCAGCGATTGGTCACTGTATAAACAGATTCTCGAAATTGCAACAACTAGGAGTCAGGGAACTTTAATATGCAGTGGTGACTTTAATACCTTATTAAAGGTACCCTATTTAAGAGACTGAGCTGAAAACAGCACCTCAGACTGAGGAAGTCTCTTGGATGAGAGACGAAACGTTTCTAGATTTTTTTGCTTTGTTTTGTTTTTTGTTTTTTTGAATGTCCAGAGGACCAGATTGAACTTTTTTGGATTTTTCTACCTGGATTATTGAGCATGCATCAGGATACTTATTAAAGGTAGTTTAATAATAAACTAGTTACTATTCCTTTGTCCATAAGGGGCGTTCCAATGTTTTGAGACCTTGAAAAGAAAATACGATTTATGCGCAGATGACTTTTTCAGATATCTACAGGTCAGAAATGATTTTAATCAAAATCTAAAAGTACAGTTACATAATTTGAGATTTGCGGAAACATTTATATTATTATCCAAATCAAAAACAGGCAAAACTATTTCTAGGTTATTCAACACCATCCTGCGGTGTAAGAAGGACAGCACTGTTTATGCTAAAGTGAAGTGGGAAAAAGAAGGCAGCATGACGATTCCAGAGGAGGATTGGGACCACATCTGTAAGATACCATGGACAACAACAAGATCAAAGGTTTGGCGTGAATTTTGCTGGAAAAGCATTATAAGATTTTTCATAACCCTAGAGCAGAAATGATATCAAGGAAGGGGCGATGCCTGCTGGAGATGTGGCAGGAATGGTGCCAATCATTTCCATATTTTCTGGGACTGCCAAACAATTCAGCAATATTGGTCTCAAATCCATGAACATTTACAGAACATTTTCACATTTGATTTTCCTTTAACCTTTGAATGCATATTTTTATATAACATACCGGTCAATAAACTGAACTATAACAATCAAAAACTTCTGTTCATTTTGATGACTCTCAGATTTATCTACCGTTAATACCTAACAGTTCCTCCTCCATTCGCCCTTTGTTAAAATGTCTTGATGACATCAAGACTTGGATGGCTGCAAACTTTTTGAGTTTTAATGATCAGAAGACTGAGGTCATTGTGTTTAACCCTAGCTCTGCCACTGTCACTGATCCTGCAAACCTGGACTCCCTTCAGCCATATCTAAGGGTGCATTCACACCAGCCCTGTTTAGTCCGCTTTAATCGAACTCTTACTTATTTTCCTAGAAAGTCCGGTTCGTTTGGGGAGGTGTGAACGTGCCAACGAACTCTGTCACGGAACAAAAAGGCGAACTCTGGCCTGGGCTAAAACCTAGCTCTCGGTGCGGTAGAAGAGAACTCCAGTGCGGTTCGAATGCAGGGTGAATGCAAACAGACCGGGCCCCGCTCCACTAGCAAGAAGTGGAGTACAGCACAGGGCAAACAAACACGCATTTCTCTTACCTCATTTGGAGCCGTCAGCTGCCTTGTGTAAAAAACAATATTCTCCATGGTCTTCTGTCTCATCTTCTGCTCATGCTGAGTCCATTGTTGAAAAATGACAAAATATAACTCTTAAAACGAGGGCTTCTGTTGTCGAGCAGTGGGGCTTTGCCTGCTGGATGGGGCGCGGCGGTTCGAGAGGATATCGCCGTTTGGATATACGTTCCTGTGGGGTCCGATCTGCGGCCGTGGTGTTGAGCATCTGGAGGGCTCTCGCGGCTCTTGGCTGACGACTTGTTGGACCGCTGCCAGCGGAAAGGAAAAAAGGTTGTGAGTAATGGCTAAATCTAAACTGAAAAGACAGGATCTTTTAGAAACAGGCTCGGATGATCTGGAGGAGATAAAAAAAGCATTGAACTTCATGAGTGCAGAACTTGCACAAGTAACATCACAACAGAAACTTCTGATTGGGTTGTTTGAAGAAGTTAAACAACTAAAACTACAAATTAATCTCAAGGATAAAAAAATAATGGAACTAGAAGAAAAACTTGATGACTTGGAGCAGTTATCAAGACAAGACAATCTTGTTATTACTGGATTGGAGATAAAACATTCATTTGCAAAAGTAACTTCTGGTGAAGAAACTAATGAAGATTCAACTCCACAAGACCAACGGACATTAGAAGAGCAGGTGGTCTCATTCTTGCAGGCTAAGAAGATTGACATAAGTCATGAACACATCTCTTTGTGTCACACCCTGCCTAGTAAAATGGACGAATCAAAACCGGTTATTGTTTTGAGATTCATTAGCAGGAAATTTAGGAACAATATAATAATGCAAGCAAAAAAACTAAAGGGAGCAAATGTTTACATAAATGAACATTTAACAAAAAAAAAATGGAAATCTTGCACGTGAGGCAAGGTTATTAAAAAAACAAAAAAAGTGTTTTCAACATGGACAAGAAATGGAAAAATTTGGATAAACGCACAAGATGGATCACAAGCGAAAATAATAAAAGAAATGAAGGACTTGGATAAATTTAAATGAATCTAGAAGATAATTATCAACATTATACAATATATTGAATATAATAGTACATAAGAAATGCAAAATTAGACAAATACATCAAATTAAATGACGTACGATGAATCGGTACTTGATGTTGAAGAGGTTATAGATAGTAATTATTTTCCAATTAGTAAGGAAAGTAAATATTATAATGATGACCAATTTAATAACATAAACTTAAATAATGAAAGTTTTTCAATAGTACATTTAAATTGCAGAAGTTTAAACGCAAACATATCTAACCTTTCAGATTATTTAGATGGATTAAATCGAAGTTTCAAAATAATAGCTCTATCTGAGACATGGTTAAATGAAAGAAATATAAATAATGCTTACATTGAAGGTTATGAATTATATCACATGAATAGAAAAAACAAAAGAGGTGGAGGTGTGGCTATATTTATAAAAAACAATATTAAATGTAAATTAGTTAGTGAAATGTCTATAATTATTGAAAACATGTTAGAAATGATAACAATTGAAATCATAAAAAATAATGGAAAAAACATCATTGTAAGCTGTGTTTATAGATCTCCATCTTCAAATATTGAGTTATTTACTGATAAAGTTTTAGAGTTACTAGAAAAGAGTAGAAATAAAAAAAAAATTGTGTGGAGATTTCAATATTGATATGGGAAATAATACTGATTCAAATAACATCAGTACATTCATAAATTCAATGTATAATTCAAATTTACATCCTTTAATATCAAATCCAACAAGAATCACAACTGCAAGTGCTACAATAATTGATAATATTTTTACAAACATAAATAGTGGTGATGTGCTGAGTGGTATTTTGAAGACTGATCTTAGTGATCACTTACCTGTCTTCATTATTTATAAGAATGTTGTTGAAGAAATTAAATCTACTATAAGAAAGAGTAAAATAATAAACACATCAAAAAAAGCATTAGATAAATTTAAAGTTGATCTGGAAAAACAAAAATGGGATGATGTGTATGTAGATGATGTAAATAAATCTTATGATAACTTTATGAAGATTTTGGAGGTATTATACAAAAAAAATTGTGTACAAGAAAATTACAAAAGGAAAAATGTAATAGATCATCCTTGAATGACCAAAGGTTTGAGGAATGCATGTATAAATTTTTTTTATCTGTATTCATGTTTCTTGAGATCACGAACTCAAGAGGCTGAGGCTAAATCTAAAAAGTACAAAAACAAATTAGTTGGGATTATAAGGAAACACAAGAAGGAATACTATAGCGAATTATTACATAAATGTAGTGGTGATACGTGTACAACATGGAAAGTAATAAATAACGTTTTAAAAAAGCATAAGGTTGTAACAAGACTCTCTCAACATTTTGTGGAAAATAATGTGGAAATCCATGATGATAGGGAAATCATTAATGGATTTAATAATTATTTCGTAAATGTTGGGTCTAGTCTTGCCGCAATGATTCCTAAAGTAGATAATATTGTTAGTAATGTAAAAATGGGTTGTGTAAGCAGTATGTTTCTGGGTGGAACAAACACGGAGGAAATTATGAAGATAGTTAATAATATTGCTGATAAAAGATCAAAGGACTGTGAAGATATGGATATGGTGGTTGTAAAGGAAATAATAAGTCATATCATTGTGCCATTTACATATATTTGTAATTTGTCATTTTCAAAAGGTATTTTCCCTGACAGAATGAAAATAGCTAAAGTAGTTCCTCTTTTTAAAAATGGTGACAAATCTGTATTTAGTAATTATAGACCTATATCTCTTTTGGCACAATTTTCAAAAATTCTCGAAAGATTGTTTGTGACTAGATTAGATAAATTTCTTGACAAACAAAATATTTTGAGTAATAGTCAATATGGTTTTAGATCAACTAGTTCTACATCCCTGGCTCTGATGGAATTGATGGAACAAATTACAACAGCAGTCGATAAAAAAAACCATTGTATAAGTATATAAAGTTTGTTTTCTCAGTCTTGTTTTTGAAACCATTAGTGAAAAGGCCAGACTTCAGGGGTATCTGAGGCAGGCTTGAAACACAAGAGTCAGGGTGGCTTCTGGGTAATACCAGATGGCTAGGCCTCAGACTGACGAAGCCTCTTGGATGAGGGGCGAAACGTTTCTTTTTAACAAAAAAACGAAGTCCAGATGACATGATTCAACCTTTTTTGTTATTGTATAAGTATATTTGTGGATCTAAAGAAGGCATTTGATACTATTGATCACACCATTTTAATTGCAAAATTGAATCAATATGGTATCAGAGGTCCTGCATTGCAGTGGATAAGTAGTTATCTGAGTGATAGAAAACAGTTTGTACAGATGGATGATGTACGTTCTAATTTAAGCAGAACTTCATGTGGAGTACCACAAGGTTCTGTAATTGGACCCAAGTTATTTATTTTATATGTTAATGATTTAGTTGAGGTGTCTGATATCCTCAAATGTATTTTATTTGCTGATGATACCACTTTTTTTTGTTTGGGTGAAGACTTGGAACGGATGTTTGTATTGATAAAGACAGAGTTTGAAAAAATACAAATTTGGTTTAAATTAAATAAGTTGTCATTGAATATTGATAAAACCAATTTTATAATATTTAGTAAAAAAAACAACTTTGGATTTTTCTTTTGAAATTGATGGTATAAAGATATGTAGAGTGAATGAGATCAAGTTTCTGGGTGTAATTATCGATGACAAACTGTCATGGAAACAGCATGTAAATTTTGTTCAAATTAAAATATCTAAGTCAATTGCAGTATTGTATCGTGTAAGGGACTTGTTAAATAATAAGGCTTTGTACTTGCTCTATAATACAATTATAGTTCCGCATTTAATTTATTGTGTAAATGTTTGGGGTACAGCATGTAAGACAACAACTAAGCCTATTTTTATTTTGCAAAAAAAGCTGTAAGAATTATAATGAGGAAAAATTATTGTCATCCTTCTGGTACTCTATTTTGTCAACTGAAATTACTTAAGTTTTATGATTTGGTTGATTATAATATTATTTTACTTATGTTTAGAGCTCAGAATTACTCACTACCATCAAACATTCAGAACTATTTTGTGAAAAGGACCAGTAGTTATAATTTAAAGGGAATAGAAATGTTTGTTAAACCTAAGTACAGAACAAGTTTAAAGGGTAGATCTACTACAATAAGAGGAATTGATCTTTGGAATGGTTTGGAGGACAATGTAAAAAAAGCGAAGTCGATACTAACATTTAGGCAAATGGTTAAAACTATTTTGTTAAAGAATTATATTTAGTTGTTTCTAATTTAACAAATTATAAAGGTATTTTGATGGGACTATTCTTTTGTATTACAATAAGCAAATTAATGTTTGAATTTATTGTTTTGTTTTTTTTCATTTAGCCTTTATTTATCCAGGTTAGTCTCATCTCAGTTTTGAATTTGATTGTTTAATAGGGAGCAGATATAATAAGAAATGTTTTCTTCTTCAGCTTCCTTTCATTTTATGTTTTTTTGTTTAATTTTTTTCTTTCTAAAAATTGTCATTGTTTTTATATGAAATGAATAAATTTACAATAAATACATAAATAATAAATAAATAAATAAATAAATAAATAAATAAAACTACTAAAACTTGATGCCACTCCATTTTTGTTTTTATTTCCAGAAGAAGAAGTGTCTTCAGAGGTTTTTGTGTTGTTTCTTTCAGTAGTTCTTGGTGCAGCGCCCCCACAGGCGAGTGGGGGAACAGGTTGGTTCAACAGGTTGGCTCGACTGCACAGTGCAGTGTGAATGCAAACACACAAGCTCAAATGTAAACAAAATGTCATGAATATTGGTCCCCAACCGAACCGAGTCTACTGGACTATCAGGTGTGAATGCACCCTAAAACAGTCTGTTACCAAACTCGGGATCGTTTTAGACTCGGACTTTAAGTTTAATAAGCAGATTGTAAGGGTCCCACTGCATGCAGCCTGCCTTGCTGATGGCCGCTGATTACCAACACCTGGCGGCCATCAGCCTGATGAGCCTCTCCATCTACTTAAGGCTGCAGACCGGTGTTATTCAACGCTGGAGCATATCACCTCTCATGGTATAGTACTGTTGAGC
>NC_056505.1:52603386-52622301 GCF_014905685.2 Nematolebias whitei | reverse complement strand
TCCCTCTGCTGCTCTCTCCCTGGACTGAAGGACCAGCTCACCTCCTTTGGGTTTGGACTGTAAGGACAAGACGCTCTTTAAACAAACCACTCTGGTCTTCCCCATTGGACAAACATTAACCTGTCGTCCCTCTTTCCAGGAGCCGCTGAGAAGCAGCGTGTGGACTTTAATATCACTGTACATAATAAACACTGTTCTTTTGTACTTCCCCTGTGTCTGCCTCGTTCTGGGTCTCATAACATCTGGATTCCCCGCGCACCCCTAACACAGATAAATTCTGTTCTTCAAAAAAGCTTCTTTCAGCTAAGGCAGATAGCTAAGCTCAAGTCCGTCCTGTCCAGATCCGACCTTGAAAAATTAGTCCATGCATTTACAATCCGGCTGGACTACTATAACTCGCTTTATGCTGGGGTCAGTCAGGTCTGTCTCTCTCATGTCTCCAGCTTGTCCAAAATGCTGCAGCTCGGCTACTAACAGGAACTCGCAGGTTTGAGCACATTACTCCAGTTCTGTTCTCTCTTCACTGGCTTCCTGTGCGTGTCAGAGTTGATTTTAAGATTCTTCTGCTGACATTTAAGTGTGTTAATGGCCTTGCACCCTCATACCTCTCCGACCTCCTTCATCCTTATACTCCTTCTCGGGCCTTGAGATCATCAGACCAGCTGCTTTTGGCCGTACCAAAAACCAGGCTGAAGCTCAGAGGAGATCAAGTGTTTTCAGTCATGGGCCCTAAACTCTGGAATAATCTGCCCATCAACATTTGACAGGCCACCTCAGTCTCTATTTTTAAATCTCTCCTCAAAACACATCTGTACTCATTGGCATTTAACACAGTGTGATCTCATTTGGTATTTCATTGTTGATGATTGTATTTATCCATTTTGCTTTTACTCCCTGACATTTAACGCAGGGTGATTTGATTTAGTATTTCATTGTTTCTCATTATATGTAATTGTTTTTATGCTTTTATTCGTGTTGCTGTAATATGTTGTTATTAATATTTGATGCTGTGATCTTTTTTGCTAAGCACTTTGATAACAGTTACTGTTTTAAATGTGCTATACAAATAAATGTGACTTGACTTGACTACTATCTCTAGCCCCCTGTCAAATGAGGCAACTTTAAAAATTTCACTAGAGCCTGACTTATGTTTGAACAGTTTTTGTCCTGTTGAGCTCTCTGAATTGTCAAAAATAATAACCTCATCCAAACCATCCACATGCCTGCTAGATCCCATCCCAACCAGAAAGTTTAAAGAGGTATTTCCCTTAATTCATGTCCACATTTTGGATCTACTTAATTTGTCTTTAATGGATGGTTAAGTACCACAGAGCTTTAAGGTTGCTGTAATTAAACCTTTACTTGAGAAGTCTGACCTTGATTCAGAAATTCTGGCCAACTATAGACCTATATCTAATCTAACTTTCAGCTAAAAAATTCTAGAGAATATAGTTGCAGGTCAGTTGCGTGAACATCTACAAATAAATAATCTATTTGAAGAGTTTCAGTCAGGGTTTAGAGCTTATCATAGCACTTAAACAGCACTAGTAAAAGTCACTAATGATATTCTCATGGCCTCAGACAATGAACTTGTGTCTATACTGGTCCTGTTAGACCTCAGTGCTGCATTTGGTAAGGTTGGTCACAATATTTTACTACAGAGGCTTGAATATGATATTGGGATTACAGGAACAGCTCTAAAATGGTTTAAATCATATCTGTCTGATAGATCCCAGTTTGTAAATGTAAATAATAAATCTTCATACACCAAAGTTAGTCATGGAGTTCCTCAGGGCTCAGTGCTTGGGCCAATACTCCATCTATCCATCCATCCATCCATCCATCCATCCATCCATCCATCCATTTTCTTCCGCTTATCCGGGGTTGGGTCGTGGGGGTAGCAGCCTAAGTAGGGAGGCCCAGACTTCCCTCTCCCCAGCCACTTGGTCCAGCTCCTCTGTGGGAATCCCAAAGCATTCTCAGGCCAGCCAAGAAACATAGTCCCTCCAGCCTGTCCTGGGTCTTCCTCTGGGTCTCCTCCCAGGGGGACGTGTCCGGAACACCTCACCAGGGAGGCATCCAGGAGGCATCCTAAACAGATGCCCAAGCCACCTCAACTGGCTCCTCTCGATGTGGAGAAGCAGCGGCTCTACTCTGAGTCCCTCCCGGATGATCGAGATGCTCACCCTATCTCTAAGGGAGAGCCCAGACACCCTGCGGAGAAAACTCATTTTGGCCACTTGTATCTGAGATCTCGTTCTTTCGGTCACAACCCAAAGCTCATGACCATAGATGAGGGTAGGAACGTAGATCGATCAGTAAATTGAGAGCTTCGCCTTTTGACTCAGCTCTCTCTTCATCACGACAGACCTGTACAGCGCCTGCTTCACTGCAGACGCTGCACCTATCTGCCTATCAATCTCACGTTCCATTTTTCCCTCATTCGTGAACAAGACCCCAAGATACTTGAACTCCTCCATTTGGGGCAGGACCTACTCCTTCATCCAGAGAGGGCACTGTCAAGGAAGCCGATGTGCGGAGTTCAGCCTGCTCCTAAGACGAACATGTCTTGGCATGCCCTGCTTCAAGGCCTCGGAGTCCGAGATAATGAAAACCATATGTGGAAAAACATATACACTTACACACCACATAAACACACATGTATATGTCACACACTTACACAACTACACAGACACACACACGCAGGCACGCTTGAACACGCAGGCAGAGAGGAGCAGAGGAGCAGAAAGAAATCTCTTCTTTTTAACAAAAATTACCAATTTTCAGATGAATGAGAAAGATGTGTTTATAATAATCAATAGACAAGTAGATAATCAAGTGATACTAAAACTTTGTGATTTAGGATATAAACTTTGTGATTTGAGCATGTATTCTGTTTAAATTTGTTCATGATGTTGAAAATTGAAGAAATGACCCCATGTTTTCACGAATGTTCTAGAAGGGATGTGTAAGTGGAAAAAGTTACACAAGCAGAGGTATTACGCAATGACAAGGCCTAGAAACAGCTCTGAGCAAATCAGAAAGATACAACTCAAGAATGACTAAGCAAAATTGAACAAAGTACACACAGATTTTAATACGCATGAGGAGTGACTGGAAAAACCTCATAGAGGCCTGTAAATTCGGATCTAAATCCAACCCAAAAGAGGTTGGGTTTGCCCGATGGCATGATCGGTCTGGAGATGCCAGTCAAAATCTCAGGCTATATAAACAGATGTTTCTGTGAAAACTCCACTGTTTGGGGACCACTACTCGTGTAAGGAGGCAACGAATGGGACCTGTGAGGATCACGAGATGATTGTGGATTAATAGGACAAGTTGGACTACCTCAGCTGAAGAAGAACAAGGGTGAAATCTGTTGGAATATGCTTCTTTTGGAATTATTTATCTACCCTCAGCCCAGATTATTCCTAAATCCTTTTCTTCAAATTCAGACCAGCCAGAGGACCAGAAACGGCCCGCATCCAAGAGGGGATGGGGAAATCTGCCTCTTGCTATGATCAGTAAAATGGTAAGAGGACGTTTCTCAAACTTAGTCCTTAATAAAACCTTATTCCAAATTAAAGCAGCAGTGCATGAATTGACAAGCAGAGAAATCAATTATATTATAAATCTGGTTGCTCAGAGTTACAGAAGGGTCTTCCTTGCAGTGAGAAATAATGTGTTGGGTCAGGTAGAGAGAGTAGGTAAACTGTGTGGGTACTTGTGTTCCTGAGTGAGTCAGGGCGTGGCCGGCCGAACTAAAAGACGTCCGAGGTCGAGCAGAGAGGAGTCCAAGGGCCAGCCTCAAGCCCATTCACAGGGACGGAAATCTACCTTGCCCAAGAAAGGTCAACAAATGGAAAGGGACTAAGGAGTGAATATTATTTGTCATGTAATCTCTTTGTAATCTAATGTAATCATTATTGTGCATACCGCTGTTCCCTTGCAAAATTTATTGATTAAAGCAAAGCAAAACGTAAAATTGTGGATTCTTATTTCAACACCCCTTTGTTCTTGGAAGTGGAAAACTTGGCTCAGAGAAACAACAGAAGCATGGGAGGTTTTTAACGGTTTCCTAGCTATTGTGTATAAAACAACATCCAAGAGTCTAGCGCCTAGACTCTAAACAAAGCCAGATCGATTAACAATTGTAAAGCTAAATCAGGAGATGAGCTACCGTTAACTTGCGCTTCCTCATCTGCTAAACGTCCCCACTCCTGCTGCTAGGTCGGGCAAGGCACGAGGTGAGACTTTGGGTGTGGTACAAGGATCGGAGGTAGTTAACAGTCTGGGTGAATCATCTCAACACAGCCTTGAACTAGACTGTCCTGGAAAATCAGCTGCAGGTAATACCTGAGTCTCAGGATTAGTTTTAGCCCCCTTAGAGGGAAAAGGCTGCGCTGAGGGCGTGGCACGTGTCCTATGCCTACCTCACTCGGGAAAGTGGAACATGGTGGCAGCGGTGGGGTTTATCCTCAAATATCAGGGGAACAAGTGCTGCCGTAGGAGGGGGAGAGTGCCAGGAAGTGCGCAAACAGGAGAAGTTACGGCAGTACTCGAAGAACTGCTAGAACTGACAAACAAAAAAGTGAAAAGAGCAAAGGTAGTGACTGACAGTCATTACTGTGCACAAGCTTTAAATGAGGACTTATCCATATGGGAAGAAAATGGATTTGAAAGTGCCAAGGGAAAAGTGGTGGCTCACCAGGACTTGTGGAAGAAAATAGCTGAACTCGGGCTAAATCTGCAGTTAAAGGTAGAGCACCAAAAGTCCCACACTAGAGAAGGAAAATACTGGCAGGGCAACGAAGAAGTTGATCATTATGTCCAGCAGCGAAAAATAGTTTTTGTCGGGATCGAGAAGTGGGACAGAACCTCTGAAGGTCGGAGGGTCCCAGAAGAGTACATGGTAGAGGTTGTGCGGGGTGTGCATGAAGGCCTAGGTCATGCAGGCATGCAACCTACACGTAAGGAGTTGGAGAGCCAGGAGCTCTGGGTCCCTTTAAAACAAATCCGCAATGTGCTGCAGGACTGCGAAGTATGTGGTCAATACAACGCAGGACGGCGAGGGCACCGAGTGGATGGGCAAACTATCAAAAGCATCATACCCTGGGGCTCAGTATGCATGGATGTAGCTGGGCCTATGGGAGTCACAGGCAAGAAGGGAGAGAAATACCTTCTAGTGCTAGCAGACTCAATGTCAGGGTATGTGGTAGTGAAACTAGCAAGAAAAGCTAATGGCAACAGTGTTGTTAGCATGTTAGAGCAAGTCTGTGGGTCATTAGGTGTTCCAAAAGAACTGAGAACTGATAATGGAACGAATTTTCGCAACGCAGAAGTGGATCACTGGTGCCAGACTTTTGGGGTAATGCGTGTGTATTCATCTCCCTACACACTTCAAGCCAACGGTGTGGCCGAAAGAGCCATAGGTCTAGTCAAATATTAGATAGCTAAAAATGCTAATACCAAAGAATGGAGTACTAGAACTGTGGGAATAGGACAGGTCCTGAATGACAGGCATCGAGCTGGTAGACCCTCCCCCTCAGAGGAGCTTAACCAACGACAGTTCACCATGTAGGAAACTGGGCAGGGCTCCGATGATAAGGAGGAACAGCCAGACCCTGAAATCTCATTCAAGGTGGGGCAGAAGGTGTGGGTCAGAGCACAGGATCACACGTCAGCAGTGGCAGTAAGGCCCAAATACAACACCACAGACAGAGTAAAGAGACTGTTAGACAAAAACACAGTCGAGCTAGTAAAGAAAGTGTCACGCTCAGCGGCCCCCACTGCCCCCCATCTGCCTAAGCCTCTGCTCCTCATATCACAGCCCCTGTTTTAAGATCATTCACGTTTTTTCCTGCCTCAGTTTCTGTTTATTTCATCCTGTTTGGTCCTGCACTGCCTATCACCCATTTTCTGCTCCTGTCACTCTCTCTCAGCAATCTGCACTCATCTGCTGCACCCTGTCTCTGCAATCACCACTCACCTGCCACACCTGTTCAGCTCACTACTTAAGCTCCACTCTCACTCTCCTCAGTGCCAGATTATTGAAAGTGTAGTGAACCTGATCTGACCTCAAATCTGATCAGATGAACAGAGACTGTTATTTCATTGATCTGCATCCAGAAATACAGTTTGAGCCATCTGGGGACTTTCTTTCTTGAATTAATCAAGTAGAAAAGACAATTCTCTATGATCATTACTGTTTTACAAATGTTTGATAATCAAATTGTGTTAGTTCACTCAATGCTGAAGAGAACTACTCATTTTTATTTTACATAAACAGTAAGTAATGATTTTTATTCCTCATTCAAAGAAGAAATCAGGTTAATATGCATTTCTTGATTTTCTGTCTTCAATGAGCAAGTTTTGTAAGTATGTTAAAGGTCGAGTCTTCGGTCAACTAAAATGTTTACTGAGAAGAAATGTCATGTTTAAACTTTTTCAGAAGATAATAAGAGTGAGACTCCACGAAGTCTGAAGTTCTACAATAATCTTTCTGTTTGTCACTAAAACAATCCTTGACTTTTAATAACATCTTACATCACAAACCACACCTCTATTCTGGTCTATCCACGAATCAGAAAGCTCTAAATTGACCCGGAAGTCAACTCATTTAAAATGTGGCAACTTCCCGGTTCTAAGGAGTCTGAAGTCTGAAGCCAGACGCTGAAGATTAATGGAGCTAAAAAGAGTCTGATGCTGCAGAGCTCTGAGAGTTCCACACGGAGAGTGCACAGAGTCTGATGTCAGAAGTCTGATAGAGAATGCTAAGGAGGTGAAAGGAGTTCAGAGTTCTTGGATGCAAACGCATTCAGGATGATCCAGAGACGTTTTGGGATTATAACTTCTGTTTGAACAACCTCGCACGACTCTCGAAGGATTTCAGCTGCTCTCAACGGAGACGCTGAAAGAGTCAAAGGAGGACCCTATACCGACGCTGATATATCATCAACCAGGTAACAGTCCACTTCGACCAAGTGTACCGTGGGCAAGCTGAGATCTGATGGAGCGTGCACGTTTCTGGTCAAACAGATTAATTCCCTCACAAATCTCTCTGTAAGAAAAATCTCCATTTCCATCTTAAACTCTGCTTTCTCTTAAAATCAGTACAGATATTTTAGAAATATCTGAAGCAAAGTCCTCGATCACCGCCGTGTGATTGAAGTCCATTATCTGTGAAACTTGTCTGTTATTATTTTCATATTTTGCCAAATTAATGTAAATGTTTGATGTTAAACTTTGATTCTGAAAATAAATGACCGCATTCATTTTGATGGGTCAAAGATAATAACGTCTCTCGTTACATTTCTGTTAAATTCAATGCACGACATTTACACAGTCAGAAAGATGAGGAACTCGTGAAAAAGTATGAATGTATATCCATATATGACATACTACAAAAGCCTCACAGCCAGTAAATTATCCAGCATTCGTTTGTTCCTAGTTTCTTTGTTTTTGACCACAGCTTCCCTCTTGATTCCTCGCTTTGACTTTGCCCCTGTCTGGATACCACGCTCTTGGCCTACATGGTACAACCTCGCTCTCCTCTTCGACCACGACTACGGATCATCCTTTTGCCTGTTCACACAGCTCCTGGCTCTCGACCCCTGCTACGTCCCTGGATTCTGTTTCCTGCCCAGCCCTCCAACGTTCTCTGTCTCAGCTCTGCTCCTGCCACAGAAGGTTAGTGACGCGCACACACCTCTCTCAGCTCCCAGAACCTTTTTGCAGTCACTAACCTGTCTGTCTTCATAGATTGAACCAGAACTGAGGCTCAGATCCTTCAGACGAACGCCTTTAATAAAATAAAACCTTTTATTTTAATTTTGTCCTGAGTCAGGTGTTGTGCCGATCCATGCAGACTCATTACAGAATAATCTGGCCAAATTATGGATCCAGCACAGACTCGGAGGTGGCGTTCTGGTAAATTGGAGGTTCAATTTATAGGCACCCGCCTGGCATTAAAGCCGGGCGGTTTCCCTCAGGATCAGCCTGTCTTGTCGGGTGAGGCGGACAAGAGAGAAGCCCAGCGTTGGGCTCTCCGCCTCATGAACAGGCCCAAGTTCCCGTTCCCCTTTTGTGATCAGGAGGACAAGTCGGACGAAGACGAGGATTTGTGGTTTCCTCCCTGCCAGGTCCCTCGCCCTCAGAAGAGCCGTAGGCGCACATTGTACCGGTCCTCTCGATGTCCTACCCCTCCGCCATCAGAGCCCTTGCCCCAAACGTTTCTAGCTGTCCCACAGAGTCCGAGACCAGCTGTCGTGGTCTCGCAGAGTCCGAGACCAGCTGCCGTGGTCCCACAGAGTCCGAGACCAGCTGCCGTGGTCCCACAGAGTCCGAGGCCAGCTGCCATGGTCCCACAGAGTCCGAGGCCAGCTGCCGTGGTCCCACAGAGTCCAAGACCAGCTGCCGTGGCCCCACAGAGTCCGAGACAAGCTGCCGTGGTCCCACAGAATCCCAGGCCAGCTGCTGTGGTCCCACAGAGTCCCAGGCCAGCTGCCGTGGTCCCACAGAGGCCCAGGCCAGCTGCCGTGGTCCCACAGAGTCTGAGACCAGCTGCCGTGGTCCCACAGAATCCCAGGCCAGCTGCCGTGGTCCCACAGAGTCCCAGGCCAGCTGCCGTGGTCCCACAGAGTCCCAGGCCAGCTGCCGTGGTCCCACAGAGTCCCAGTCCAGCTGCCGTGGTCCCACAGAGTCCCAGGCCAGCTGCCGTGGTCCCACAGAGTCCCAGGCCAGCTGCCGTGGACCCACAGAGCCCCAGGCCAGCTGCCGTGGTCCTACAGAGCCCCAGGCCAGCTGCCGTGGTCCCACAGAGCCCCAAGCCAGCTGCCCCAGCAGCTCCCCAGACCTCCGCGTCGCCTGCCCCAGCAGCTCCCAGGCTTCCACATCACCTGCCCCAGCAGCTCCCCAGGCCTCCACATCGCTCCCTCAGACCCCCTTGCCAGGTCCAAAGTCCTCCATGTTGGCAGCAGCACCCTTCCATCTCTCCAAGTCTCCGGAGGGGCCGGCGCTCTCCACGTCTCCGGAGGGGCCAGCACTCTCCACGTCTCCGGAGGGGCCGGCGCTCTCCACGTCTCCGGAGGGGCCGGCGCTCTCCACGTCTCCGGAGGGGCTGGCGCTCTCCACGTCTCTTGAGGGTCTGGCGCTCTCCACGTCTCCGGAGGGGCCGGCGCTCTCCACGTCTCCGGAGGGTCCGTGCTCTCCACGTCTCCGGAAGGTCCGGCGCTCTCCACGTCTCCAGAGGGGCCGGCGCTCTCCACGTCTCCAGAGGGGCCGGCGCTCTCCACGTCTCCAGAGGGGCCGGTGCTCTCCACGTCTCCAGAGGGGCCGGCGCTCTCCACGTCTCCAGAGGGGCCGGCGCTCTCTACTACCACAGAAGATTCCCCTCCTACCACAGAAGATTCCCCTCCTACCACAGAAGAGTCGACTCCTCGGCCCTCCTCGTTGACCGCACCAGCTCCTCGGTCCTCCATGTCGGCAGCGATGGCCTCCAAGACATCCATGTTGGCTGCGGCTCCCCTCCAGGCCTCCATGTTGGCTGCGGCTCCCCTCCAGGCCTCCACGTCGGCTGCGGCTCCCCTCCAGGCCTCCACGTCGGCTGCAGCTCCCCTCCAGGCCTCCACGTCGGCTGCGGCTCCCCTCCAGGCCTCCACGTCTCCTGCGGCTCCCCTCCAGGCCTCCACGTCGGCTGTGGCTCCCCTCCAGGGATCCACGTCTCCTGCAGCTCCCCTCCAGGCCTCCATGTCTCCTGCGGCTCCCCTCCAGGCCTCCATGTCTCCAGAGGGACTGGCGCTCCCCCCTACCGCAGAAGATTTGCCGCCTACCGCAAAGGCTCCACCACCTACCACAAAGGCTCCACAACCACCCATGTCGGCTTCAGCAGCTCCACGGCCCTCCATGTCTGCTGCAGCTGACCCACAGCCCTCCATGTCTGCTGCAGCTGACCCACAGCCCTCCATGTCGGCTGTAACGGCCTCCAGGACCCCCATGTCAGCTGCAACGGTTCCCAGGACATCCAGGTGGGCTGCAGCTCTGATCCTCCTGCCTGGTGCAGCACTGGTCCTGGTCTTACCTTTGATCTGGCCCCAGCAAGGCTTACACGGCCATCTGACCTGGACTTTGCCACTTTTTGGACAGTGGCCAGGTCGTCCACCAGAGTTTTGGGGCTTCTCTGGAGGTCCCTTCGGACCTCCAACCTGCCTTTTTGCCCACCTCCAGTGCCCCCTCCACCCGCCCGGTCCTTGTTAGTTCTTTCTCTTTGGTGGTCCGTCAGGATGCCGGACCTTAAAGGGGGGGCTATGTCACGCTCAGCGGCCCCCACTGCCCCCCATCTGCCTAAGCCTCTGCTCCTCATATCACAGCCCCTGTTTTAAGATCATTCACATTTTTTCCTGCCTCAGTTTCTGTTTATTTCATCCTGTTTGGTCCTGCACTGCCTATCACCCATTTTCTGCTCCTGTCACTCTCTCTCAGCAATCTGCACTCATCTGCTGCACCCTGTCTCTGCAATCACCACTCACCTGCCACACCTGTTCAGCTCACTACTTAAGCTCCACTCTCACTCTCCTCAGTGCCAGATTATTGAAAGTCTCACAGCCAGTAAATTATCCAGCATTCATTTGTTCCTAGTTTCTTCGTTTTTGACCACAGCTTCCCTCTTGATTCCTCGCTTTGACTTTGCCCCTGTCTGGATACCACGCTCTCGGCCTACATGGTACAACCTCGCTCTCCTCTTCGACCACGACTACGGATCATCCTTTTGCCTGTTCACACAGCTCCTGGCTCTCGACCCCTGCTACGTCCCTGGATTCTGTTTCCTGCCCAGCCCTCCAACGTTCTCTGTCTCAGCTCTGCTCCTGCCACAGAAGGTTAGTGACGTGCACACCACCTCTCTCAGCTCGCAGAACCTTTTTTCAGTCACTAACCTGTCTGTCTTCATAGATTGGACCAGAACTGAGGCTCAGATCCTTCAGACGAACGCCTTTAATAAAATAAAACCTTTTATTTTAATTTTGTCCTGAGTCAGGTGTTGTGCCGATCCATACAGACTCGTTACAGAAAGGGATCCAAGGTATAGAGCAAATGAAGCCAATTCCTAGCTAAGTTGAAACCAGAAACCGGGGAATGGCCAAAGATCCAAGCACCACGCTCCCCTTTATTAGAATGGCCACTATATGCGGGGGAGTTATCCTATGAAGAACAGCTTCAGAGCTTTGGGCAGGTAGGGCTCTGAAAACATTGGAATATGCTAAAAAAGGATACCTGTCAACAGAAGATGAAGTCCTCAGATGGAACAAGCTGGAAAACAACTGTGTGATCTGCCTGGACCCAAGCGGTCTACACCTTCTCTGGGAAGGACCGGGGAAAAAGAAACCCCTCAAACCTAAAGCAAGTAAGCAACATGTTTGAGATTTCTAAGTAAAACCTGTAAAAGTAATGGATGCATTTATTTGTGGGAAGTGCAGAGTCTCTGTCCTGCCTTGGATGATTATAATAACACAATGGGATTTGAGTGGTAAAGGCCCAAGGGACTACACTTGTGAGTGGAACGGAACCGTCGTGAAATACTGCGGGGGCTGCCAAGAAGAAATGCAAAACTGTCAGCTGTTGCACTCAGAAAGGGCAGTGGGTTAGCAAGTAAGGAGATACTATGACCCCCTCAAATCCTTTAAAGCCCAGTTAGACGAAAGAAAATCCGAGGCACCAAAAGAAACCCCAAGGATGCAGCATTATGATCAAGGGCCGAACGCTACACCTTCGGCCCCACCTTTATATACAGGGATAGTTAAACCCAATGAGGGGGAAAAGGCTAAAAAGAAAGGGAAATGTTTGAACCCTCAGGATTTGCTCGAACAATCAGTGCAGCAAGCCTGGCCCTATAATCCCTGAATGGGAAAAGCGAGAAACGCACCTCTCAGCACTAATCAGTTTCCACTGGTCTTCAGGGTGTTCAGGGACCCGCCGGGGACAGAGGGAGGTGAAGTGAACCAACTACCTGATGAAGTGAACGAAGAAGCTCAAAAAGGTGGCTGGAAGGGCCCATGGGAGCTAACAACATGGGCTCAACTGGTAGCAGAGGTAATCCTAAACCAAGATCTTCCATTAATCGACCTGCCGGAGGTTCCTCGTGAGGCAGGTACCAGTCACACAAATCTATACTACCACACCACCAGCCTGGATGCATGGGCTATACACGGGGCTAGACCCAAGCATAAAACAGCTCAGTATCTAGTGACCCCAGAAGCCAGGGAGATGAAAGGAGTGCTGCAGATTCTCGGAATGGCTACACAATGGGTAGACACTCCCATAAGGCCAGACTCTACCCAGAGGGTTAGAGTTTCCGTGCAGATGATCATTGCACCATACTGGGGTGTGTACTCCGTTGGGGCCACAATCCAGCCGATTGAAGACAGTAAGAAAGACGCTGAAAAGCCTCAACCAAGTAAAACGGACAAAAGATGAAGTGTGCTGAAAGCCTGGGCCGGCAAGACGTTCCAGAGGAGATGGAAACTCACGGACAAGAAAATGAACGAGTAAGAACTGACCGAAGGAGCACTAGACTCAGCAATGGATCTCATCGCAGAAAAAGGTTAGAAAGACGATTGCTAATAGGTATTGTAAGATGCCCTAGCCCCATCTGTGGAGGAAGAGAAAACATAAATTACCTGAAATCATGGAGGAATTAAGTCATGGGACATGACCATACTAAGAACTGTCCCAGACTGTTGGCCCTGAGAAATGGACTTCCTCCCAAGATCTAAGGAACAACCCTGTGAGTACGTATGGAATATGTTATTTCAAAGATCCAGAACTGGGCCATATGAGCCAGCCCTGATTGTCAGAAGACAGCTGGTAAAATTAGACCGACCTAGAAAAGATTATTCAATTTTTACAAATAAAACAAAGAATTATTACAGCTCGAGTGTAAGACCCTTCCGTAAACCAGATCTCACCAGGGTGGCTCCAAAGATTATTGGCTTCATGTTAATAAGCGACCAGTGGGGATTACCATACAACCCAAGCCCGATGGGGACGCCGTGGATCTTTAAAGTTGTTTATCTGCAAGTGTTGGGATGGCAGGTTAAAGTCAAGTGGGGCCCCAACTACGGAGAGCCTCACCAAACGGAATACTGTGAAATCTCGGTGGGAGAATTAATAATTTGGGCAACAAGCCCAACCCTGAGAACGAAGATCCATCAAAGGGAATGTGACAAGTATAGGGTGGTGGTCAAAAATACTAGGGTACTCCTGCGAATGCTGTACGACCGAGTTTTGACGCCTGTCAACCACTAGAATGGATACCCCAGGAGATCGGCATACAGGGCAACGGTATCCTACAGGGGGCACCCCCTGGTCAGCACAGTAACCTCACAAATGGAGGTGGGTGCGCCGTACAGACAGTATGAGGCAAAATCACTCAAATATGTCGGACGACAGGAGCAAGAGACAATGGATCGTTTCCACAGGGGAGAAAGCCCGCTCGACACCATCTTTAACGGGCTAGAGGGTCCCCAACTGGAGCCCACCTGGAGTGTCCACCAATGGAAGTGGGTGTGGAGGGGATTACGACCACTCATGCCACACCCATCACCCCTCTGTCTAGAACTCTATAAGGAGCGAGTGACAAGAGAAGAGGGCAGAACTCCGGGGGAAGTCAAGAGTGAAGCATCCCTGCTCATGGCCCGTCGGGTAGAAAGTAATCCAATGCTGTCATGCCTGTGTAGTGAACCAGATAACCTCAAATCTACCAGATGGACAGAGACTGTTATTTTCATTGATCTGAATAAGTCTGAACCATCTGATGAACTTTCTTTCTTGAATTAATCAAGCAGAAAAGACAATTCTTTATAATCATTACTGTCTTACAAATGTTTTGATAATCAAATTGTGTTAGTTCACTCAATGCTTTACAGGTTGAAAAGAACTACTAATTTTTATTTTACATAAACAGTAAGTAATGATTTTTGTTCCTCATTCAAAGCAGAAATCACCTGAATATGCCTTTCTTGATTTTTCTGTCTGAAATGAGCAAGCTGTCGTAAGTATGTGAAAGGTTGGTCTTCGGTCAACTAAAATGTTTACTGAAGAAGAAATGTCATGTTTAAACTTTTTCAGAAGATTACTAAGAGTAGACTCCAAAAAGTCTGCTGCTTCTGCAATAATCTTTTCTGTATGTTAAACAAGTTTCATTCTCTGACCTCGACTGTTGATAAACACCTTACGTCAAAAACCACTCCTCTTTCTGGTCCTTCCACGAATCAGAAAGCTCTAAATTGAACAGGAAGTCGACCCAAATAAAATGTGGCAACTCCCCAGTTCAAGTTAGATTGAGAGTTCCAAGATTGAGAATGCAGTCGGTTCTGAAAGCTTCAGAGCAATGAAGAATCCAGAGGTTTTTTGGGGATTATAATTCTGTTTTGAGCTAATCAACGCACGACTTTCTGAAGGTTTGGTAGCTCTCGACGGAGACGCTGAAACGAGTCAGAAAGGAACTACATCCAACGCTGATTCATCGTCAACAGGTAGATGGTTCTATTTTGACCAAGTGTACCGTGAGAAGCTGAGATCGGACGGAGCGTGCAACTTCTGGTTAAACAGATTAAATCTCCCTCACATATTCCTCTGTAAGATAAATCTCAATTTACTCTTAAACTCACCTCTCTCTCATAAATCAGTACAGATATTTTTAGAAATGTCTGAAGCAAAGTCCTCAAATCACCGCCGAGTGATTTGAAGTTCATTTTCTGTGAAACTGTCTGTTATTATTTTCATATTTTGCCAAATTAATGTAAATGTTTGATGTTAAACTTTGATTTTGAAAATAAATGATTCCATTCATTTGATGGGTCAAAGATAAATAACGTCTCTCGTTCACATTTCTGTTAAATTCAATGCACGACATTTACAGTCAGAAAAATGAAGAACTCGTGAATATTGTATGCATATATAATTCATATATTTGTCATACAACAAGTGACACGTACCTCACGTGTATCACTACACTGGTGGCCTCGTACGGGTTTCATGAATGACTGTTTAATCCGTGTGTAAATTGATTTTACGTGTTGGCATGTTGAAATAGTAACGGTCAAACAGCTGTGCTGAAACCGTGCGTCTTTACGCAGCGCAAATTGGAGCTGCGCGCTTGGAGCTCGGCTCTACAACTTTACGCTGTGTTACGCTGGCAATGTTTTAAAAAAAAAGCTGAAATTGTGTCATAAGTCTTGTGTAAGCTGAAATTGTACGTCTGTTATGTGTAACTAAGAGCTAATGAGCTGTGGAAGACGTTATTCTTTCTGTTTAAGGTACGAGGTTCTGCTAAGACCCGGCTGTGGTTCGGTTCTGTTCAGTTTGAACGAGTATTTTGAATAGATGGATAAACGTTTTAAAAGCTGAGTGCCATCTCAGAACACAGTTAGAAGTTGTTTCGTTACATTTTTTTAACAGAAAAAGTGCATTTTGATGGTTTAAAAGACGAAAAAGTGACGAACTATTTTAAGCTAATCTAACTTGCTAGGTAGAGAAAACGCTTCCTGATTGGTTGAATTCACTGTTGTGGAGCGCTTTCATTGGTTGAGAAGTTTGACTGACGTGGCTACGTCACTTCCTCTCACCCTACGCTGCTGCCATTGGTGATTTTCAGTCACGTGACCCGGATATGAAATTCATTTTCATAGGGAAATAAAATCTGCTTTTTTAAAGCTAAAAAACGCTTTTAAAGTGGTTTTGACACACTGGTTAGATGCTTCGAAGCCTGTTTGCTGAAATCCTGCCACGTTACAGTTTAAAATTCGTCAAAAAACGATGTTTTTAAACAAAGCTAGCGATGCTAATTTTAAGCTAACAAGCTAACGACCGGAGTTTTAACTACGCTTAAAATCACTAAAGGAAGCTACAAATATTGTTCCAAAAACTCATGTTCAGGCTAAAAAGTCGTGTTTGTTGAAATTGTGCCACTTTTGTGTAAAAAATCCGTTCAGAAATGTTGATTTTGACCGAGTTTAGCCGAAGCTAACTTCAAGCTAAGCGGCTAACAACAGGATGTCAACCGAACGCCACAGGAAGTTATAGCTCCCCTAGTGGATAACACAAACAGTGTCTGAGTTAAAATTAGTAAGGTAAGGCTGACATCTTCTGGCGAACCTTGAGAAGACAGGTTTCACTCGCTTATTAGGTCTAAATAGTGAAATTAAAAACGTTTTAATCTTTCTAAAAGCATTTTCGAGTCAATAAACGTTCCTTAAAGCTGAAAATTACTGTTATCTTGCATTTTAAAAGTTATAAGGTACTTATGCAAACGAGCATTCACCAAAAAGTTTATTTCACTGTTAAATCCTTTAAAAATAAGGTACAAAAATAAACATTAACTTTTTAAAAATAGAAACAGTTACAGATTTTCACAAAGTTGGAAAAAGTTTACTCATTTGCTAAAAGGATAGTGCACGTTTAATTAATAAATCACTAAATAAAAGTAAATATATCAGACGAAGAGACTTTGCTGATTTTATTTATTTTGAAAAACCTAAAACATTAAAATTCTCCTGTTTAAACTCTAAATAGAAGAAAAATGCCAAGCGACAATGAAGAAGACACCTCTTTAAAACCAACAAATGAAGACATCATTTTGGGGGCATTACATATTTTAACAACTCCACTGATTGGTACACAATTACAGCAATTAGAACAACTCGATGAAGTTCAAAGACAAGAAGAGCTGAAAAGTTTGGCCGCAGGAACATTAAATACAGAGAGTAAAAAGCTCAGCCTTGAACGGTTAGCAAAAATCTCCCTGCTTCTAAAAGCTGAATTGGATGAACGGTCGGAACGCCTTGACTGGATGTCTGAAACACATGAGAGGAATCTCTCAAAAATGCAGGCGTCACTAGAAGAAAAATCTTATGAAAAGATTAAAGAAATAGACCGTCAGTACAAAGCCACGTGTTCAGATAACGATGTGCTACAACAACAGTTGCAGCTTGCAAAAACTGAACTGGAACAATGCAAAATAGATAAACAAAATCTACAAAAGCTAAATATGCTCTTAGAAGGTGACTACTGTAAATCCCAGGAACATTTAAAAAAATGTGAGGCGAAACTAATAGCAGTAATAGAAAAAGGTCAGAATGTTGTTCAAGGTGACCTGGAATCAAAACCAGACCCTGAACAGAATCGGGGTAATACACCAATTACTCAACGACCTCTTTACTCACAAACTGCTTTTAGACCCATCCAATCACCTACACAAACGGGCAGAGCAACACCCCCACAACTGATCACGCATGTGAGACCATTGATATCTTCTCCATCAATGGATGACTTGCAAAAAATCTCAAAATATGTACAACGTTTCATCCCTGAACCGTTGGGCTCCGCTGGAACGAAAGCGTACCTCAGAGATCTGGATTTCAGATTGAGAGCTTATCCAAACGCTACGGTAGAAGATAAAGTCAGTCTGATACGACTCACTTCGGACAGAGATGTGTTTACCTTCATCGAGCGTCTGCCAGATGCAACGAGAAAGGATTACAAACTTCTGTGTGAAGCTCTGATCAAAGAGTACGACGCCTGCGCAGGGCCTACTGGGTATCCAGCCGCAGACAAGGTCACGCAGGGCAAGAATGAACATCCAAAAGTTTATTACAAAAGAATCTTCCAAGCTTATTTTGGTAACAGAAATGAAACCGGAATGGAGGAAGAAGAAGGTTTTAAATTTGTTTTCAGCAAAAATCTCCATCCTGACATTCAAACGTCAGTGCAAATGATGGCAAACTACAGAGAAAAATCCATCAGTGAGATTAAACAGTGCGCTGTGAACGTGTTTGAGGCGCGTTGTCATGCCAAGACGCCCATAGAAGTGTTTCCTGGTGTAAAGGTTAAACCCCACTCCCTAG
Organism: Nematolebias whitei; assembly: GCF_014905685.2. Taxonomy (NCBI): domain Eukaryota; kingdom Metazoa; phylum Chordata; class Actinopteri; order Cyprinodontiformes; family Rivulidae; genus Nematolebias; species Nematolebias whitei. The sequence continues at coordinate 52,604,404 of NC_056505.1, read as the reverse complement.
AATTAGAAGGAAGGCGTGCATCGCCACCCCCTCCTAAAAAGGGAGAAAAAAGGCAGTATTTTCAGACTAACAAACCGCATCATGAAGGCGCACGCTGGGATAAAAAGGCTCCTCCTGCAGAGGACGAACGTGATTATCGTAAATGGGACCAGCGGAGGACGCAAAAAAATGGGAACCGAGAGGAACCCCAAAAAGACGTACCTAGCCGCCCCCCACCTCGGACGAAACGTCCAGAGGCGAAAAAATCACAAAAATCCCAGAAAAAAGGCCCTCCACCTCTGAACTCGGAAGAGACAGAAAAATTGCGTGAAATGTTAGAAGATTTGAAACACACTGACAAGGGAAGCCGACCAAAAGCACTATGCAGTGAGGTACTCACTACAGCATCTCTGGACGCGAATGACAACACTACAGATGTCGGTGAAACACACCAAGACGCTGTTGTTGTTGCCTCAAACAACCCCTCATCGGATGAAAGGGGGGTAATCACACACACAAACGATGACCAGTCATCGCAAGCTGAACACGCAGAAACAGCTACTGCTGTGCTGACGGTTCAGACAAACCAAGATTACACAGATAAATCTGAACGCGTGAAGAAGCGTCAGAAAAAACCCAAAAGGTTTCTGTGTAACTTTATCAGAAAGGGGGCCGCCAAAAAGGCGTACCTGTCAGTAACACTCGAAGGTGTCCTCACACACGAAGCACTCTTGGACGGTGGGGCAGACATAACAATTATGTCAGCTAAACTGTTCGAGGAGCTGAGGACAGCCGCAGCCGAGAAAAACAGGATAATACCTCTATCTGATTGTGCTATAGAAATGCAGGGTCTCTCAGAAACGAAAACAACCCTGACAGCTATAGCAATGGTTCACATGCAGATTGGCAATATGACACTGTACCACCCGGTACACGTGACCCATGTTGACTCATTCCCATTTTTGGTTGGCCAGGATTTTATAAATCGCTTTAACGCGATTATAGATTATGGTGATCAAACAATGTGGACAACAGTGAG
>NC_056505.1:52598096-52603286 GCF_014905685.2 Nematolebias whitei | reverse complement strand
GTAATTTGATTTTTATATATGTATGTATATATATATATATATATATACATATATATATATATTACGTACATTACATAATAACCTACATTTGATTTGATATTTAACAACTCTTTCAGAGCTTATGCTTACCACGCAGCTCTTTAAATTAAGCTGTCGCAAATTATCTTCATGATTGAAGTGCTGTTAAGTAATATTAAGTTAGTGCTCCTTTGTACCACAGTGAAAGTCATGGAGAGAATTTTTGACCTTGGGCGAAAAAGATGCAGAAGCTGCTGGATCCACAAGATGGACATCATGGCCGAGGTGTTTGACATGCAATGACTGAAAACCTCCTGAATGAGGATGATTGTAAACGTAGATTACACAAGTCCTACACCTTTTTAACTCCACTGCAATGTTCATTTACAACACATGGACATTCTGTATTATGGTTATGTTTTTCAGTATTCATTACAGATAAAACCGAAAAAATACATAAATAAAAATACTGGACTTTATTTATAACTGAAGATGTATCACTTCGATTCCGAGGCTCTTTCTCAATTTAATGAAACGAGGAGTGTGATTCAAGTCATAAAGCTGTGGTGTGCCGTCAGCTTGTATTATGGAGACTGACACATGCAGATCAATCTCCAGCAAGCTTACAGAACACCACAGCTTTATAACTTTAATCCCATATTCCTTTTTTCATTGAATTGTGAGTGCTCCTCGGATGATTAGCGAAACGTCTTCAGTTTTAAAAAAAGTCCTGTGGTTTTGTTTTTATCTGTTTTGGGGGGGATTTGCCGTGTCAAGGATAACTGAGAATCTTCAGCAGCATTGTTACAGGTAAAAAACAATTACTTCACTTATCCTACACTATTGACGTAAAAAAACACTGTAAGCACTTCACTTTTGATGATCAGATGGAAGCTCAAGACTTGAAAATGTTTCTTTTATTAGAAATAAAGACATGTACAAAAAATAATAATTATACACTAATTATATATGCAACCTTAACAAGCTACATGTTTGGCTATTTGTGGGCTTACCTTGCAGGATCTACATTTCTATATATCAACTATGATCTACTCTAAATATTTTCAAACATGTCTGTTTGCCATGGAACGGGCAATGGATTCCAGCACCCCAAGGAGTGCCTGATTGAAAGCAGCACTCTGTTCAGCCTCCTGCCTTCGCTGTGCTGCTTCCTCTCTGCGAACATCTGCTTCCTCTCTCCTCAAGGCCATCTCCTCCCTCCTAATTGCTTTCTCCTACTTCCTCGCTGCTGCAGCTTGGCGTTGCCTCTCCGCAGCTTCTTCTTGCCTTGCCTTTTTGGCATCCTCACAAATAAAATGGAAGTGTTCCTCTCTCTGCTTCCGGTTCATCTCCTCTTGTTCAGTATGCGCAGAAACAAAGCTCTCTGCTGCACTTGTTGATCTGCGCTTTCTATTGCCTAGGAATAACACACAAGAAAATGGCTGTTAGATGATGAAGTACAGGTAGAGTTTTTAAATAAATTATTTACATTAAAGTTCCTGCTAATTTCAAAAGGTGTTTGTTCACAAGATCAGAAATGATTCTGTTCATAAAGCAGTCTAGTACTTTAATGATAGTAAGCAGGTGGGCATAAATAAACTACATGTAGTCATTTACAACGGTTTGTGCTAATTTAGAAAAAGAACAGAGCATCGTTAATCTGAACAAAAATCACTACACCCTGTATAATTTCAATAATAAACTTCATAAATGAAAGTTTAAGTAATAAATGAATAATTAAGTTTAACATTTATACATTACAACTGAATAAACAAGTAGTTTGAATACATGCAAGGTGTTTTACAACAAAAACAAAACAACATTCATATCGACATGATCAATGTGATGTTAAACACGATTGTTGCTTCTTACCTAGTAACGGGTGCTGTTTGGTGCCGCTCTGCTGCGTGTTGCCCGGTGGCGTGGATGTACTTGGAGCTGGTGTGGTCGGGAAGGGTCAGAAGCGGGGAGGATTGGACAGTCAAAAGCAGAATCTGGCGAACCTTCATCTTCAGTGGGACTTTCTGCATCAAAATAAGAGTGGAAAAACAGCAACAGAGTACAGTTAGCAATGATGCTAACTAATGACGACTTAACCGCGTCAGTCTCGTTTGTTCAGAGTACTTTCAGAAAACGCAAAGAAACGGTTGCATGAGGAAAAGGAAATATGCTTAAAGTAAATAAAATACACTCACCATCAACTATAGATTCCAGAAGAGCAGTGGCCATGTCTAGGCCACTCTCCCTCCCTTTGTTGGCTGGGCGTTTGCGGTAAATGGCATCCATTTGTACAAACCACTTCCAGTTTCTTCTGTTTGCTCCACTCCTACCGTTGTGGTCCTTAATTGTTTTGTAATCACTTTTTAGTTTTTTAAGCTTTCCTCTTTGCTTTGGTGTGCGATGGAAGCCCTGCACCACCATCTGCACAGACTCCTCTTGAAAAATCTTTTCATTTTGTTTCGTTCCATCTAGCTCGCTCTGCACTTGTTCGTCGGCCAGCAAACAGAGAAATGCCTGAACTTCAGCATTCGACCGGTTGTGCCATGATTATTTGTTTTACCTTATAAAATATTCCAAAATAAGCTCCTCCGATTTCTTGTTGTCTGTTATGCGGGTGAAAAAGAAAATGGTGGATTGTGATTTCCGGTGGAAGACTGAATCTCCGCACTCCACCAATGAATACGCCCCCTGACCAATCAGTGACCTACAGTGCGCTGATGTCACATCTAGACCCTACAAGAACCAGACCTGGGACCTCAGAGATTTAGGTCCCAAAAATGGGGTGGGTTCCACCGCTAAAGGCATTGTTGATAAAACACGCAATCGGCCACAACTAGTTACATAGGAGTACCAAAAAGCCCCGTGGATAAGGGGCTTTAGAAAAGCGATGGAACCCAGGGAAGAAAAAAAAAAAAAAAAAATATATATATATATATATATATATTATGAGTAGTTATGTTGTAGTGTTAGATTTGTATGATCCCTTTTGTCGTTACAGGAGCATGAAGTAACCTGCTGTTTCTGTCACAAAGGATTAACAGAAACCAAGTATCTCTGGGCGGTTGGTTCGTCCTGGTGGTGCCAGTACTGTCACTCTGGCTTGGTGGCCAGAACTGCGATGAATGGAATTCTTGTCTCAGATGAGCCCCATGGTCTGCCGCAAGTATCGGCAGCGGTGTGCATGGAAACAGAGCGCACCTGAAAAGTCATCTGGACCTCGGCTCTAAACTCGGTGCCCTATCGGTCAAGGGGAGCTATCCCACCACGAGCCACATACTACCAGGTGGTAGCCAAGTTGTGGGAACACCTCTACAATGTAACCAGGTTCATGGCAATCCATTTGTACACAGGGCTGCCCTTGATCCCCTCAACACCTTGGCTGTGCCTAGAAATTCTGTCCATAAAAGTTATGATCAGAATTGGTGACAAAGGGCAACGTTGGCGGAGTCCAATTCTCACCGGGAACAAGCCCGACTTTCTGCCGGCAATGTGGACCAGGTTCTGACACCGGTCATACAGGGACCTAACAGCCCGTATCAAAGGGCCCGGTACCCCATACTCCCAGATTACCCCCCACAGGGTTCCCCGAGGGACGCGGTCGAACGCCTTTTCCAAGTCCACAAAGCACATGTAGACCGGTTTGGGCAAACTCCCACGCACCCTCCAGGACCCTGCTGAGCGTGTAGAGCTGGTCCAGTGTTCCACGACCAGGACAAAAACCGCACTGCTCTTCCTGAATCCGAGTTTCAACTATCCGATGGACCCCCCTCTCCAGAACCCCCTAATAGACCTTACCAGGGAGGCTTAAGAGCGTGATTCCCCTGTAGTTAGAACACACTCTACGGTCCCCCTTTTTGAATAGGGGGACCACCACCCCAGTCTGCCAACTTCCCCCAATGTCCACGCAATATTGTAGAGTCGCGTAAGCCAACACAACCCTACAACATCCAGAGCCTTAAGGAACTCCGGGCGAATCTCATCCACCTCTGGGGCCCTGCCACTGAGGAGCTTTTTAACCACCTCGGTGACCTCAGCACCAGAGATTGGAGTGCCCGACCCAGAGTCCCCAGGCTCTGCTTCCTCAGTGGAAGACGTGCCGGTGGGATTGAAGAGGTCTTCAATGTATTCCGCCCACCGACCCACAACATCCCGAGTTCAGGTCAGCACCACACCACCCTCACTATAAACAGTATTGGTGGTGTACCGCTTTCCCCACCGAGACGCCGGATGGTGGACCAGAATCGCCTCGAAGCCATGTGCAAGTCATTCTTCATGGCCTTTCCGAACTCCTCCCATGCCCGAGTTTTTTGCCTTAGTGACTACCCGAGTCGCATGTCGCTTTAACTGCCGGTACCAGCTGCTTCCGGGGTCCCACAGGCCAAAAATGCACGATAGGACTCCTTCTTCAGCCTGACAGCATCCCTCACTGATGGTGTCCGCCAACGGGTTTGAGGATTGCCGCTGTGACAGGCATCGACAACCTTGTGGCCACAGCTCTGGTAGGTGGCCTCGACAATAGAGGCACGGATCATGGCCCACTCGGACTCAATGTCCCCCACCTCCCCCGGAACATGTTCGAAGTTCTCTCGGAGATGGGAGTTAAAGCTCCGTCTCACAGGAGACTCTGCCAGACGTTCCCAGCAAACCCTCACAATAAGTTTGGGTCTGCCAGGTCTGACCGGCATCCTCCCCCACCATTGGAGCCAACTCACCATCAGGTAGTAATCAGTGACCCCTCCCACAGGCAGTGAGCGCATGGGAAGGGGGACCCACATCTTCTCTTCGGGCTGTGCCCGGCCGAGCTCCATGGGTAAAAGCCCGGCCACCAGGCACTCGCCGGCATGCCCCACCTCTAGGCCTGGCTCCAGAGTGGGGCCCCAGTGACCCATGTCCAGGTGAGAGAACATCAAGTCCATTTCATTTTCTCATCATAGGGGTCTTTAGGCTGCACTTTTGCCCCTTTTTCCATTCGTACCTGTAGTACCGGTACAGCACGGCTCTACTCTACTCGGTACGGTACAGGTTGTGTTTCCATTATGCTTTCAGTACCGGTTCCAGTGGGCGGGGTTCAAATTGACGTCACCACCTCTCACCAGCTGGTGGCGCTGAGACACAGAAACTGTTTTCAGTACAGGTTGAGAATTTATGTTATTTTGAAGTTGTGTGTATGTA
>NC_056505.1:52589947-52597996 GCF_014905685.2 Nematolebias whitei | reverse complement strand
TATTTGTCATACAACAAGTGACACGTACCTCACGTGTATCACTACACCTGCTTGTGCCAGAAAGCCCATAAAAAAGGAAGACATTATACACTCTAAGCCAACTGATGTTGCTGTAGCCAACGTGTTAATTCAATATGATCAGAAAGGCCCCAAAATACCAGCAATAATAATAGGAAACAATATAACGTGGCTTGACGAGCCAAAAGAAGACTTTTCGCTGGGGAAAAACCCATCCAAAAACTATTTCTATGAGAACACACACAGTATACAAGGGTACCTCGCCTAGATGAACCTCAAAAAGGATACCGCCGGAGCCTAGCATGGCTCCCTTACTACAGTACCACTGTCTGTATGTGCCCACTGGAGTCCCCATGGATATTCAATGTGGTCTACTTGATCATAGCTGGATTAAGAATCAAACTAACGTGGGGACCTGACTACCGAGAACCATATCAAAGCCGATTCTTTGAAATTTCTGTAGGAGAAATGGTGATCTGGACCACAAACCCATCCATGGTGAACGTGATCTATAAAAGGGTATGAAAACCGGAGTGTTATGTGTTAGAAAACCAGCACCTACCCCTACGGGTGATTAGGGATCGAGTGATGACCCCTTACAACCGCTGGGTGAGTCCAGGGGCAAGACTAGGATATAGAGTACAAGTAATGTACAAAGGACAGCCACTTATAACTCAGGTAGATATGTTGGAAGAAGAGGGCCAAACAGAAATGCAGTGCTATTCACGTCTCGATTACATGGGGCGACAAGAAAGATTAATTTGGCAAGCCCATGTCAATTTGGTATGGGGCGCATATGGACCCCAACCCGAACCCAAAGAATGGCTGGTGATGCAGTGGAGGTGGGTGTGGAAAGGTTTGCAGCCTGGATTGCCACACCCCTCCCCACTATATCTGAAACTCCTTAAAGGACGAGTGACCACAGTCAACAGACACTCTGAGAGAAGGGCTAGAGCTAGGAGCAACACAGGTCCTTTTCCAAAATGGTCCCTCTAAAAAACAGAAACCCGAACAGCGATGATTCAAACAGCAAAGATTCAGACAACTCTGATTATGATGATAGAGCGACCCCCGACCGACCTAAGGACTGTTTAAGGATTACGATTTTGGATAAAGCGGCTTGTCTACGAACCCTGATGCGGGGACTCGTAGTGTTAATAGGCTTTGTAATGTTGTTGGTTATTTTGTATCAAGACGGAATTAGACCATGGAGCCTCACGCATGTGATGGTCTCCCACGGGAGATCCAAGTATGCAAACATGACCTGCTGGGATATCACTCAAAGAAACATCTTCATGCCATGGAACCAGAATGAGACCATTCAAAATCAAACTTTGACTTGGAATCGAGTGAAACGAACGGGCTATCGAGCCTGGAGGAAAAAGCTGAATCTCACACCTGAATGGATGACAGCTATTGATGCTGAGAATCTGACCAGAATAGCATGGACCATCACCGACCTGTTACTCCTGCAAGATGGAGTTGTAGTTTGGATAGCAGTTTTGAAAAAACAAGTTAAAAGAACAACAAGATGTAATTGGATTCACCCTAACAAGGAACCACCCGAATGGCAATGTGATCGGGCCTGCCGACCACTGCCAGGGTTGGCCCACCAAGGCCACTGGGATAAAGAAGTGATCTATCCCGCACCACCAAAAGATGAAAGCTGTCGGGCGATTCTCCCTCGTTGGGAGTGTTGGGGCAACATCCACTTAGACTGTGGCAAAATACCCCCACTCATTCAAAGAAACCACACTGGAGCATATCGGAACCGTACTAGAATTAAGACCATTCACACTGTAAGGCACAAGAAGGTACTCAAACCCAATGCAACAGATGTAAAGCCTCACCAACGACCTACTGAGGCCTATGAAACACCCCCGCCGGGAAATGTAATATACATGGTAAAGATAGAGTCTGATAATAACGGGGCAGAGTCAGCCGCAACAGAATATTGTAAGGAATACAAATTAAAGAAGCTCCAGATCTACTATTGGAACCTGTATGGTGAGTGTAAATCTCAAAATTATTTACCAATAACCCCAGTAGCAAATCAAATACATTATTACTGGAGCTGGGCAACTATATTTCAGCCTGTTAACGCCTGGCATGAAGATTGGCTGAACATGACATTACCATGGGTATGGGTGGTCCCTAGTTTGCCTCACTTCAAAGGTGACTTTGTAGAGGGGTATACCAGGACTTACACAGGCCTGATGGGACCATATTACTCAGACATGTATGTGCAGAGGCTGCCCAAACCAAACAAACTACTTATGCCCCTTTTCCACCGTCACGGCGCGGGTCGGATATTTCTGGCTTGAAGCGCGTTTGAGGTCTTTCCACTGTTCCTGTGACCGGCTCGCCTCGCTAAATTCTGGCCCGGCTTCTCAAGGGGTCCGAGCGAGCCGCGCCGTGACGTCGGAAACACTGTCGGTCACTGATTGGTCGGGGGAGGAGTCTGTGGAGTCTTTCCAAACAACCCGATCCACCATTTTTTTCTCTACCGCTTGCCATTAGCGATAACACGAGGAGTGTATCTTTTAGTATTTTGAAGCTATATAAAAACAATAATATCAAAACCGTGGTCAAATGCAGAAGTGCAGGTGTTGTTGTGCTTGGTGGCCGACGAAAAAAGTCAAAGCGAGCTAGATGGAGGATTGGAGGGTGGTTTAGACACGGCCACTGCTCTACTTGAACCATTTATAGAAGATGGTGAGTGTTTTCTAACTTTAAACATATTTTAAATTACTCATCCCATCGGTTCTGAACATATTTTTAACTAACAAAAGAGGCTGACGCCATAATAGGACAACGTCGGTGCTACGATGCTAAGCTAATTTGCATAAACGCTAACTGTCCTCCGGTCCCGTTTCTCACTGTATTTTATCCAGAACGTTTTTCAGCACGTGACGGTTCATCTCTAAACTCCACATTAAACCCTCCAAGCCTCCCGGCTCCTGCTCCTGCTCCATCAGAGGAGTCTACACCTGACAGAGCTCCATCACAGCCCAGCTGCACCTCACAGAGCAGCACAACGCTGCAGCTTCTGTGCTCGGTAAGAACAGATGCAACATGTTCCACATCACTTTATTCGTGCCGATAAGGACTTGATTTATTTTATTTTTAAAGTAAGAAACTAAACTGTTGAATAAATACTGAATTGGGATGAAAATATGTACTTTGTACACAGGGTCCCAGTTACAGACAACAAAATGTAAAAGAAAAACAGTAATAAGATCTAAGATATGAACTAAGAAAAATATCAACTAAAAAACATCTACTAATAAAACACTAAGCACTAATAGCAGTAAACAATCAAAACAATACGTCAAACAGCATCATGAACTAGAGTTTGTGCAGCCTTATGAATATATAACACTGTGAAGAATCATGTCATGTTGCTGCTGCTCAGTTTCATGCTGCTGCTGATCTGTTTCATGTTACTGTGTTCATGTATGCTCGTCTGTTCACACAGACTCATGTCCGTGCCGCTGTTCTGCGTATTGTGTTTAATGTTTTTATGCTATTAGAGCTTATCATATTTTTAGTTGATGTTTTTCTTAGTTCATATCTTAGATCTTATTACTGTTTTTCTTTTATATTTTATTGTTGGATGTAACTGGGACCCTGTGAACATAATTTTGATCCACCACATGTACCACATGTGGTGCGAATGACAAAGAATATCTGCATCTGTATAATACTTTCTGATTCATATATCCATTATTATCATTTTCATTATTTTTAAATCAATTTATTTTTCATTTTCTTATTTGATCAGTTTATTATTATTAATATATCTATTATAGCTGTTAGCAGCACCTTTCTTTGTTTCATGCATTTATTCAAAAACAGTATGTAGTGTTTCTTCTTTCTAGTGAAGAGAAAGAGAAAAGAGTCCAGTAAAGAAAAGTCTTATTTCATCACTGAATGAACATGAAGAACTGAAGCGGACACAGCATGAACAACACTTGTGTCTTCTTCTGGATGAGCCCGTGAGACGAGGGACACACAGATACACAGTCATTAGTTGGACGCAGTAGTTTTTATTTTTGTACATTTTTCACTTCTTACTTTTCATATTAAACTATTTTTTTCTTAAGTGGTGTCCTTGAACATTAAATTTCCTAAACAAATTTTACAATGTTAAGTTCATATAGTGTTTGTTTAAATTCATACTGGAAGTTGAAAAGAATTTCCAGTTGCATTTGATCTTTAATGGATCCTAAGAAAAGATTACTAGAATCTGCTCAACTGTTATTATGTTATAAATTTTTGGTTCTAGGATGAAGTGACACAAAAACAGTCAAAAATTCAGAAAGGACAGTTATCAATTATCAGTCATCAGTTATCATTTATCAGTTATCATTTATCAGTTATCGTCCGTACAACTGTGGCCCGAGAGATTGAGCTGAAAGTCCTGGTGCACCTTTTATTTGAACCTGCAGAGATTTGAACAGCTGATCTGAAGCCAACAGGCAGGAGTTCACCTGAACTGACCACTCCTGCTGTGTTTGATGGTCTCCTCCTTTGCCATCCGTCCATCCATCCGTCCATCCGTCCATCCATCCATCCATCCATCCATCCATCCATCCATCCATCCATCCATCCATCCTCTTCTGCTTCAGGGTTGTGGGAGCAGCATCTTCACCAGGGAGGCACAGACATCAACAGCCACCTCTTCAACTCTTCTAGGACCCCATGGTGTTCACAGACCAACTGACTATTTATTAATTAATATCCTGATGCTGCTCAATAATCCAGGTAGAAAAATCTAAAAAGTTAAGTCTGGTCCTCTGGACATTCACAAAACAAACAATACAGTTCATAATAAATAAACTAAATGTTTTTTGTTTGTTTGTTTTGTTTTTTGAATGTCCAGAGGACCAGACTTAACTTTTTTAGATTAATAAGTAATAAATTTATGTTTTAATTTAATGAAAGACAAATCTTTAAAGTTCAAGGACAAAATTTAACCTAATTGTTTTCAAGTCTGTATCTTATTGTAAAAGCAGTTTCAAAGATTACAGCACAGTGTGATGTTTTGCAATTTTAACATGAACCTTGTGCATATCTGCAAATAATAAAAGTGAAGATATTTTTAATACATCTTTATTGTAAAAATCTAAACTAAAATGAAAAACACATGGGTTTAAAGCAGCAGGAAGGCAGTAAGGTAGGATTATGAATCAGGTTTAAAAGTTACAGCTCATGAGGTACTCCATTAGAGCATGACATCTCTTCCACAACATCCTGTGACAAAGTCTTCAGGGTGTTCTTCTTCTAACACGTTTAGTGGTGGCTAGTAAGTAGCTTAAGGGAGCACTACTGCCACCAGGTGGTAAGACGAGTTGGATTCTAGTCCCCGCCTACAGAGCTGGTCCAGAAGTGTACATGGAAACACAACAGACCCGAACCGATCTGAACCAACCCGAACTGATCTGATCCGCTCTGTGACAGTGGAAAAGGGGCATTGGTGCACCAAAAGGCGATTTTAATAAAATTGACAAATGTGTAGCCACACAAATTTTCCTTAGCCTTAATAACTCAGTGTGGGAGAGTAGCGGGGAGTCACCTAGATGCAGACTGTAGGAAACAGAAGTAGCAGTCATGTCCACCTGGCGCTATGACTGTACGGAACTAAAGAAAGAAAAGACGGTCAAAATATTGCTCCAAGCCTGGCACGAGTATCACCATAGAGATGACTCACGTACCTGGTGGGGATTTCAGGAGGAAGAGATAAGAGAATGGGTGGTCCCTTGTTTAAAACACTCCACCAACTATTGGATTAGGTATCAATTCTTAGCTACAGTTTATTCCAAAGAGCAGGACATATGGTCAAATGCTTTATATCGCCCTGACGGGTATGTCAGCCTGAGGCCATGGCAAATGTTTTGTAATGGGAAAAAAGATGTGTGCACAGTTAGCTTGACCCGCAGGCCTTGTTACGAGTTACCCGGATGGGAAACTTACTGTCGAAATCATTATAAAGAAGAATTCACAACTCATGCAGCTGAGGTAGTGTGGAAAATGTATAGTGACAGAAAGTGGAGAAGATCTGTACCTGACGGTACAAGTTGCACTAACGTCATATTAGGACATCAGCTGAAAACTAGAAAGAGTATTCAGGGAGTGATTGTCCCCTTCGTCTCCGATTCTATGATTGGTCTGGCCGAAGGACATGCACTGAGACGACGCCTATGCTTTGGCGATGAGTTGTATGGCTACGATTGGGTAGGCCCAATAAGTACGTGTGCTCCTACAAGAAGGCATCATGGCCCATGTAGGAGGAACTACAAGCCACTCCCACCAGAACTGGGCGCTGGCTCGGCTTAAAACTGAGAGATCACGAAAACAGTCTCACATCCGCCCCAGAGCAGCAGAGAGCAGAACTCAGAATTTCCTAGGAGTCAAGAACATCATGGATTGCCCAACAACCAGTGCTCCAATTGATATGAGTACATTTTATGCAGACTCGGATAGCACTACAACCCCCATGCAAACTTCCTGGCCAAGATGCCCATCCTATTTTAAGGGGAGCACAGTAGAATATTTTCTAATAATGATTGCATGGATGTGCTACTGCCACACAGGCAAGTGGGGTAAAGGGCGATTGATGTATTCCCTGTGGCCTTCCAGGCCTACGCCAAGATAATCATGACCCATGTAATCCTAAAGAGGGCTGAAATAATGCCACACTTATTTGTTACCTATATATTGGGAAGGGTCCAGATCTCACTCAGGCAAAGAGTAGTGATCTCATCTTGGCTGTTAGTAGATTCCATCGTACTGACCCTTGAGTGTGTGGCCACACTCACCCCTCTACCTATACCCATCACAAACTGTGGGAACACAGCTGGAAGAATCGTGATAGCAGTGATGGAAGGAGCTATAGCCATCACCGTGTTGGCACACCTGCTACACCAAACCCTATCCTTCCGACCCCAAAACAGACAACGATGGACCCTGAAGTTAGTCATCCTAATCGGATGGGGTCTGGCCTGGGGAATCTGTTCTGTGCTATATTGGATTGGTCTCTGCACCACAGTACCCATCATAGTTTGGATGATGACTTATGCAGCCATCTTCAAAACCAGACCTGAACCTGCTCCTACTGCACTTGAGGGAAGTGGAGGCCACGGAATCTCCATAGATTGAATCCTCAATTCACGGAAAATACAAAAAACCTTAATCATTATAACCAACAATGCTTAAATATCCCCCTTGCTAATGCTATTATTAATCATTAATCTAATGTCTGATTAACTCCGGGCCACATTGCTCGATGAGGTCCTTGATGTCGGCTGACGGCCTGTATAGGCCCAGTAACGGTTGAGGGCCTTTAGCCTGGTATCCACAGGTCTGGTTCTTGTTGTAGCCTGTTGTGTCCGGTTCTAGTGGGACCTCTATTTTTGTGTCTCCACTTTGCCTATAGTTCCCGTTTAGTGGGCGGAATGTTCACCTCTAGTGGGCGGATTATTAATATCAACGCACCTTACCAGCTGGTGGCGGTAGTGCTACATTAAGCTCTTTTCTAAGCACCACTAACATGTATTAGAAGAAGAGCCGGAAAACAACACACAACCAAAATGGATGACCTCAATGAACTTGAAGCAGAACCAGCCGCACAGCCCGTCCTGGTCGCTGTCCCGCAAGATGGAGAGCAGGGCCGAGGTGTCAGAGATGCTCTGATGGAGTACCTCATGAGCTGTAACTTATCCTAATTCCACCCCTTAATCTTTTTTTACCTCCCCAGCCTTCCTTAGATACAAGTGAACGTTAAAGTGTTGATTTGAAAATAAACATGGATTAATAATTATTCTTGTTTGTTTAATGTACAGACATGCCTTATTACCAGGTTCGTGTAAAAATGGCAAAACAAACACTGCTGCTGTGCTTCTATCACATATGCTGCGTTTTTTAGCGGCTGTAGTTTTAGAAAAACTGTATACTCTTTAATTTTTGTTTTTAACAAAGAACCAAAACCTACAACAAGAACTTTATATTTGTTTATGCATATATACATTA
>NC_056505.1:52582809-52589847 GCF_014905685.2 Nematolebias whitei | reverse complement strand
CATGGCTAGTTGAAGCAGCAAGAGAAGCCCAACTTAGCAACTGCATCACTTGTGCTGCAGCCAGACCAAAATTAGTCACCCAACCCGCCCCACTGTTTCCCGAAGATGCATGGGGATACAACTGTATGCTAAATTTAACTAGACAAAACCCTGTGATAAATTGCACAACTCTGACCGACATCTACCCACCTATTCATAACAAAACACACCCCGGATCATTTAGACCTAACCAAATACTAGGCGGCTACCACTGTTTTAATTTCACATCTAACAACCCCAATCTAAACTATGGAAAAATACAACAAGATTGGTGTAACCTAACTCTCAGAAAAAGACGGCGTTCCACTGATTTTGACCAAAAAGACTCAAAAACCTACATAGTTGCAACTGGTGTTCCTAGAGGCATTCCTGATAAGTACAAATTAGCCAATCCTATAGCAGCAGGTTTTGAATCTTTGATTCCCTATGTAACAGTAAACAAAAATGTAGCCAGAATAAATTTTGTCCATTACAATGTTTTGCGTCTGACCAACGTAACTTGTGATGCTGTAGAAGGCCTAGCTGACCAACTTCGCCCCACATCCAAAATGGCTGTACAAAATAGAATTGCCCTGGACATGCTTTTAGCTGAACAAGGAGGCGTTTGTCACATGATTGGTGATGAATGCTGTACCTTCATACCCAACAACACTGACCCTGATGGTAAAATAGCCCGTGCTTTAAAAGGACTAAAAGAACTCTCTGTAGAGATGCAAGATGCATCAGGCATAAATGACCCAATATCAAACTGGTTTACTAAAATGTTTGGACAATGGAAAGGGGTAATCATGTCCCTAGTAATTTCCATAGGCGTCTGTTTGGCCATTTTAGTTGTGTGTGGCTGCTGCTGTGTCCCATGCCTCCGTACACAATCAACACGCATTATCTCGACAGCCTTGACCCCTGAACGCTTAGCTGAATCTTATGCTCCCCTCTTAAAGGATGGAGCCCAAGACTCAGGTGAATTAACCTTAACCGAACCCGAACACACCACTGCTTTTGTCCTGACCAACAAGAAGACAACCATTATGTAAATATTTTGTTTTATTATGTTTTTGCTTTTCACAATTTTGTCATTTTATTTTTATTTCTTTTACTTTTGCTTGCTCTCATTACAGGGATCTATCCCCCACAAAAACAGCCTTAGCAGATTTCTAACTGATGTTTATGATAGCCATATGTTAAACCTTACTTCATATGACACATGTGCCTTGATGTTCCTTTTATCAGTGTCTGATCTTCTGTCTGTAAATACTTGTTTTAATGTAGTTGTTCCTGAAGGAACAAAAGGGAGGAATTGTTGATATTTCCTGGGTTGTTAATATAAAAGTTTGATATGTTTACTCAATTTACAGTTTACTTTATAATGATAATTAAAATATTTGCCTGCAGTTTTAGCTCTGAGTCTCAGAAAGGATCAGTACTTTGTGGAAATGTAAAACACTGATACCAGTTTATTTTGCTCATGAAGTTTATATCACACTTATTAGTCATTTACTTTATATTACACTCTGTTAAATCTTATCAGCTAAATCCCTTCAGCATCAGTGTGTGAAGCTTTGTAACATGTTTCTCAAACCTGCTCCAGAACCAGTCACTGACCACAAACGTACTGTCTGTTTTTTTTCTCTGATAAGATTGCAAATGAGGTAATGGCTGTTATATCAAAGCAAGATCTGTTACATGTGAAGATGTATAAATAAAGCGGCATTGCTCATGTTTTTTTAGAGAACACACAAGAATTCTTGGGCTGCGTTTCCATTCCATGTGTTCTCTCCTTCTGCAGAAGAAATCAATAAATCTTACTCTTTTATTTTTATCAAGTTCTTAGTCTCAAAATTTATTAAAACAATAGGTTTAAAAAATTCCACAATGGATTAATGATCTTAGCAATGGGAAAAGGGCCAATAAAGCGAGGAGCCATCTTTCTAGGAGTGTCCTTCAGTGTAATGTCTTTAGTGGACAGCCAAACCCTTTGACCCACCTGATAAGATGGTGCAGATGAGCGATGGCGGTCAGCAAATCTTTTGTTTTGAGCTGCTGTATGTTGCCCTTGTTTGGCGCCAGATACGTCGACATCGCCGGAAGTGATGCTGGACAGATGGGACAAAAATATCAGTGTCCTGGCTCGGAAACAAAGGAGGTGCATAGCAAAGAGATGCCTCAAAAGGTGACATACCTGTAGCCGATGATTTGTGGGCGTTGTGTGCATATTCCACCCAGATGAGATGCTGGCTCCAGGCCGAGGGGTTGTTCTCTACTACACACCTGAGTGTAGTTTCTAACTCCTGGTTGCATCTCTCTGCTTGACCGTTAGATTAAGGATGGTACCCGGAAATTAGGCTGGTAGATGCCCCCAATGTCTTGCAGAAGCTGCGCCAGACTTGGGAGATGAACTGAGGGCCACGGTCCGAAACCACATCAGAGGGAATGCCGTGGATCCTGAACACATGTTGGACTAGGAGTTGGGCAGTCTCCAAGGCCGAGGGGAGCTTTGGAAGTGGAATGAAGGGAGCTACTTTGGAAAATCTGTCGATGACGGTGAGGATGGTGGTGTTCCCTTCTGAAGGAGGTAGACCTGTGATGAAGTCCACTGAAATGTGTGACCAGGGGCAACTTGGAGTGGGCAGCGGTTGGAGGAGTCCTGCAGGTGGTTGGTTACCAGTCTTGTTCCTGGCGCATGTAGGACAGGCTGCGACAAACTCCTTGACATCCTGAGTCATTGTAGACTACCAGAAGCGTTGCTGGGCTAGGGATAACATGCAGGCAGTACCAGGGTGACAAGGGAGTTTATTCGTGTGAAGCCAATCTAGTACCTTTGATTTCATGGTGGCTAGAACAAAGAGGGTTCCGTGGGGTCCGGTGCCTGGGTCTGGTTCTGTCCTCTGAGCCTCCCAAACCTCTTTCTCGATGGTCCATGTTAGAGCACCAATGATGCAGACAGGGGGAATCACTCTCTCCTCTGTGTCTGGGGCATCTGTGGGAGAGAACTGGCGAGAAGGGGCATCTGGCTTGATGTTCTTTGAGCCTGTTCTGAAAGTGAGAGTGTAGTTAAAGCGGCTGAAAAATAAGGACCATCGTGCCTGTCTGGTGGTCAGCCATTTAGCATCTCTGAGGTAAGTTAAATTCTTGTGGTCAGTCCAAATAAGAAAAGCAGTCTCTTTGCCCTCTAACCAATGTCTCCATTCTTCCATAGCCAGTTTAACAGCCAACAGCTCACGGTTGCCGACATCATAATTACTCTCTGCAGGGGATAGTCGTCGAGAGAAGAAAGCGCATGGGTGAATCTTACTATCCATAGAAGATCTTTGGGATAATACTACACCTACACCAGTGTCAGAGGCGTCTACCTCCAGGATGAATTGGCATTTGGGGTCCGGGTTGGTGAGGATGGGAGTGGATGATAAAAGTTTTTTCAGCTTACCAAAAGCTGTGTCCACCTCTGGATTCCATCTGAAAACTCTGTTGGTAGAAGTGAGTTGAGAGAGGGGTGCAGCGATGCGGCTGTAATCTTTCACAAAGCGTCGGTAAAAGTTGGCGAACCCCAGGAAATGCTGTAGTTGTCTCCTGGTTTCGGGGATGGGCCACTCTACCACTGCCTTAGTTTTCTCTGGGTCAGTCCTGTACCGATCACCTTCAAAGATAAAGCCCAGGAAAGACACTGAAGAAACATGAAATTTCCACTTCTCACTCTTGACAAACAACTGATTTTCGTATAGTCTTTGTAGCACGGTTCTGACCTTTCTTGTGTGTTCCTCTTTGTTATGAGAGTAAATGAGGATGTCATCCAGGTATACAAACACAAAGTCACCTATAAAGTCTCTTAGGACGTCACTGACCAGGGCTTGAAAAACTGCGGGGGCATTTGTCAGACCAAACAGCATTACTAAATATTCATAGTGACCCAGTAGTGTCCTGAAAGCAGTCTTCCACTCATCTCCCTCCTTTATATGCACCAGGTGGTAAGCATTGTGCAAGTCCAGTTTGGTAAAGATGGTGGCAGATTGGAGTTGTTCATGAATATAGTCTATGAGTGGAAGAGGATATTTATTTTTTACAGTGATACTGTTTAGACCTCTGTAGTCAATGCATGGTCGTAGGGTGTTATCTTTCTTCTTAACAAAAAAAATCCTGCCCCTACTGGTGATGTAGAGGGGCGTATGATGCCAGACTCAAGGGATTCTTTGATGTACTCCCTCATAGATTCTCTCTCGGGACCAGAGAGATTGTACAAACGGCTCGAGGGTACTGGAGCTCCAGGAAGAAGATCAATAGAGCAGTCATAAGGATGGTGAGGGGGCAAGGATTGAGCCCTTAGCTTACTAAATACGGGGGCCAAGTCATGATAAACAGAGCGAATACCAATGATGTCGACCTCCTCACCAGGGGGTTCGACCTTGGGAAGATTATAGATGGCAGAACGTAAACAATGTTTTAGACAGAAATTATTCCATCCCTCCACTCTTCCAAGCTCCCAGTTAATGTTTGGATTGTGTCTTTAACCAGGGGTAACCCAAGATTAATTGTGTAGTGGGAGATTCAAAAACAAGGAAATCAATTATTTTGTGGTGGTTGCCAGAAATCATTAAATGTAACCCCACAGTTTTAAACCTAATTTGTCCCAAGGTTTCACCAGTAACACCTGCTATAGATAATGGGGGCGATCTCTTGAGTAGGGATGGATAATTTTTTAATCAAATCCATGCTGATCAAATTTTGCTCAGCACCTGAGTCTACCAACGCTGAAATAGGGAGATTCTCTTGTATAGTCTGTATTATAGTTTTTAAAGTCAGTCTACCAGTGGAGGAGGAATTGGAATTGGAAGTACCCACCAGTATCTCTCTCTTTACTGGTGGGCACTCTCGTTTCCCCAAAACGGGTAATTGCGCAAATAATGTCCTGAGTTTCCACAGTACAAGCATAAATTAGAATTTCTGCGCCTCTGTTTCTCCTCCGGAGATAGGCGAGCCCGCCCCACCTGCATCGGCTCCAGTTCTGGTAATGCAGGCAGGTGAACCGCTGGTCCAATCGGTAGAGACAGCAAGCCGGAAACAAAGTCTCTCTGGGTTTTGTAGTTTAAAGGAGTGTATTTGTAGGTGTTGTGCTTACCTGCCGCTGTCATGAACCCAGAAGTGGGGAACCTCTGGTAGTTGTAGTTCCTCTCACGTAGACGTTCCCGGAAGCGTTCGTCGAGGCAAATAGCGAGGTTTATGAGGTCATCCAAGCTGTTAGGTTCATTGCGGCAAGCGATCTGGTCTTTAATGTCATCCGACAAGGAATGCAGAAATGTACCTTGTAATGAAAGCTCGTTCCAGCCGGTTTGAGCAGCGTTGACGCGGAACTCGAGGGCATGTTCGGATTCTGGTCGTCGACCCTGTTGTAACCCCAGAAGTTGCTTTACGGCGTTGGGTTGTTGCATGGGCCGGTCGAATATTCTGCAAGACTCTCTCAAGAAAACATCATATGGAACAGAGTCGAGATCATGAGATAGTAGGAAGGAGTTGGCCCACCTTAGCGCTTCACCCTTGAGTTGGCTGACAAAGTAAGTGATCTTAGAAATGCTGGATGTGTACAGTTGGAGGGCTCCCTTAAATGCTAACTTGCATTGAAGGAGAAAGCCTCCACAATGCTCAGGGTCTCCAGGAAAAAACTCAGAAGGCTTTACCACCAATTGCTGTGCCGTGGGATTGCTCTCGGGGATATGGGCGGTAGCTCCAGACTCCTGGGGAACAACAGGTGCTGTAGAGGATGAAAGTCTTTGATTGATTGAAAACACCATGCCTCCTAGTTCTTGCATGTTAGACTGAGTGGTTTGTTGTTGCAATAAGAGTCGTTCAAGCATGCTTTCTAATTTGTCAATTCGCTCTCCCTGAGAAGTAGATGGAGCTTGCTCACTCCTGGTCTCGTTCTGGGTCTTGTTTGGCTGGAGCATTCTGTAATGATTTCAGGGAACCCAGATTGGTACGAGACCCAGAACGAGACAAGACTCCACTAGGTAAAATCTTTAACAGTGTTTATTATGTACAATTGAATATTTACAAGTGGTCCTCTGGAGTCCCTGGCAAACAAGAAGGAGGTCAGGTGGGTTGGAGTGAGGGTCAAATCTCGCAGCTTGATAATACTTTATTTTTCTCTTACAGGTTTGATGTTTGGGTAGAGCGTAGAGGTGAATCCAAATGGTTCCAGAGAGAGGTGAAGCGGCACGGCAGGCAAGTGGTTGGAGGGCCAGGCACGAGGATGAGGAACAGAACCAAGGCAGACCAGGACCTGAAGGTATCCGAGGAGGCAGGACGACTGGGAACACAGAGAACAAGGTAAATAACTCTATATATATCAAAAGGACGGGCTGGAGGCATAAATACCATGGAAAGCACAATGCTCCAGCGAAGAGTAGAACTCGACTGCTGCCTTAAGTAGTCGAGACCTCATCATGGAGATGGCCGACAGCTGGTGGCAATTAGCGGCCATCTTGGAGAGAGGAGCAGCAGTCTTTAGTACTCTTAAATATATATATGAATATACATGTATATGTATATATATGTATGAATAAGGGGAGTGGTGGCGCAGAGGTTAGAGAGGTGGGCCTGTGATCCGAAGATCGCCGGTTCACGCCCCGGCCCCGACAACATCAAAAAAATTGTGGGTGGGGTAGGTGAAACACACACACTTGCCCCCACCCTCATTCGCCCCACTCTGGGCCCATGAGCAAGGCCCTTAACCCCCACCATGTGCTCCCTAAACAGGTCTCTCTTGAAAATGAGTTCTCGTGGCTCAATAGACTACCTGTATAAATAAAGGCTAAACAAAAATAAAAAATATACATGTATATTTATATATATGTATATATATATATATATATGAATATATATGTATATATGTATATGTATGAATAAATGTATATGTAGATATATGAATATATATGTATGTGTATATATATATATCTATATATGTATATATGTATATGTGTATTTATATATATGTATATGTATATGTATATA
>NC_056505.1:52579000-52582709 GCF_014905685.2 Nematolebias whitei | reverse complement strand
AAGAGTCAGGGTGGCTTCTGGGTAATACCAGATGGCTAGGCCTCAGACTGACGAAGCCTCTTGGATGAGGGGCGAAACGTTTCTTTTTAACAAAAAAAACGAAGTCCAGATGACATGATTCAATCTTTTTTGTTGTCAATCAACAAATGTTGAAATGGTGCTGTAACAGTTTTGTGAGCTCCTGGAGCTGTTGTTTTTATTGTTTTTGAAACATTGTGAGTGGCACACACGAGGCAGGAGTCACAATGTTGAGCTGCTATTTTTGAAAAATTTACAGTAAACCAATTAGCATTAATTTGTCTCAACATCCCTCCCTTTGACACATGATCCAAAGAATGTGTCAAAATAGCAAAAGAGGGGACAAAATGTTTTGGTAAGCATGGGTTACAATTTGGGCCAATCCAGATGTTTTCAGAAAAAACACAGCCGTGTTTTTTCCATTCAGCTTTTTCACTGGCAGGAACAAACCTTTGCATGTCAGAAACAGAGAATGGCACATTGGGTTGTTTTTGTGTCTGAATCAGAGTGAGAAGTTGTGTGAGAAGTGTGCAGGCTGCAGCTTTAGCAGCTTCATCAGCCAGAGCATTTCCTCTCGAGACAGAGTCAGTGTTGGAAGTGTGTGCGGCACATTTATGACAGCAATTTGTGTTGGTAAGGTGATAGAGGTCAAGAGATCAGACACCAATTTATGATTCAAAATGGGTTGTCCATCTGAGCGCAGGAACCGTCTGTGTTTCCACAGAGCTCCAAAATCATTAACAACACCAAATTCGTACCTGCTGTCAGTGTAAATATTTACTTTTTTCTCTTCAGACAAAACACAAGCACGTATGAGAGCAATCAGTTCACAGGCCTGTGCAGAACATGATGGCACGGGAGCAGCTTCAACTATGTGTGTGTGTGTGTTACAACAGCATAACCACTTCTTATCTGGCCTGTAACTGGGTCACGTGATGAAGAGCCATCGACAAACAGATCCCAATCTGGACTGTCCCGAGGGTGTTGTTACAAATCAGGCCTGGGTGTGCCTTCTTCAACTGTTGGCAGGAGTGTGGCTGGGTTTAAAACATTACAAAACAAAAAGGCAAGCCTGCTGCTACCGAGTCCAATTTAGCAGAAAAAATAGGTGACTGGTTTCAATCTGTTACCATGTTTTTGGACCAATACAGAAATCATACAGCCACCATGCTCATCCACAGCCTGAATAAAAGGTCCTGTGGGATCTGGAAATGCCAAGAGTCGGGGCTTTGCTACAGTTGTTTTTTCAGCGCTTCAAAGGCCTGCAGAGCCTCATTAGATCATGTCAATTTAGAGCTCATCAGTAGGCCTTTTTCATGACAAATGACACGTAGAGGAGTCTCCATTTCAGCATAGTTTGGCTTCTTAGTCTCAGGAAGTGGCAGTTTCACTATTGCTTTAACGCGAGTGTCTGCAATTTCCCTACCTGCTGCTGAGATTCTATGGCCCAGAAATGTCACAGTGGTTTGCACAAACTGCAGTTTAGACAATGAAGCTTTGTGTCCCTGCTCAGCCAAGTTTTGGAGCAGACAGACAGTATTTTCTCTACAAGACAGTTCTGAGGGCATTGCCAACAGAAGGCCATCCACATATTGTAACAAGGCACAATCAGAAGGAAGTGTAAAACCTGCTAATCTGTCATTCAGCACTTGATGAAATATAGTGGGTGACTCACAGTAAAATGAAAAGCAAACCAAAATTGGCTGTCTGGATGTACGGGCACGCTAAAAAGAGGGATGGACAATGAATAATAATAATAATTACTCCGGCTTTAAGCAAAGAGTGAAAAACAGGAGTAATGTCTTTTTCTGCATCAGGTTTTTAGGGGTACTGAGGGATTTTGGGTTGATATGAGGATTTAGGTGTAATTTGAATGGGTTCTTGGCCTTTTATGAGTCCTACATCATATTTAGTCTGTGCCCATAGATGTGTTGGGACTGCTGCCAATTCTGGGTCGTCCTGAGACAAGGTGGACATTGTTAGTCATTTGTTATTGTCAATCACTTCTTTTGTGGGGCTTACAGTCAGCAGATGACAAAAATCTTATCTGTAAATGTTGAGAGAGGGTGAATAGAAAAAGCTGTCATGGGGTTCCCAGTCTGAAGTCTGGTAGGCTATTTTAACAGGACGTAACGCTAGGGAACCCAAAAAACGCCACAGCTGGTTTTGCCAGAGATATGTGGGGAAAAGAGTCAGTCACTGTGAAATAGGGTGTTTGTGGTGTCACCTTGTCATTGAGGGTCAGCAAAACAAAACAATAGTCATGTGTCCAGCAGAAGGACGAAGTGGTGAGTTGTGTGTCGGGTGTCATCAGAAATGAGTCTCCTAAATGATCAGCAGGCTCTGAAGTTACATGAGCAGTGCAGTGGAGGCGTTGTTCAGACGTTTTCAACCAACACTGTGAACATGGGTAACTTCAGATACGCTGACTGGGTGATTTGTAATTGTAGGAATAATCTTGCCTGTGTCTGACAGAAAAACAGGTGTGTGTGTGCTGATACTTGCAGTTTGGAGTCTTGGGTCCTGGTCTCCCGGCACTAGTCAGGTGGAGTAACCTCCTCTCCAGCCTCTGCCCCCTGGATGTCCAAAACCATGTCCACCGCATCGGTGTGGGCTTGGGTAAAAGTTCTGTCCATTTTGTGGCTGCTGTTGACCTGGGCCGTGCTGCTGAGGCCTCGGGCCCTGTGGTATGGGCTGGTATGGCGGGCGACCTCTGCCACGCCACTGATTCCTTTTGTGTGGGCAATCTCTGATCCAATGGTCAAGTCCTCCACACGGATAGCAAGAACGAGGTCCAGCTGGGTTGTTCTGGTGTTGATAAGGCTGGACCGGTTGCTGTTGAGGTCTTTGTGGGTGAGGTGGCTGGGCAATGTCTGTGTTTAATGTCATCTGTGTGGCTCCTTGTAGCAGTGTGAGCTGAGCCTCTTCAGTTTGTCTCTGTTTTTTCTTCTGGGTGCAGGTTTGGTCAGCTGTGTGCTAATCCCAGGCGTGCCTGAGAAGCTCATTCAGCCGGACACCAGTTTTCCACCCAATGTAGGTGGATTGAACAGCTTTGCGGATAGGTGGGAGATGTCCAGTCATCAGAGATTG
This sequence comes from Nematolebias whitei, assembly GCF_014905685.2. Lineage (NCBI taxonomy): Eukaryota > Metazoa > Chordata > Actinopteri > Cyprinodontiformes > Rivulidae > Nematolebias > Nematolebias whitei. The sequence goes on along the minus strand of NC_056505.1, from coordinate 52,579,601 downwards.
GCAGAAAATAATCTCAAAAGACGTTGCTTGAGGGGCTTCATCTGGTCTCTGAACAGTGTCTGTGATGGTAGTGAAGCTTGGGGTCTGAGGATATGCTGCAGTGATGTGTTCTGTGATCCTTTCCACGTGTGTGAAAAACTGTTGGTTGTCCTTGTGATCTGCCTGGACGTTGACAATTTGATGTCCATCAAGTACATCAAATAGTTGGGCTCCGATGGTGCTGATGAACGCAATCCCATATACAGAAGCCAGTATCATTTTGATCTAAAAAAGTTAAATCTGGTCCTCTGGACATTCAAAAAAAAAACAAAACAAAGCAAATCAACAAAAAAATGTAGAAACGTTTCGTCTCTCGTCCGAGAGACTTCTTCAGTCTGAGGTGCTGTATTCAGCTCAGTCTCTTAAATAGCACCTTCTCAGAGTGGATCAACCAGTTTTGCTGCTGACAACCAAAACCAGCTGATCACATGCTCAAGAAGGACCATCAGCCTAACAATGGATCATTAGCACACTGATGGCTGTGTACTATTCACAGAGGGCTGAGTGATACTAGCAATCACAGCATTGTAAGAGGGGGACAATTGAACACGTAGGCCTCCAC
>NC_056505.1:52578327-52578900 GCF_014905685.2 Nematolebias whitei | reverse complement strand
TCATCTCTTTCAGGGAAGACCCTGCATTTTTCAACACGATAATGCCAGACCACATTCTGCAGCAATCACAACATCATGGCTACGTAGGAGAAGGATCCGGGTACTGAAATGGCCAGCCTGCAGTCCAGATCTTTCACCTATAGAGAACATTTGGCGCATCATAAAGAGGAAGGTGCCACAAAGAAGGCCCAAGACGATTGAACAGTTAGAGGCCTGTATTAGACATGAATGGGAGAGCATTCCTATTTCTAAACTGGAGAAACTGGTCTCCTCTGTCCCCAGACGTCTGTTGAGTGTTGGAAGAAGAAGGGGGGATGCCACACAGTGGTAAAAATGGACTTGTCCCATCTTTTTTGGGATTTGTTGACGCCATGAAATTTGGAAACAACAGATTTTTCCCTTAAAATGATACATTCTCTCAGTTTAAACTTTTGATCTGTGATTTGTGTTCTATTCTGAATAAAATATTAGATGTTGGCACCTCCACATCATTGCATTTAGTTTTTATTCACAATTTGTTTAGTGTCACACACACACACACACACACACACACACACACACACACACACACAC
>NC_056505.1:52574636-52578317 GCF_014905685.2 Nematolebias whitei | reverse complement strand
CACACACACACACACACACACACACACACACACACACACACACACACACTCTGAGGCTGCAGCTGAACATGGATTTTCGGATTCAGACTTGTCTCGAGTCAACCAGAGGACACCTTCTTACCACAGCTGCTTTATATACTGAAATTCAAAAATATCTAAATTGAATTAGAATTTAAACTTTGTTTTTTAGCAGTTTGTCAAATGATGTTTTCTTGCATCACACATGGCAGCATTCATTTGTTCAGTTTCTGCTCGACAGATAAAGGAAGATGAGCAGAGTTTGAACTTCATCTTGTTAGGATGCTTCAACACTTTACACAGACTGATCTCAAATAAATAAACCAGAGTCAAGTAAACGTTCTTATTTGTAATAATTTTATTCCTGCCTTCTAATACGATTGTATTTATTTTCAAGTTGAAGGATACTCCTGAACATCTTATGTGTGTGGTGAGTTGGTAACATGAAGCAGTGTTGTAGATCGTTCACACAGCTCCGTAGCGTTATGTCAGCTTCCTGTTTGCTTACCTTCTGGTCCGCGAGCACAGAGCTGCTCTGGAGTGGAGCCAGGTGGCTGCTGAGCAAGGCAGCGCCGGGCTGGTCGTGCTCACAGAAGATGGTATCGTTGATGTAATGGAAGCGATCCCCGGGCATCAGTCTGGTTCTACAGGTGGCGCAGCTGAAACACTGAGCGAGCACAGGACAGTCAGAAATAAAGGCTTGGCCTCCATGAAGGAATGAATATTTTACTGACACTTTAAAGAAAGAAATGAGAGTTACAGCTGCTTTGGTCAAACTGTGAAAACGTGTGACCTCAGAGTTTGTTGTGAAGGACTCTACGACTGCATCCAAGTTTAGCTCTATAGAGTACTGAGTCAACGGTCCCGTCATGCTGGACTTCACACTGTGACGGATGAGATTCTGCCAACAAACACAAGTGACTCCAAACAGTCTTGTGTTTAACACACTCTGAGCACTGACAAGTCTCAGCTACACCTAATGTTACCTGAATCTGTGAAACTGACCGCTTTGAAACCATTTTTGGACTGGCCAAGGTGAGTAGGCTGTGGCAGCCATATTGAACCTGTCCAGATGGTCTGACTTAACTATTGTGGATTTATTGACCTGGACGACTGAGCATGCATCAGGACATATGCCCCTTTTGCACTGGCCCTACTCAGCCTGGCTCAGCTCAGCCTGGATTTGCACCTGCACTTTAGGACCGATTCTGGAGGCGTGTCCAGAATCCAAGTCTGCTATGAGTTACTCAAAGCAGTCTGCTCCTCAGATAAATATTTAATTATTATTTTTATATATGAATGTTTCTGTTAACTTATTTTATATATGAATATTTCTGTTCAGTCCCTGACACGACTTCTGTTGTGACTTGGCTCTGTATAAATAAACTGAACTGAATTAAATCTGATGAACCAGATTCTACAAAAACATTTTATATTTAAATCTAAAAAAGTTAAGTCTGGTCCTCTGGACGTTCAAAAAACAAACAAAACAAAAACAAATGTAGAAATGTTTCTTCTTTCATCTGAAAGACTTCTTCAGTGTGAGGTGCTGTATTCAGCTCACAGCTATTTATAGAAGACTGAGCTGAATAAGCTCCTCAGACTGAAGAAGTCTTTTGGATGAAAGAAGAAACATTTCTGCTTTTTTTTGTTTGTTTTTTGAACGTCCAGAGGACCAGACTTAATTTTTTTTAGATTTTTCTACCTGGATTATTGAGCATGCATCAGGATATCTATATTTAAAATTCTATATTTTTCTTCATCATTTGATGTATTTGCACTCATTGTGGTTTTGTTTCTTGTGTACAATTATTTTTTCTTCTATACAGATTTTTTTTTCTTGTACACAGATTATTTTTAGCTTTGAATTAAAGTTTAGCTTTGATTTAAAGCTTTAATTTAAAGTGTAATCTTGTTTTGTGATTTGTTCATCTGTGTGTTAGAATAAAGTTGAACCAAAGGCTGTGTCTCTTCTTTAAACATGTTGGAGGGAAATATGAGAAATTCAATAATTTTGTCTTTTTATAATTTTTCAGTTGAATTAACTTTAATTAACAGATTATTTAATAAAGCCAAAGGGAAAACAGGATTTCATGATAAAGCGGCACCGTTTATTTATTTTTAATTTTCACTGATAAAATAAAAAACTTATATGTTCTACATAAAATGTTTAAAAATGAAAAACGTTTCCACCCCCTGTCCCTCCATCCCGGTCCTCCCGCCTGCCAGGACTCGAATCCGGCCTTTGTGAGCAGGCGAAGCCGGGGCTCGGGGTTCGGCCTCGCGGGCTTCAACGTCTCGGCAGCTCGTATGATCCTCCGCGGTGACACCTCTCGCTCGAATTTTATCTTCGGTCACCAAACACAAAAAAACGCCTGGACTTCAGAATCAAACACGGCGTTGTCATTATTGTTTTTAAAATCTTTAAAATAGATCCAGCCGCTGCTGCGCGTCCAGAGAAATTGCAAATAGCAGCTCAGTGAAAAGTTTCTGAGATCCAGTGACTCCTCCCCCTGACCAGTGACTCCTCCCCCTGACCAATCAGAGTCCTGCATTCACGTTTGGTCCGGACCCAGCTCGACTGAGCTCGCTCGGTCCCACCAGAGAAGCAGGGACGAAGAGAGGTCCTGAATCAGCCTCAAATCAGCTAAATATACTAAAGTACTGGTGCAAAAGGTTCTTTCTGTGGTGGGCTGCCCAGAATTGGGGCTTATTAGGGGCGGTGCAAAAGGGGCAATACGTGATGCATGCTCACACAAACCACTTTGGCCAGGTTTGTCTCAGGCTGGTTCCGTGAATAGCAAGCGGCCATCAGGGCACTAACGATCGATTGTTAAACTATTGATCCTCATTTTACACGTGAGCAGCTGGTTCTGGATGTCCCCAGCAAACTGATCCACTATGAGAAGGTGCCATTTACAGGACTGAGTTTGTTGGCAGGCCTCGGACAGATGAAGTCTTTCGGATGAACGACGAAATGTTCAACCAGGAAGAATCCGTCCAGGCGACATGATCTGACCTCTTTGGATTGGTTCACCTGGATGATGGAGCATGCACCAGGACATATTGAATTGTGTTGACTCTAAACATCAGTGAGCTCTATAGACATACAGGTCCTTCTAAAAAAATTAGCATATTGTGATAAAGGTAATTATTTTCCATAATATAATGATAAAAATGAAACTTTCATATGTTTCAGATTCATTGCACACCAACTGAAATATTTCAGGTCTTTAATTGTTTTAATACTGATGATTATGGCATACAGCTCATGAAAACCCAAAATGCCTGTCTCAAAAAATTAGCATATCATGAAAAGGTTCTCTAAACAAGCTATTAACCTAACCATCTGAATCAACGACGTAACTCTAAACACCTGCAAAAGATTCCTGAGGCTTTGGGGAGTGGTGGCGCAGAGGTTAGAGAGGTGGGCCTGTGATCCGAAGATTGCCGGTTCACGCCCCGGCCCCGACAACATCAAAATTGTGGGTGGGGTAGGTGAAACACCCACACTTGCCCCCACCCTCATTCGCCCCACTCTGGGCCCATGAGCAAGGCCCCCAACCCCCACCATGTGCTCCCTAAACAGGTCTCTCTTGAAAATGAGTTCTCGTGGCTCAATGAGACTAACCTGGATAAATAAAGGCTAAATGAAAAAAAAAA
>NC_056505.1:52558295-52574536 GCF_014905685.2 Nematolebias whitei | reverse complement strand
TAGCGGCCATCTTGGAGGAGGAGCTGCAGGCAGTGGTACTCTTACAGTACCCCCCCCTCAAGAATCGCCTCCCGGCGACCTGAGGCGCTTGTCGGGATGATCCTTGAAGAAGGAGGTGATGAGGCTGGGGTCGAGGATGAAGGAACGGGGGATCCATGACCTCTCCTCAGGACCGTACCCCTCCCAATCGACGAGGTACTGGAATCCTCGGCCCCTGCGTCGCACATCGCGGATGGATCGGACCGTGAACGCAGGGTGGTTGTCGATCAGGCGGGGTGGAGGAGGGGGGTCAGAGGGAGGACACAGAGGGCTGGTGAGGACTGGCTTGACCTGGGACACATGGAAGGTCGGGTGGATCCTCATGGACCTAGGGAGCTGCAGCCTCACCGCAGAGGGGCCGATGAGCTGGGTGATGGGGAATGGGCCGATGAAGCGTGGAGCCATCTTGCGGGGGGTGTCCTTGAGAGGAATGTCCCGGGTGGACAGCCACACTTCTTGGCCCACCTGGTAGAGAGGGGCCGAGGAACGTTGACGGTCAGCGGCAGTCTTCATCTGGGCGGCCGTGCGGAGGAGTGCGGACCGCACCTGGCGCCAGACCCTGCGGCACCGTCGGAAATGGTGTTGCATGGAAGGGACCGCGCAGTCCACCTCTTGGCCGGGGAACAGAGGAGGCAGGTAGCCTAAGGAGGCTTCGAAAGGAGATAGGTTGGTGGCGGTGGAGCGATGGGTGTTGTGGGCGTACTCAACCCAAGCCAAATGGTGACTCCAGGCTGACGGGTCCTTCTCTGCCATGCAGCGCAGGATGGACTCCAGTTCTTGGTTGGCCCGTTCAGCCTGGCCATTCGACTGTGGGTGGTAGCCCGAGGTGAGACTGGTGGTGGCCCCCAATGACTTGCAGAAAGAGCGCCAAACCTGGGACACGAACTGTGGGCCACGGTCCGACACGATGTCCGAGGGGATACCGTGCAGTCGAACCACGTGCTGCGTCAGCAGGTGCGCTGTCTCCATCGCAGAGGGGAGCTTGGACAGAGGAATGAAATGGACCGCTTTGGAGAAGCGATCGATAATGGTTAGTATGACTGTGTTACCTTCAGAGGGTGGGAGTCCGGTAACAAAGTCCATAGAGATGTGGGACCATGGACGGCTCGGGGTGGGCAGAGGTTGCAGGAGGCCGGAGGGAGGTTGGGTGCCCGTCTTATTGCGGGCGCACGTGGGACAGGCAGCAACGAACTCTCTTATATCCGCAGACATGGCTGGCCACCAGAAGTGAGTCCTGGCCAGGGAGATCATGCGGGTGGAACCTGGATGACATGAGAGTTTAATGTTGTGAATCCAGTGTAGTACCTTTGGACGCAGAGCAGTAGGCACGAACAAGGTTCCAGGGGGGCCACCACCAGGGTCCGGTTCCACCTTCCAGGCCTCCCGGATTTCCTCTTCGATGGGCCACGTGAGGGCCCCAACGATGCAGGTGGAGGGAAGGATGGTCTCCTCGGTCTCCGTGTCGTCAGGGGGGGCGAACTGGCGAGACAGTGCGTCCGGCTTGACGTTCTTGGAGCCGGGCCTAAAGGTGAGAACGTAGTTGAACCTGGTAAAAAACAGTGACCAACGTGCCTGGCGGGGGTTCAGGCGTTTAGCGTCCCGCAGATAAGTTAAGTTTTTATGGTCAGTCCAAATCAAAAACGGGGTCTCCGTGCCCTCCAGCCAGTGCCGCCATTCCTCCAATGCCAGCTTAACTGCCAAGAGTTCACGGTTTCCCACGTCGTAGTTTCGCTCTGCTTGGGATAAACGTTTGGAAAAGAAAGCGCAGGGATGGACCTTGTTGTCCTCCAAGGATCGTTGAGACAGCACTGCCCCCACCCCAGTGTCTGATGCGTCCACTTCTAAGATAAACTGTCTGCGTGGATCAGGGTGAGAGAGGATGGGTGCAGACGAAAATAAGGTCTTTAATTTTAAGAAGGCAGTTTCGGCCTCAGATGACCAGATAAATGGTCTGGAGGTGGAGGTGAGCTGGGAAAGAGGGGCAGCCACTCGACTATAATTTTTAATAAATCGTCTATAAAAGTTAGCGAAGCCCAGGAAGCGTTGTAATTGTTTCCTGGACTCGGGTCTGGGCCACTCGACCACAGCTTTAGTTTTTTCTGGGTCGGTCCTGCAGTGGCCCTCCCCAAAAATGAAGCCAAGGAAAGGAACCGATGAGACGTTAAATTGGCACTTCTCGGCCTTAACAAATAACTGGTTCTCCAGTAACCTCTGGAGAACCCTCCTTACCTGTTCCACATGCAGAGCGGGGTCACGGGAAAAAATAAGGATGTCGTCCAAATAAACAAACACAAAATCGCCGATGAAGTCGCGCAAAACATCGTTCACTAGGGCCTGAAAAACCGCGGGGGCATTTGTTAAACCAAAAGGCATAACTAAATATTCAAAATGGCCGAGGGGAGTTTTAAATGCTGTTTTCCACTCGTCGCCCTCTCTTATGCGAACGAGGTGGTAGGCATTTCTTAAATCCAATTTAGTAAACACTGTGGCGGATTGCAACTGTTCATGTAGGGAATTGATTAAAGGGAGAGGATACTTGTTCTTTACAGTAATATTGTTCAAAGCGCGGTAGTCGATGCAGGGACGTAAAGTCTTATCTTTTTTAGAAACAAAAAAGAAACCTGCACCGACAGGAGACGTGGAGGGTCGAATGATACCGGAGTCGAGGGACTCGTTAATATATTTCTTCATAGAGTCCCTCTCAGGACCTGAGAGATTGAAAAGTCGACTAGACGGCAAGGGGGCGCCAGGGAGCAAGTCAACGGCGCAGTCGTAGGGACGGTGAGGAGGGAGTGACAAGGCTCTTTGTTTACTAAACGCCGCCGCAAGGTCGTGGTAGGCAGGGGGAACAGCGGAGAGATCTACTTTCTCACTAGGAGAAGTGACCACTGGCTGCCCGGCGATCGCAGAGCGCAGACAGTTCTGGAGGCACTTATTGCTCCACTTCTCAACACGTCCCAGCTCCCAATTTATGTCTGGGTTGTGCGCCTTTAGCCAGGGGAAGCCTAAAATTATCTGAGAAACGGAGGAGTCGAATACAAAAAAGTCAGTCATCTCATGGTGGTTGCCAGAGATGATAACATGAAGCTCGATAGTTTTTTGTTGGACGAGCGCCAACGTTTTACCGGTTACGCCCGAAACAGAAATAGAAGGAATCACGCGAGTGGGGAAAGAATATTTGGCAACCAGGTCCGAACTGATTAGATTTTGTTCGGCGCCCGAGTCAACCAAGGCCAATAAGGAAACACGAGAATTATTTATTTGAATAACTGTGGGCAAGAGGAGTTTAAAGGGGGAGGTAAGAGCTGAGTTACCCACCAGTATCTCCCGCTTTACTGGTGGGCTCGCTCGTTTCCCCCGAAACGGGCAGAGAGGTAAATAATGACCGGGGTTGCCACAGTACATGCAGAGGTTAGCGTTTCTACGGCGCTCTCGCTCTTCAAACGTCAACCGTGTTCGCCCGATCTGCATGGGTTCTGGTTCAGGAGGCACGGAAAAATTGTTCTGAGGAAACAAACAAGAAGAATTAGTACCCGGGGGCGTCCTCAAAAGATGACTTTCTTTTGAAGTTTTAAAATAACGAGGTTCACCTGAAGGAGCCGCGAACCCGGAAGTGGAAGGTTTCTGGGAGTTGTAGTCCCGTTCTCGCCTCCGCTCCCGGAAACGGTCATCAATGGAAATGGCCAAATCGATAAGTTGGTCAAACCCTTCCGGTTCGTCTCGTGCGGCGATTTGGTCTTTTATCTGGTCAGAGAGAGTTAAGGAACGCACCTTGGAGAGCGAGTTCGTCCCACCTCGTTTGAGCCGCCAGGATCCGGAACTCCAGGGCGTACTCAGAAACAGGACGGCGGCCTTGACGTAATCCCAGGAGACGTTTTACTGCGTTTGAAGCCTGCAGGGGGCGATCGAAGATCCGCCGAAACTCTTTCAGGAGTTGGGGGTAAGTAGCTGGGGGGTCCACGTGGGACTGCATGAAAGAAGTAGCCCAACGTAGAGCGTTACCTTTGAGCAGGTTAATGAAATAAATAATCTTTGCAGAGTCTGTGCTGTAGAGAGACGGGGCTCCCTCGAAAACGAGTTTGCACTGTAGCAGGAAACCCCCACATATGTCGGGGTCTCCGGAGAACAGCTCAGACGGTTTGACGAGCAGCTGTGGACCATGAAAAGTTGCGACAGGCGTCTCACGAGGAACGCTGGGGGCAGGCATGTCGGACGGATCTGGAGGAAGAGGAGGTAGAAGTTGCTGGTTTAAGGAGTAAATCATACCTCCGAGTTCTTGCATGTTGGACTGGGCTGCACGTTGCTGGGACAGAACCTGTTGCAACATGGTCTCCAGTCTGGAGATCCGTTCCACCTGTGAGATGGTGGTCGCCTGTTCGCTCCCGGTCTCATTCTGGGTCTGTTTTGGCTGGAGCATTTCTGTCGTAACCGAGGGGAACCCAGATTTGTATGAGACCCGGAACGAGACAGACTCAGGTGGAATACAAAGAAAACGGTGTTTATTTACAAGGTGAGAAACAACAGTTCAGGTACAGCTCCTCTGCAGCTCCTGGAGGTGGTAGAGGAGCAGAGTCAGGACGAGGCAGAGTTCCAAAAAGGTTGAATGATTGTTTTCTGTGAATCTCTTACAGTTTGATCCAGAGGTGGGGTCCAGTCCTCCGGGGAGCTCCAGAGAGAGAGTCCAGCGGCTGGCAGGGCAGGCACTGGCCGGATTAGAGGCACCAGGCAAAGGAATCCAGGCGAGGGAAAGAACAAACCAAGGAGAGACCCAAGGGGGTCAGCAAACCAGGAACAGGTCTCGAGGAGGTCCAGGGGACACAGAACAGGACACGAGGAGTCCAGAATCAAAGGATCACAAGGGGCCCTTTGAACAAGCCGAGGAATCAGGATTACATGAAAGGTGATATGCTCCAGCGAAGAGTAGCACTGGACTGCAGCCTTTTGTAGTCGGAGAGCCTCCTCAGTCTGATGGCCGTCAGGTGTGATTAATTAGCGGCCATCTTGGAGGAGGAGCTGCAGGCAGTGGTACTCTTACAGATCAGGGTCACCTTTGGCCATGTACGGTACACAGGTTGAGGGCCAGTTGGTCCTCCAACCTCCAGCATCAGGTTGGTGAGCAGGTCTGCAGGGTTGTCTACTGCAGCTTGGGGAAGGTCAGATAATGATGATCTGCATTTTTTTTGTTTTTTCTTTAGGCCTTGCTGTTTAATGTTGTCAATTTCCTTTTTTATAGCTTCAGCCTTTACTTCAAGGGCCTTAATTTTTCCCTTTTGTCTTGTGATGACTTTAGTACTGGTTCCAGTGACAGGACATTTATTATCAGCTGGGGTCTTCAGCGAGGACACTGGTGAGGTTTTATCATCTTCTTCCTCTGAATCAGATGCTGGTGCACATCCTTGAAAATCATCATCAGAGTCAAGGGCCCAAGTGGGTTTTGGTGGTGGAAACAGCTGAGCTTGACCTTTAATGGGTAGTTCTTGTGATTTTTCCTTCTTTTTCTTTGCCGTTACAGGTGGGGCATACGATGGTGGGTCAGTGAAACCAGCCAGAGAGGGGTACAGGTGCTGTTTTTTGGGTTAACGGTTTTGACTGATTTTTCCATAATTTAAACGTTTGTCCATGATTGTACATGGCTACAAAAATATCCTGTGGTATTTTCTTCATATTACACATTTTTTGTTTCTGTCTTAACAACTGTTCTTCTAATTTTTTCAATTTCTTTGGAGTCAAAAGAACCATTTTTTTGAAAAATTAAATTTGGAATGCCACTGTGGAACAAAACTGAGACATGGATCTCCATGTATTCTGCGTATCCGGTCAGCTTCTGGACCGCAAGGAATATAATCCTCTACTTTGCTTTTCCCTGCACCCATTTTTGTTTAATTTTCCTGGTGCTTCCTTGTTTAATTATCCACTATTTATTTCTCAGTTCCTTATCAGGAACCTACCTCTCAGTCTCTTTCTATTGAGACTTACCTCAATTTGTTTACACAAATCAACCTCGGTTTTTAAAACCTACTTTGTTATATATTAAAAAGTTTTTCAGTTTACCTTAAGCGGTTGTTTTTCTTGTCTCAGCCAAACGTTCTCAGTCTGTTTCGAATTCTGTCGAGGTCAAATCCTCCCGATGGAAAAAACCAGAACGTCCCCTCGCTCTCAAAGACTAGCAGATGTTTAGAGGAAGAATCCTGTGATTCTTGGTGATCAATCTGTGGCCAGCTACCTGGCCAGACGTGCCAGCTTATCTTCGCTGCGCTCCTCACCTCCCTGCCCAGAGATCTCGCTTCAGAAGCTGGGGAAAAAGTGCTGGTCAGCTGGTGAAGCTGAAAGCTCTGCGCGCTGCATCTACCTGTCCAGCTGACGGTCATGGTTTCCATAGCCAGCTTCCTGTGTGCCCGGACCAGGTAACCAGCGAGAATTGTCAGCCGTTGCGCAGCTCGGACTGACCTGGAGGGGCTGTTATTGAAAACCTGTGGCCATTAGCGCGCGCTAACTCCACCGCTGCTGGCTCCACTTCAGACAATATCCGGATGTGTTTGGTCAACGCAAGATCTGTTACCAACAAAACTTTTATCCTCAGGGATTACTTTCAAGAGCACGATTTGGACTTTCAGTGCATCACAGAGACTTGGATGTCTCCGGGTGAGTCCAGCGCCTTGACGGAATTACTGCCACCGAACTGTCTGTGTTTTAATGCCCCGCGGCCATCAGGCTGGCGCGGTGGTGGATTATTAACAATATTCAAATCAACTTTTGACTGTAAACAACTGCCCAGCCCAGTTTCCCGCGCCAGCTTTGAGCTGAGCGTCTTTGAACTCAGACATTCACCTGCGACATTATTTACCCTTGACTACCGTCCACCTCGATCTAAGGATATCATAAATGAGTTTTCTGACTTCTTGGCTGAAATCACACCAAAATATGAGCATGTTTTCATTATTGGGGACTTTAATTTGCATGTGTGCTGTCCTCAGAAGCCCTTGGTTAAGGACTTTTTAGATTTATTGGACTCATTTAATTTAACGCAGCATGTAAACGGTCCCACTCAAGAGTGTGGACATACGCTGGACCTTGTTTTAACTCATGATATGACTGTTAATAATCTTGTTATTGGTGATAATGTTTTTTCAGACCACATGCCAGTCCGGTTTGAGTTCACCCTCCCCCATCTAACTCCTAAGCCGTGCGTTCCTGCATGTAGGAACCGGACCATTAACCACTTCACTGCCACACCTTTCACAGATGTTTATAACTCTGAAATTCTAATTCAGGCCCCAGTGTTTCTCACCACCACTGAGGAGCTGACATCCCAGTTCAACTCTGTCTGCTTAAAGACTATGGATCACGTCGCACCTGTTAAAACCAAAAAATCAAAGCTGAGAGCAGAACCTTGGCTGAGTGACGTCACCAAGGCCGTTAGGCAGTAATGTAGGAGGGCGGAGCGAAAGTGGAGGAAAGACAGGCTGCACGTCTCTTTCCAAATACTTAAAGAGAGTTGGCGCCGTTTTCAGAAAACAGTAAAAGCTGCTAAATCAAAATTCTTCTCTGATATAATTACCTCAAACTCTCACAACCCACGTGTCCTCTTCTCCACCCTAAACTTTGTTCTCCACCTCACTGAACCATCACCTCTGGAAGCCTCGACTGAGCTGTGCGACAACCACTTACATTTCTTTTTGGAAAAAATTGCGACCACCAGGGCTCTCATTTCCCCTCCAACTCATGACCCATCCATCCCACCTCAATCTGTAGCTCCTTTTGACCATTTTGAACCCATCACTCTATCTTCTCTAGAGCAGGTCATGTGCAGCTTGAAACCTTCTGACTCCCCCTTTGATGTGGTCCACCCTCGACTAGTAAAGGAGGTGTTTCTAACTCTAGGTCTGTCCATTCTTGATATAGTAAACAATAGTTTATCCACTGGCGTGGTGCCAAAATCTTTTAAACATGCTGCTGTCCAGCCTCTCCTGAAAAAACCAAACCTTGACCTCTCAGTCGTTTGCAACTACTGGCCTGTCTCCAAACTCCCATTTGTTTCTAAAGTACTGGAGACAATAGTCGAGTCCCAGTTGAAGTGCTTCCTTGAGGATCACGCCATCTTAGAGCTATTCCAATCTGGCTTTAAACCTGTCCATAGCACTGAAACTGCCCTGCTGAAGGTCTTTAACAACATCTTCAGATTCACAGATACCGGTGATTCTGTGCTGCTTGTCCTGTTGGACCTCACAGCCGCCTTTGACACCATCGACCATGAGATCCTCATTGCTAGGTTGGAGCAGTGGGTGGGCGTCACAGGATCAGCCCTCAATTGGTTCAGATCTTACCTCACTGACAGATCTTTTGTGTCTCCATCAAGGATTTTAGTTCCGCAGAGGCAGAGCTTAAATGGGGGGTTCCGCAGGGGTCCATCCTGGGTCCCCTCCTATTCTCTTTATACCTGCTGCCGCTTGGTGCTATTTTCTGGAAACACAATATGCCCTTCCACTTCTATGCAGATGACTGTCAAATTTACTTCCCCCTAAGACACAATGGTACATGCTCTATTCAGCCGCTGCTCAACTGCCTGGCTGACATCAGGGACTGGATGACTTTAAACTTCTTAAGTTTCAATGAAAAGAAGTCTGAAGTCATGTTGTTCCCTCCCAACGACACAATCACAAACCACTGCATCGACCTCTCCGCTCTAACCCTGTCAGAGAAACAAAGAGTCAATAATCTGGGCGTGATAATGGACCCTTCCCTGAAGCTTAACAATCATGTAAACATGATTGTTAAATCATGCTTCTTCCAACTGAGGCGGCTGTCTAAACTGAAGCCCATATTGTCCAAAAAAACCTGGAGAGAGTAATACATGCATTCATTAAATCTAGGCTTGATTACTGCAATTCACTCCTGTTTGGTATCAGTCAGACCTCCAATGCACGACTACAACTGGTCCAGAATGCAGCAGCCTGATTTTTAACCAGTACAGGCAAAAGAGAGCACATTACACCAGTTTTGGCCTCACTGCACTGGTTACCGGTTCACTTTCGAATCCAGTTCAAAATACTCATGTATGTCTACAAATCACTGAACAGTGTCGCCCCCCATCTCTCTGATTTGCTACAACCGTATGTCCCACCACGCTCCCTGAGGTCAGCGGACCAGTTGCTCCTCACAGTTCCAGGAACTCGTCTTAAGCGCAGAAGTGACAGGGCCTTCTCTGTAGTAGGACCAAGACTCTGGAACGAGTTACCTCTGCTTGTCAGACAGGCCCCCTCCCTCTCGGTTTTCAAGTTCCGTTTAAAAACTCACTACTATTCAATATCTTTCAACACAAGATGATCTGTGTTTTGATCCTGTATGCTCCACACTGGTTTGTCGTCATTATCTGCAACGTTTTTTGTCTATATTCTGATTTACCTTATTTTGTATTTTGCTTTGTGTGTTAACTGTTGTTTTGTCTGTACAGCACTTTGGTTGGCCTTGTAGCTGTTTTAAGTGCTCTATAAATAAAGTGGTATGGTATGGTATGGTATGGTATGGTAATCCTCGTCCTGGGTCCACCGAGCGGACGGACCAGCGAAGAATCCAGGTCACGGCACCAAATTGTGGAGTTTTTTAAACCTATTGTTTAATAAATTTTGAGACTTAGAACTTGTTAAAAATAAAAGAGTAAGATTTATTGATTTCTTCTGCAGAAGGAGAGAACACATGGAATGGAAACGCAGCCCAAGAATTCCTGTGTTTTCTCTAAAAAAAACGTGAGCAATGCCGCTTTATTTATACATCTTCACACGTAACAGATCTTGCTTTGATTTAGCAGCCATTACCACATTTGCAATCTTATCAGAGAAAAAAACAGACAGTACGTTTGTGGTCAGTGACTGGTTCTGGAGCAGGGTTTGAGAAATGAAAGTTACAAAGCTTCACACACTGATGCTGAAGGGATTTAGCTGATAAGATTTAACAGAGTGTGATATAAAGTAAATGACTAATAAGTGTGATGATAAACTTCATGAGTAAAATGAACTGGTATCAGTGTTTTACATTTCCACAAAGTACTGATGCTTTCTGAGACTCAGAGCTAAAACTGCAGGCAAATATTTTAATTATCATTATAAAGTAAACTGTAAATTGAGTAAACATATCAAACTTTTATATTAACAACCCAGAAAATATCAACACCATCTGCAGTCAGACTTTTACTTCCCAGCTCCATGAGGATCCATCTTACATTCCACGTCTCACAGATCAAACCCGTTTCAGAGAGTCCTTTTCTCTACCCAAACATCAAACCTATAAGAGAAAAATAAAGTACTATCAAGCTGCAAGATTTGACCCTCACTCCAACCCACCTGACCTCCTTCTTGTTTCCCAGGGACTCCAGAGGACCACTTGTAAATATTCAATTGTACATAATAAACACTGTTAAAGATTTTACCTTGTGGAGTCTTGTCTCGTTCCGGGTCTCGTACCAATCTGGGTTCCCTGAAATCATTAAATATATATATATACATATACATGTATATTCATACATATACATACATATAAATTCAAACATATACATATATACATATACATATATTCATACATATTCATATGCTCATACATATACATATATATATACATAAATATTCATACATATATATATATATATATATATACATATACATGTATATTCATACATATATATATATATATATATATATATATATACATATATATTTAAATCAAAACAAAAAATACTTTATTAATCCCAAAGGGAAATAATTTGTTGTTGTAACTCGTTATCCTCATTTCATTAAGAGACGTTATAGATACTGATGGCTGTAGACAGGAAGGATCTCTTGTAAAGGTACATCCCACAGTGGATCCTAAGAAACTGGCTGCAGATGCCGTTCGATCCTTCCACCCAGACTCGGCTGGCCTCTCGGTTCCCCCAGGCTGTAGGACCGCCCGAAAGCCGAGCAGAACTCCTCCCACAGCGATGGCCACTCCTCCCAGCAGTCTGCCGAGCTCCTCGTCGCTGCGGACAGCCAACTATAGGTACCGAGGGACGATCCTGTTCTTCCAATGTCATGAGCCGTGTTTCCTGCTAGTTCCAGGATCTCAGTGGTAAGGCACTCGAACACAGCTGGCAGGTTACTGAGAATGCATCCACAGAGCCTCTTTTTCATCTCATTTGAGATTTGGGGCTGTAGTTGAGATATTATTTGAGCTTTTGAGATGTTAATCAGCTGCTGGTGGTTTTAGAAAACTGCCTTGTTGCCAATGTTACGCATCATAACAAATGTCCAAAACTAAAAAAAGTTTCAGTAAAAATCCTTCCAGCTGCACAGCATCCGATACCAGAGGAAACAATCGTCCAAAAAATGTGACTTACATCCAGAAAACCAGGAATTAAAGTTTCCAAAAACAAAATCTCAGAATGAATGTAACAGAGCTGCTCCAACATGCAGCCACCTTGAGCGATGCAATTCTAGAATTCTAGAATATATATACATGTATATTCATGCATATATATTTATATATATATATACATGTATATTCATACATATACATACACATATACATATACATATATATATTTATATAAAAACCGGATTCCAAAAAAGTTGGGACACTAAACAAATTAAGAATAAAAACTGAATGCAATGATGTGGAGGTGCCAACATCTAATATTTTATTCAGAATAGAACACAAATCACAGATCAAAAGTTTAAACTGAGAGAATGTACAGTTTTTAGGGAAAAATATGTTGTTTCCAAATTTCCTGGCGTCAACAAATCCCAAAAAAGTTGGGACAAGTCCATTTTTCCCACTGTGTGGCATCCCCCTTCTTCTTACAACACTCAACAGACATCTGGGGACAGAGGAGACCAGTTTCTCAAGTTTAGAAATAGGAATGCTCTCCCATTCATGTCTAATACAGGCCTCTAACTGTTCAATCGTCTTGGGCCTTCTTTGTCGCACCTTCCTCTTTATGATGCGCCAAATGTTCTCTATAGGTGAAAGATCTGGACTGCAGGCTGGCCATTTCAGTACCCAGATCCTTCTCCTACGTAGCCATGATGTTGTGATTGCTGCAGAATGTGGACTGGCATTATCGTGTTGAAAAATGCAGGGTCTTCCCTGAAAGAGATGACATCTAGATGGGAGCATATGTTGTTCTAGAACCTGAACATAGTTCTCTGCATTAATGGTGCCTTTCCAGACATGCAAGCTGCCCATGCCACAAGCGCTCATGCAACCCCATACCATCAGTGATGCAGGCTTCTGAACGGAGCGTTGATAACAACTTGGGCTATCCTTGTCCTCTCTGGTCCGGATGACATGGCGTCCCAGTGTTCCATAAAGAACTTCAAATCGTGACTCATCTGACCACAGAACAGTCTTCCATTCTGCCACACTCCATTTTAAATGACCCCTGGCCCAGTGCAAATGTCTTAGCTTGTGGAGCTTGCTTAGAAATGGCTTCCTCTTTGCACTGTAGAGTTTCAGCTGGCAACGGCAGATGGCAAGGTGGATTGTGTTCACTGACAATGCTTTCTGGAAGTATTCCTGAGCCCATTCTGTTGTTTCCTTGACAGTGGCATTCCTGTTTGAGGTGCAGTGACGTTTAAGGGCCCGGAGATCACGAGCATCCAGTAGAGTTTTACGGCCTTGACCCTTACACACAGTGATTGTTCCAGATTCTCTGAATCTTTTGATGATGTTATGCACGGTTGATGATGATAACTTAAAAGTCTTTGCTATTTTACGCTGGGTAACACCATTCTGGTATTGTTGCACTATCTTTCTGCGCAACAATGGTGGAATTGGTGATCCTCTTACCATATTGGCTTTTGAGAGACACTGACACTCTGAGAAGCTCTTTTTATACCCAATCATGTTGTCAATTGACCTAATTGACAACATGTCTTCTAGAATTACGCCGCTGAAGGTGGCTGCATGTTGGAGCAGTTCTGTTACTCTCATGCTGAGATTTTGCTTTTGGAAACTTTAATTCCTGGTTTTCTGGATGTAAATCACATTTTTTTGGATGATTGTTTCCTCTGGTATCAGATGCTGTACAGCCGGAAGGATTTTTACTGAAACTTTTTTAGTTTTGGACATTTGTTATGATGCGTAACCATGGCAACAAGGCTGTTTTCTACAACAACAGCAGCTGATTAACATCTCAAAAGCTCAAATAACATCTCAACTATGGCCCCAACTCTCAAATGAGTTGAAAAGGATGGTATGTGGACGCATTCTCATCTATCTGCCAGCTGTGCTCGAGTGCCTGACCACTGAGATCCTGGAACTAGCAGGAAACACGGCTCACGACAGCGGAAGGACAGGATCATCCCTCGGCACCTACAATTGGCTGTCCGCAGCAATGAGGAGCTCGGCAGACTGCTGGGAGGAGTGGCCATCACTCTGGGAGGAGTTCAGCCCAGCATTCAGGCGGTCCTACAGTCCAGGGGAACTGAGAGGTCAGCCGAGTCTGGATGGATGGATCGGACGACATCTGCAGCCAGTTTCTTAGGATCCACTGTGGGATGGACCTTTACAAGAGATCCTTCCTGCCTACAGCCATCAGCATCTATAACATCTCTTAATGAAATGAGGATAAAGAGTTATAACAAAATACTTTCCCTTTGGGATTAATAAAGTATTTTTTAATTGAATTGAATTTAATTAGTGTTAATTGGTCTTCCAGCTGTTCATTATATGCTCAATTTCCTTTTTACAGCCACTTATTGCTAGTTATCCCAATTTTGGGGGGGGGATTTGTTGACACTGTGAAATTTTGAATCAACATATTTTTCCTTTAAAATGTTACATTTACTCAGATTAAACTTTTGATGTCATCTATGTTATATTACGAATAAAATATTGACATTTGCCATCTCCACATCATTGCATTCAGTTTTTATTCACAATTTGTTTAGTGTCCCAAGTTTTTTGGAATCCGGTTTGTACATAATAATTACTTTCTGTGAGTTTTATTCAATTCTGCCCTGTGACTCATGAGATATTTAGCTAACAGGCCTTTCATTCCTAGCTGGCTTGTGATGTGTGTGAAGACAGAAAGGACCATGAGGACTGAGACGTTCTGTGCGTCTGACTGCAGATGAAGAAAGAGGTGCGATGTTCTGGGGACAGAGATGACATGTACTGAACATGCATGATATCTGCCTTCAGACACAAGATGGAGGTGCTTTCACCTCCTCTTTGGCACTCTGTAGTCTGTGTTTCAAACTGATGCACCTTCACAACCAAAGCAGCAAATCAAATCAGGGAACACACAAACACACCTAGGATCAGCCTTTGCTTACATACGGATGGCACTGTGCACTGACAGTAAGGTAGACGTGTTATTGGGAGGGTTGGGGGGTGGATTGCAGGCAGTGTTAAGTCAAGCAGGAACCCTCAATGTTGCTAATTTATTTACAGATTTAATTAGATGGATAGAGCCCTCACAGATATAAGAAAGAGAGGAGAGATGTTGCCAACGTTACAGCACTTTAATTATGGTAGCAGGCTCCTGATCCCTGCGCTCTGCTGTCTGGGGAGCCAGTTAATTAAAATCCTCATTATTTTACTTTTAATTAGTTCCCCCCTCTTTTGTTTCCTTTCACCATATGGCCATGTTCCGTGGTCAAATTAACGTAATTGAGCTAATTAAGCCGATCACTTTAATTATTCAAAGTGTTCCGATTGGCCAGGAGAACTTTCCCCCTCTCCTCTCCCAGACATTCCTAAATGAGGCTCAGAGTTGTTGAAGTCGTTCTCTTTGTCATCGTTGCTTCCCTGCTCCCCTGTCGATGGCTGTGAATTATGGCTGCAACATGCTTCACTTCCTCCATGCTCAAGCACAGTCTCGTGTTTCACTCCTGTAGAATGCAGCGGAGCCCTCGGCAGGTTCAGAGGCTCTGAAATAATCCAAACATTTAGCACACTATGGGCATGACAAATTAGGTGCGAGCTGGAAGTAGCTGTAGCTGCTTCGACACAGGCGTGTGATGCTCTGAGACTGGAAGCTACCAGAAATAGCTGTGGCAGCTTGATCAGCTTTCTGAAGGGCTGTCGGCACAGCTCACATCTTTCAGCACGCCACTGTTGAGTTGACATGCTTGGAATGTGAAAATGGTGACAACCAGATGGCAGTTTTACAGCAAACATATTTATGTTGGGTTCCGTGCCTTAAGGGCAGACAGGGCCGGTCTACTAGCATTCATTCAAACAATTAACCCTTC
The DNA here is from genome assembly GCF_014905685.2 of Nematolebias whitei. Lineage (NCBI taxonomy): Eukaryota > Metazoa > Chordata > Actinopteri > Cyprinodontiformes > Rivulidae > Nematolebias > Nematolebias whitei. Next base: position 52,559,270 of record NC_056505.1, on the reverse strand, counting down.
TTCATTTATTGTCAGTACACTGATTTGTTTTACACAGTGTATATTCCCAAATGACTTTAGAAATTTAAAGGTTTAGCGTTCCTTGAAGGGTTGATTATTGCTCAGTTTTAGACTAAAATGTTCTTGTGATGACAAAGTTGTAGCCTCTTAGTCAAACCCTAAAATTAACATTTAATATATGTCACATGCAGAGTATGTATTGTGGACTACTCTCAGCTACTGCCACACCAAAGTTTAGCTCAACATCTGTAAATTTGACCAGGTTATAGCCATTTTTGTGTTAGCTATCATCATTTAGTTGTGGTGTCCCTCTTGAATTAGGCTGACTTCAAGATAAATGTTTCCAAGGACATGTCCAAGGATTCTTTCTTGAAACTTTTATTAAAAGTAATTCATTGTTTTTTTTTTCTAGATATTTTGCTAACAGTCATACTGCCATGAGCAACTTATACAAGGGTACTTGATATAGTCACAATTTGTGAATTTTTCACGTAAGCAAACTGTTTCTAGTGCAGATGTGCTTTGACAAAGTTCAATAGACGTTCTAGTGTTAAACATTTTCTGAGAGAAATCTTCACACGGCAACATTTTACTTTAGTACTTCTGCTTTGTTTGGAAGACGTGGAGCAAGAGTACCGACAAGCATCAGCGTTAAATTCCAACGTCATCAGAAACAAATTTAATCTACAAATAGCAGAACATTGGGTACTGTACAGTGATGTGCTAAAGGTCAAAGGTTACGGCCGCACTCCTTAAACTCTTCCAACTGCACACTGTAGTGACACCTGAAGTGATTTGTCACTTGCTCTTATCGTTTGGTGAAATGTGGCTTCCTCCATATTTCTGGAATCCTTCCTGTATTTTTCTACCACTGAACAAAGCCGAGCAGCTAATGGTGCCAACAGCCCTGTGGCTGGTGTTAGCTCGGAAAGTTCAAGGACCGATCCATGTTCAAAGTTCAAGGACCGATCCATG
>NC_056505.1:52555064-52558285 GCF_014905685.2 Nematolebias whitei | reverse complement strand
AAGGACCGATCCATGTTCAAAGTTCAAGGACCGATCCATGTTCAAAGGTGAACAGTGATTCTCACTTTTATGTCAAAGAGCAGAATAAACTCAACTCACATTTGAATGACTTCTGGGGACAAATGAGCACAGTTGTTGACATTAAAACAAAGATTCTCATAAAAAACATGTGCAGAGCTGTTGATGGACGGTGGAACGCTTCAAAGCCGTTTACACTTGGTGTCACAAAGCAGATGCACATCAAGGCAGGCCGCCATCTTGGATCTGCTTCACAGGTCTGGTTTAGAAGGACGCTCAGTCGATCCTCTTCCCCGCCATCAGAAGCGTGTATCTTCTTGTGTCTTCACACAGTGTGAGGTGGAGAAGCTGAGGCAATTACACTCATCTGCACGTGTTAATATGATTAATTAGCAGGAATAAACACTTTTCTATGACACAGGCTACATGGTGAGCACCACACCTGCAGAAGCTCTGATAAAAGACAACGCCTCGTGGCAAAGAGCTTTTTCATGAGACCTGCTAATTGGCATCTGAAAACATTCTGGCTAATTAGGAGAAGGCAGATGAGGCTTGATTAGTTTGAATGCAAAGTGTAACTTGTGGTGCGGTGGGACTCCAGAGTGTGCCGAGGTTAGATTTCTTCACCATCACAATACAAAGATAATTGTAATTGTGATCATTTGCATACATTAATGAATTTGTGTGACGCTTCTTGATGAGACGTGGAATAAATAATTGATGCGGTATCAGTGCCGACCATGACAAGTGGGGCATTTTGAGACAGCCAAGTGCGTTGAGGTGCAAGTCTGATGGCAGCCGGGCTCAGGCTAGGTGTGAAAGAGCAGCTGCGATCATCTGCTTCCTGCATGCAATCCTACCCACAAAGATCAACTCCAAACGCTGATGGTATGCTGAGGTCTCACAGTTTCCTTGTATTCGTAGAGGTAGACTTCAGAATGTTTTTTTATATAGAAGCCATGCAGTGTGTCAAAGAACAAAGGGGCTGTGTGGGAGCTTTAATTGGAGCATAGTAAACAGTAAATACATCAGATTGTTTCAAACACCCTGGATGGAGGGGGCCCCTCCCCTTTAATTAGCCCGTCCTCAGATTAGGCTTATTGGAGGCAGCCAGCCACAGGATATGCCCCAAGTTCAGGCTCCCAGGAGCTCCTGCAGCACAGATACAGGACTCATGTTTAATTGCTTCTGTAAATGGACAAGGCTCAAGCCCCCTAATTCCATTCCTTGGGGTAATCAGCCATGTTTTTACCATACAGGGCTAGAGCGGGTGAGAGAACGGGAACATCCATCATGCTAGGTGCCAATGCTGCTAATGCTGCAGTGACCTCAGGTTGCACTGTGACACGATACAGGAAAAGTGATGCAACAGGACTTTTGTTGTCACACACTCCACTAGCATCCCATAAACCTGAAATAAGAAATCAGCCTGCACAGAAGGAAACCCAGCGGATCCAGCACAGGATTGTTTCACTTGTTCATGCAGAACGTGTGACGAAGCAGCAGGCGTGGATGATGAGCTGCACTCCAAACAGTTCTGGTTTTAACTCAAATACTTGAACGTCACCAGTTAAAAAAAAAACCCATTTGAAACCTCTATCAGGGACTAGATCAGACTTTGAATAAAAATCACACACAGAATACAAAATGCAGTCCTTTAAACTTTCATGACTTCTGTCCCCCCACCCCCCGAAATTTATCAAAACATTTAATGAAGCCATTGTGAGCTTTATCCTGATGCATGCTCAATAATCCAGGTAGAAAAATCTAAAAGAAGTTAAGCCGGGTCCTCTGGACGGGTCCAGAGGACCCGGCTTAACTTCTTGACATTGTGAGCGGGCCTTCAGTCACAGCAGGCCACACAATCTGAGGACTCTGTAGAACGTCTCTGACATGAATGGGACCTCTGGATCATCAACAAGTGGAGAGAGGAGGCAAACGGAGCTGGGGGAGGAGAAGAGGAGGCAGCAGCAGGGCTCCTCCTACTCAGCATACCTGCAGACAGGACAGGAGTGGGAACACGTCAGCCCAGAAATAATTAAATTACATACTGGCAGTGAGGTTTTTCTCCATGCAGACTTTTACAACCATCAGTTCAACACTCGCGTCCTCTCTGCTGAAGACACTTGAGCAAACATGCAGCAGTGACATGGCAGTGATCTGAGCATGTTAAGCAGCTAAATGTTATCAACCAAGTTTTCAAAATGTCCCTTGTGACAGAAAATAATCAGGTTTGAAAGTAAAACTGTTTTTTACAACAACACTGGTGACTTTCACAACAGTCACAGTTCTCATGGTGTCACCTCGCAATCAGTGGTTAGCACTGTTGCTTCACAGCAAAAAGTAGACTTGCCTTGGCAGGGCACTCATATCTTCCATGACTTGTGTCGGGGGGGGGGGGGGGGTGGGGACTGGTGAGGGAAACAGCACTACCCATAGCCATGTAGATTTTTAGCTAGTGCGTCTATTGTGCGCCGCTAGCTTAGTGGTATGTCAGTGGTGGCAGGTGTTGATGGGAGGGGTGTCGGTTCAGTAGGCAGGGAGCTGGATTCTGTTGACGAGGTGGGGCGCCCTGCTTGTGTAATGGTAGAGGAAACACTGAGGGTGTGAGGTGGTTTTTCTCCAGGTACTCTGGTTTCCCACAGTCCTAGAACATGTCATGCTGCCTTCAAGCCCAGCAGTCACATGTTGAAGTGTCCCTGGGCAAGACACTGAACCCCTCATAGCCTCTGATGTGTGTCCCATCAGTGTATGAATGTGATAAAGCTCTGGTTATTCTCTTTAGAATGATTTGTTCAATTAGCTTTGTAGAGATCTACAAACCGGATTCCAAAACAGTTGGACACTAAACAAATTGTGAATAAAAACTGAATGCAATGATGTGGAGATGGCAAATGTCAATATTTTATTCGTAATATAACATAGATGACAGATCAAAAGTTTAATCTGAGTAAATGTAACATTTTAAAGGAAAAATATGTTGATTCAAAATGTCACAGTGTCAACAAATCCCAAAAAGGTTGGTACAAGTAGCAATAAGTGGCTGGAAAAAGGCAAATGAGCATATAACGAACAGCTGGAAGACCAATTAACACTATTTAGGTCAATTGACAATATGAGTGGGTATAAAAAGAGCTTCTCAGAGTGTCAGTGTCTCTCAGAAGCCAAGATGGTAAGAGGATCACCAATTCCACCATTGTTGC
>NC_056505.1:52543637-52550064 GCF_014905685.2 Nematolebias whitei | reverse complement strand
GTTTTCATGAGCTGTATGCCATAATCATCAGTATTAAAACAATTAAAGACCTGAAATATTTCAGTTGGTGTGCAATGAATCTGAAATATATGAAAGTTTCATTTTTATCATTACATTATGGAAAATAATGACCTTTATCACAATATGCTAATTTTTTGAGAAGGACCTGTACATCCAATAATTATTTCTTGAAAATGTCAGTAAAATGCAGTGTTGGCAACAGACACACAAACATGGCGTCACCTTTGGGCAGCAGACGATAACACTCAAAACTGAGGCGTACGAGCGTACGGCCACATCCTACGTGTTGCCAACACTGAGTCATCACGTTAGGATGAAAAATGTTTGTTTGTTTTAAATAACCATTAACAGTAACAATAAGAGAACATTTCATTTCTTTCCACCAAATCCCGTGCGTTTCATAACAGCACCAAGGGTCCAAGTGTGTGCATTTACCTTGAGGTGGTACACATTTCCCTGCGCCCTCATCACCAGTTCGTTAGCTGGGATCGACTGTCTACAAGCGCTGCACGCCCCGCTGTGCCCGAACAGCCTGCAAACACAAAATCCAGCCTGAGAAGCTGAAAGAGGTACGGCCATGTCCTCCACCTCACCCTCCTCCTCCTCACCTGATGTAGTCGCTGCGGCACAGAATCATGCCACCCTTGCTGTAGCAGGTGGTGCCGATGTCTCCCAGTTGGGCCTGGCAGCAGGAGCACTTGAGGCAGCGTGTGTGCCAGTAGAGCTCCATGGAGAAGAGCAGGAAGCGGTCAGCGATCTTCCCCCCACAGCCTGCGCACGACCTGGGAGCTGCTGGTGCACCTGCGGCTTGGCTGTTCACCATGCTGCGGTCACAGGGGCCCGCCCACACCTGGACAGAGGTCAGAGGTCACTGCGACAGCTGCTGAACCCAGACGTGTTCACCTCGACTTCTCATGCTCACACATTACAGACACCCTGACATTTAAAAAGTCATTAGTGTGAGAAAGAAGTTATTCTGTTAAACATCTGTTTGACCTGCACCTCGTCAAACTGCTTTAAAATAAAAACACGCTAAGCACACGTGATAGTTTGCAGCTTGTTCGTGTCGGGAGGTTTTGTATTGGTACAATGCTGGCAAAATAAAAGTTTCAAAAAGAGAAAACAATTAGGACGGATGAGATTTTGGCCAAACACCTGAGGAAAGCCTTTTGGAGCTCTTGAGCTTCACGGCACAAACGTAGGTCCAAGTTGAAATGGATCAGAACGTTGGACTTTACACGTCTGGACTGGCACTTTAATACATTTCATGGGTTTGATACACTAGTTTAAGTTTCATCACAGATGTTTCCACAGAACATGCAGCTGACAGATGTCACACTTTCAAAAGGTCTAAAAATGTCCAAACCTTTGACAAGTCTCGTTACACCCCCCAGAGCAGTTTAAGGTCAGTTGTTTGAAATGAAGACGATATTTGGAAGCTACTTGTTAAAGCCTCTCATTTACTTGGAGGTCAGGGAGTGACAGGTGTGTGGTTACCATGGTGACCAGAATGAGCCACGCTCAACATTCCAGTTGCTCTGGGCTCTCTTGACCCATTTACACACTTCATTCATGTGATTGATCCTCACTTTTACATCAAATGTGGAAACTGTCTCTTGAGAAGAAAGATTTTAAAAAGCAGGCAGGAGCTGAAGTTGATGAGCGACACGCAGAATTAAACATCAACTCTTCATTTGGTTTTACTGTACTTGTTCATTAGACGTGCAGACATGTGCACCTTGCTAACTACCAACGTGTGCTGAGAAACTGCACGCGACGAGAATGCGCGCGCGGACAGAGCATGAGAAAAAGAAGCGTTACCTGCTCGTGCACACAAAGCCTTTCTTGTTTCCGTGACAAGTTCAGAGGAAGCAGGAGCCTGGGCTCAGTCAGAGCAGGGAGGCCGCCCTCACGAGCGACAAAAACTAAAAGAGACGGAAGAGGCGCGTTCAGCTGAAGCCCGACCGGGACAGAAGCTGCAGGTGACGGAGGAGCGGACGCGCAGCTGCTGCTGCCTCGGTCTGACAGCGGCTCCGCTCGCCCAGCTGCGCGACGGACAGAGAGGATGCAGCCAATCAGCGCGCAGGGGGCGTGGCCTCAGTCCAAATGATTTATGGGCTCGTGGCGTCTCATTAATATGCACAATCTCATTAAACAGCATGAGCGAGACAGGAAAACTGACTGTTTCAGACTTTACTGCTTCAAAGCACGACCTGCTTAACAAACTAATGTAGCATGCTCGGTGCCTTTAACAGGTTTCCCCCTCAGCCCCAAAGTCTTCAAGAGATCTCCGACCATTTTGGCCTTAATATTTTGTTATTTCTCTATTTGACTAAAAGTTGTAATTTTTGACAAATGAAAACTCCTAATTACTTTTAAAAAAATTATGTTTATTACATTTTTCACCTGAGGAAGTCACTATTCTAGAATTGCACCGCTCAAGGTGGCTGCATGTTGGAGTAGCTCTGTTACTTTCATTCTGTGATATTCCTTTTGAAAACTTTAATTCCTCTTTTTTTCTGGATATAAATCACTTTTTTTGGAGTGATTATTTCCTCTGTTGTCGGATGCTGTGCAGCTGGAAGGATTTTTACAGAAATATCTTTGCTTTTGGACATTTGTTATGGTGCGTAACCATAACAACAAGGTTGTTTTGTTACAACCGGGAGCAGCTGATTAACATCTCCAAAACTCAAATAATATCTCTACTACAGCCCCAAATTCCAAATGAGATGAAAAGGAGGCGTCGTGGATGCAGAGCAGGAGCAAAGAAGAGGGAGAAAGAGAGAAGAATGAAGTTTAAACCATCTCTTCCATCAATCATGATGGGCAATGTGAGATCACTGGGAAACAAGTTGGATGAACTTCAGGCCCTAACATGGACCCATCCAGAGTATGGAGAATGCAATGTCATGCGTTTCACTGAGACATTTATTTATTTATTTATTTATTCATTCATTCATTCATTCATTTCATTTCAGTTAAAACAAGACTTATTCCATACAAACAAAATAAGATACATATAAAATGAAAGGCAGCAGAAGAAGAACGAATTCTTATCATTCCTGCCCCTTCTAAACAATATCAATTCAAAACAATCTATTCAAACAATACATAATACAACCAACCATTAAACTTATCACAATTCATTATAATTCCATACCATTATCCAACTTAAATATATTTCATCATCAATACATTCTTAATCTTTTTTTTTAAATACAGCCAATGAATTCTCCTTTTTGATGTCATTATCCAAACCATTCCATAAACTAATTCCCTTGATCCAAGTAGACCTACCCTTAAAACTTGTTCTATATTTCATCTTTACAAAAATATCTGTTCCCTTTAAATTATAACAACTATTCCTTTTAACGAAATACACTTGTATGTTTGATGGTAAATTTTGGTTCTGAGCCTTGTACATATTGTAAATAATAGAATATTGTAATCCACCAAATCATAAAACTTAAGAATTTTCAGTTGATAAAACAAAATACTTGAAGGATGGCGATAATGCTTTTTTGCCATAACTCTTATAACTCTTTTTTGTAAAATAAAAATAGACTTGGTTGCAGTTTTACAAGCTGTACCCCAGAGAGCAACACAATAAATCAAATGTGGCACAACAATTGTATTGTACAGTGACACAATGCTTTATCAGTCAGACATTCTCGTACTTTATGTAGCGTTGCTGTAGACCTGGAAATTTTAGTTTTTACAAAATGAATATGTTTTTTCCATGTCAATGTATCATCTATAATCACTCCCAGAAACTTTACTTCACTCACTCTTTCTATCACAACACCATCAATTTCAAAAGGAAAATCTATAGATGGCTTTTTTTTACTAAATATCATATAATTTGTTTTTTTCTAGATTAAGTGATAATTTATTTAATTTAAACCAAGTATGAATTTTTACAAACTCAATCTTCATTAATTCAAACATCTGATTTAAGTCTTTACCCGAACAAAAGAAAGTAGTATCGTCTGCAAATAAAACACACTTGAGAATACTAGACACCTTAACTAAATCATTTACATACAAAATAAACAGCTTAGGCCCAAGAACTGAACCTTGAGGTACTCCACATGAGACATTACACAAACCAGAGTCTTGTGAGATGAATTGACCCTCGATCCTCTTTGCATATGCGGCCTTGGCCCTCTTAATACCAGCAACCAGCTCTTTTCTTGTCCTACTCAGCTCCTCTGACTTTCCAGACCTGAAGGCAGTGTTCCTGGCTTCCAGCAGGGTACGCACCTCTGCATTCAGCCAAGGTTTTCTGTTTGGGTAGCTTTTAACATTTCTGATAGTGGAGACGGTGTCAGTACATGTACTAACGTAACCCAGAACTGAGGATGTGTATTGGTCAAGATCAAGCGAACCTCCATTTTCAGCAGCTTCTCTGAAAACCTGCCAGTCTGTTCGATCAAAACAATCTCTCAGTATGGGGCCACTGTCCTGGATCCAGCGTTTAACTTCCTTTTGTACCGGTCTGGAGCGTCTCAGCGGGGGCATGTAAGCAGGAGCCAGGAAGATTGAGATGTGGTCTGACAGTCCTAGGTGGGGGCGGGGTTCGGCTTTGTATGCATCTTTTACGTTCGTGTAAACACGGTCCAGCGTGTGGTCTCCACGTGTCGGAATCGTCACATGCTGATTAAAGCTTGGGAGACAGTCCTTTAGATTCACGTGGTTAAAGTCTCCGGCTACAATGTAAAGAGCCTCGGGGTGTTTGTTCTGTAGCGAGCTGATGATATCATGTAGCTCCTGCAGTGTTTCATTAGCATTAGCGTCCGGAGGAATGTAAACAACTGTGATAAAAGTCACAGTGAACTCTCGGGGTAGATAATGTGGCCGACATTTCACTGTTATTTGCTCCAAAGCCTTCGAGCATGAGCTATTTACAACAGTACAGTTCGTGCACCAACTTTTACTCACGTAAATGCACACTCCGCCTCCCCGTGATTTCCCCGTTAGCTCGCTGCAGCGGTCCGCTCAAAAAAAAAGTCTGTCATCCAGCTGGAAGACTGTGTTCGGCGTTTCGCTTGTAATACACGTTTCCGTGAGGCAAAGCACCGCACACTTCTTCATCTCTTCTGAGGCGCCCGCTCTCAGACGAAGTAAATCCATCTTGTTGTCCAACGAGCGGACGTTCGACAGAAAGAGAGACGGCATGGAGAGTTTACCGGCTTTAGCGTTAGCTCGTAGCCTCACCATAACCCCCACCCGGCATCCTCTCCTCTTAAGCCGGGAGCAGCGCTTCCTCTTCTGCCCGCTGGAACGCCTCTGCTGCGGCTTCCAGGTAGATGACTTTAAGATCTGCATTCTGCCGAGCGTAGCTTTGAGTTTGTTGCTGATTTCTGCTATATTTCGTGGCAAATCCGCTCCTATTCTCATGTATGTATATATGTGTGTATATATGTATGTATATGTGTGTATATATGTATGTATATATATGTATGCACATATATTTTATTTATTTATTCATTCATTCATTTCATTTCAGTTAAAACAAGACTTATTCCATACAAACAAAATAAGATACATATAAAATGAAAGGCAGCAGAAGAACGATTTCTTATCATTCCTGCCCCTTCTAAACAATATCAATTCAAAACAATCTATTCAAACAATACATAATACAACCAACCATTAAACTTATCACAATTCATTATAATTCCATACCATTATCCAACTTAAACATATTTCATCATCAATACATTCTTAATCTTTTTTTTTAAATACAACTAATGAATTCTCCTTTTTGATGTCATTATCCAAACCATTCCATAAACTAATTCCCTTGATCCAAGTAGACCTACCCTTAAAACTTGTTCTATATTTCATCTTTACAAAAATATCTGTTCCCTTTAAATTATAACAACTATTCCTTTTAACGAAATACACTTGTATGTTTGATGGTAAAATTTGGTTCTGAGCCTTGTACATAAATAATAGAATATTGTAATCCACCAAATCATAAAACTTAAGAATTTTCAGTTGATAAAACAAAATACTTGAAGGATGGCGATAATGCTTTTTTGCGATAACTCTTATAACTCTTTTTTGTAAAATAAAAATAGACTTGGTTGCAGTTTTACAAGCTGTACCCCAGAGAGCAACACAATAAATCAAATGTGGCACAACAGTTGTATGGTACAGTGACACAATGCTTTATCAGTCAGACATTCTCGTACTTTATGTAGCGTTGCTGTAGATCTGGAAATTTTAGTTTTTACAAAATGAATATGTTTTTTCCATGTCAATGTATCATCTATAATCACTCCCAGAAACTTTACTTCACTCACTCTTTCTATCACAACACCATCAATTTCAAAAGGAAAATCTATAGATGTCATGAACCAGAGGCCGGATCGCAAACAACAACAACAACCACTGA